>NC_135726.1:52126801-52465901 GCF_964656455.1 Halichoerus grypus
CCTGTCCTTAGCGGGCGACTAGCGAGGGGACACAGTGGGAGGTGTCCTACCCAGGGCTCCCTCCCTTCCCCCCCAGGGTAGTGGCCACTGGGAGTACTTCTAAATGTCACTCCCCATGTGACCAGCAGGTGGGGCAGTGACTACAAAAGGCCCCGGAGAGCTGCCACTCCTGGGGACCCGCCAGTGCGTGTGTGTGCGCGCGCGCGCTTGAGTCCCATCTGTGGGCCGGGCCCAGTTCTAGGAAGTCCAAAATGAATAAAACGAAGTGATAAATGCACAAAGTCTCCTTCGCTTCCTGACGCCCACTCCATGCTAGGCAGGCCCCTCGGCTATGCTCTCAGCACATAGCCCAGCTCGCAAATTTGTATTTTTTTTTTTCTGCTTATTGGAATACTTAGTTCTGTGATTATTAAGTTGTCATCCAACTGGAATGTGAGTGAGAGAAGGCCAAGGCCAAGTCAGTCACCGCTCTATCCCCAGCAGGTACAGAGCAGCCTTGGGCCCCCGGGGCAGATTCCAGGGAATTGTCGAGTTAATGAATGAGTAAGAGGCTAGGAGGTCAGAGTCAGATCCGTGAGCACAGTTCCTGGGCTCACCTTCTTCCAGTCCTCAGGTCCCACTCTGCCATCCCCTCCAGGAAGCCCTCCCTGATGTCCCCTTAGATTGCACCCCACCCCACCCCATCTCGCAGCTCTGCCCACTCTGGACTCAGAGCCCCAGGAGAGCGGGCCAGGGCTGTCTCTGTCACCGCCGTGTCCCCCGCATCACAGTCCTCAATAAGAGCCTGCTGAGGGAATGAGCAAATGTCTGCGCCAGGTCAGGCTGCAGGGAGGACCGTCATGGAGCCCAAAAGTGCCCCGAGTGCCTGAGATAGGTGCGAATAAGTCTGCAAGGAGAAGGAATAGGGGCGCCTGGCTGGCTCAGTCTTGATCTCCGGGTTGTGAGTTCGAGCCCCACGCTGGGTGTAGAGAGGACCTAAAAATAAAATCTTTAAAGAAAAAAAGAAGAAGAAGAAATAGTTTAAGCGGGACCTGAAGGGCCAGGGTGCTTGTGACGAACGGCGAAGGGAAAACGCTGTTTCAGGAAGGGTGAGATCCATCAGCAAAGAGGCGGAAGCCAGACAGGTCACGCACAGGCTCTGGGAGAATCCTCGGTTGTCTGGCTGGGGCTGAGCAGGGAGCGAGGGAGCTGGCCCTCGGCTTCCAGGCGGTGGGGGCCCTCGGAGTTTGGCAATCAGGGGAGCGACCGCTCAGAGAGGACTCCAGAAGCTAGCGGAGAGGACACACGGCCGCTCGGGGGGTCGGGACACCAGCTAGGAGAGGAGTTTCCAAATCCTCCCCCAGGGGTTGCGTATAGATAGATGGGGCGGGAAATGCTTGCGAACCCCCGAGCTGGAAGACGGTGTACACATCCAGGCCAGGGGCGGTGCGGGGTCTGCGACTCTACAGGGGGATGCGGAGGGCGGATGGATTCTTGAGATATTAGGCCTGGCAGGTAAAAGCCAGCAGAAAACCAGCTTCCGCGCTGAATCCTCACTTCCCCTTAATCCAAATCTGAAAAATGGGGATGATAATAGCACCCACCTGAGGCTTGGATGCTGTGGGTTCGAATGCCCAGCCCTGTGCTACCTTCATTTAGTGAGCCCTGAGAGGCCAGAGACACAGACTGACCCACTTTCTGGGCCGGCACAAAGAGTGGAGGCGAGCGCCCCCTGGGGGTCTTGCCTGGACAGGCAGGCAGGCCCCGTTCTCTGGCCTCCCGCTCCAAATGCCCCTCTGGGGCCCCTCCACCTACCCCATCCTTTCCCCACCACCCTCCGAGGAGGCCCTCTGGGTCGGTCCCCACTGAAGCTGGGCCAGGTTTGGTGACAAAGGCCGGACTCCACCTGATGTTTCTTGCCCCGTTTGGGTTTTTGTACAGGTCAACCTTTTTCATTACCAAATTCAACCAGTATGTCACTCTGGCAAGACTCATAAAAGTTTCTAAACACCCGCAATTTTTTTTTTAGTGTCACATTTTTTTTTATTGTGGCAAAATACCCATAACATAGAATTAACCATTTGAACATGAACAATTCATAGACATTTAGTACATTCACAATGTTATGCAACCCTCAGCGCTATCGGGTTCCAGAACATTTGCATCACCCCAAAAGGAAACCCATACCCAATAAATCAGTCATCCTGACCAATTTTTAACTCTCCCAGACACACCCTTGTTCTTCTGGAACGTGATTTGAATCATAGCGGTCGAAAGACCAATGGAGCGAAATGTTGCTTTTTTTCAGCCCACATTTGCCCAGTAGCCACAGACAACAACAGCAACCACAAGATTGAAGTAACAGTAACATTTTTGTGGTTTTTATTCCAGGCAGGCCCTGTGCTCGGCTGCTTATCAGAGGGAATCAGTTAATCCTCCACACCACCCTGTAAACTGAATTCTAGATTATGATCGCCATTCTGCACCAAAGGAAGCCAAGGCACAGAGAAGCAAAGCCCCTGGCCAAACAAGGGAGCTGGCTTCTGGAGACAGAAAGGTCAGCTTCCCCCTCAGAACGTGCTTCCTCCTCGCTATGTGACCTAGGACTGGCGATTACCCTCTCTGGACCTTGATTTCCAGCTTCTGTGGAAAGGCTCCAAGGACATCAGGGCCAGGACTCACTGATGGGAGGTGCTGTTATCTCTCCAGAGGCCCATGCCTCCCTACCAGGCCTGTCCCCAGGTTCACGTTTACCCTTTTAACCCCGGATCAAGTGCTTTCAACCCTGGAGCAACCGCATAAGGGGAACTGGGTGGGACGGGGTGGGGGGGAAGGGAGAAAAGGGCTTTCCGGGTTACCCTAAACACCACTTCCTTTCCTGCCAGTCAGCTCCGTCCCGAGCACCCTTGATCTTGGGTCTCCCTTGAGGGCAGGAGAAGCCCGAAGGCTGGAAATCACCCCAGCGGAGTCCAGGGCGGGGCAGGGACCGGTCTGTTATCTCCAACACCTGCCAAGTCAGGGCCCGCTCGCTGTTGAATGAATGAATGAACTTGTTGCGAGGGCTTGGAGGACACAGGATGTGAGGGTGGGCTTTGTGTATGAGCCACAGCTCCTCATCCAGGGACAGGCTGTGTCCCCCGGGGGGGGGTGGAGGGGTCCCTGGGATCCGTAACTCCCATGCCTTTGTCCTCCGGTCACCCCACACACACACCTGGGCCCCCACGGTCCACATCTTGCAGCCCACCAAGCCATGCGGATTCCCAGGCACGTGTCCAGCAAGGCTACTTACAATGCAGCAGTCTCTCCTTCCTCCGGCCTCCCGCCTTGGGGGGGCGGGGGCTTCCAAGTCTGATGGGAAATCAGGAGTGAGGGGAGGCCGGGAGCTGGTCCAAGAATCCCTGGCTCCCAGGAGGCAGAGAGGGGCTGGCTTTTGGAGTGGCCTGGGAGAAGGCCGGGTTGTCCCCTGGGGGGGCTTGGGGTGGGCAGCAAGGCACCCTGAATGGATGAGGGTCAGAGCCAGAACCCAAACCAGAGCTGACCTGGGCGCACAGAAGCTTCTGGGAAACTTTTCTGCCTTCTAAATATTTAGACAGCGAGATGGATGGGCAAGCGAGGGCCAGACTGGGCCGGCCGGGCCCCTGGTTATTTTGAGAGAAGTATTCTTTTTGTGCTCCAGGATAAATGTTCCTTGTCTCCCTCCCTCTCTACCAGAGCCTGTCGGGGCCACCCTGGAGGAGGAGAAAAAGGGAAATAGCAGCTGATCGCCCCCCCACCCCGCATTTCAGGGGGGTCAAGATTCTGGCAGGCAAGGACTCCGGGGTCTCATCCCTGCTCATCCACCCGGCAGCCGTGCCCCTGAGCCTCAGGCTTCTGCTCCCAGAAGACTGGGCAGGAGATCATGGGCAGCAGATGTCAGCAGGGGAGCAGGCGGCTGCGGACCCCATTTTGGATGACATTCCCACGGTGCTGCCAGCTCGCTGCGCCCGAGACACGGGTGCCTCCTGTCCCTCGCCCCAGGCTGACAAAGGTACCCAGTTCCCCTCCTTCCCCCCGAGAGTAGCGGGAACCCTCGAGTCCTTCCTCCCGGAGGCGGGCCGGGAGAGGGGTGTCTGCGAGTCGCGGTGGGTCGGCCTGGGGCCCAGGCAGCAGAACCAGAGCCTGAGCCTCTGGAAGACAGCCTTGCGGAAAAGGATGAAGACCCAGGGGTCCAGGATAGGGTTGAAGGCGTTGAATCGGAAGGCAAGGAGGTCCCCCATCTCACTGCTGTCCGGGGCGATGGCCTGCGTGAAGCCTCGGATCTGGGGGCAGGGCGGGGGCATCAGGAAGCACCCAGGAATCCTCTGACCCCCACAGCACACCCACCCCACCCTCGCTCCCCTCCTTCCACGCGCTTACTGGCAGGAATGAGGGAGGGGTGCCCTTCAGCAGGGGAAGGAAATAAGATGAAAAGTAAGTGAGAGATGCATCGGGGAGCAGAGGGAAAGAAAGCCCCAGGAAACCACTAGCCTAGAGGAACAGAGCGGAGGTCATGTGGGTGAGTCCTGGGGCTATGGCCGTGTGTCTCTCTCCAAGTTTCCAGCCTGTGAGTCATCCGTAATCCCCCCAAAGCTTTGACCACCAGCCCTTGCATTTACAGAAAGAGAATTGGAGGCCCAGAGTACAGGGCGGGGTGGGGTGGGCGGGTGATGACTGGGGACTGCCCCGCTCAATTCCTGGGAGGCAGGCAGGAGCTCTGCCGGAAAGGAGCAAGGCCCGGAGAGTCCCTGGCGGGGGGGGGGGGGGGGGGGGGGGGGCGGGGTGCTGGGGCGGGAGGTGGTGGGGAAATCAGACTCTGCGATCAGACAAGCCTGAGGTCCAGAGCTGGCTCTGTGTGACTGTGGACAAGCCACATCGCCCGCCATCTGTAAAAATAGGGACCGGACAGGAACTTGGGTCCATTCCTTGCTAAGTGCTGTGCAATGGGTGCCTAAGGTCATTTGAAGATGATCTGAGAGAGAATTTGTAAACCACAGACACAGAACAAGGGCTCAAGGACTGGTGGATCTTAGTACCATTACAGGGGTGCGGGAAGGTTGGGGTGTGTCTGGGGGGGTGCCGGAGATACGAAAGGGGGGGGAGCGAAGGGCTCAGGAGGCGTCCAGTGGGGCAGAAGCAAATGGGGAGAGACCTCTCCAGAAAGTTGGGAGTTGTCGGACCGCGCCCAAAGCCTCTGACCTCTTGGGGCTTCAGCATCCCCGGTCTGGGAACTAGGCCCCCCCCGCTGGAGGTTGGAGCTGGGTGCTGCCCTCCCGCCCCGGCCACCCACCCCACCTGCAGAGGGGACTCACCGTGAGGGGCAGGGAGCACACGGCCATGATGCCCGTCATGAAGGCCAGCAGAATGAGGTGGTCCACCTCGTCCTCCCCTGCCCGGGGGCCGGGGACCAGCGAGCCCTGGTGGCGCCTCTGCTGACGGTACATGCGGCAGAGGCTCAGGGTGACCGAGCTGTTGCATAGGACGGTGGCGGCCACCAGCAGGGCCACGAGGCTGGCGTAGGCCAGCGAGAAGGCGCAGCCGCCCAGCTCCGCGGAGCGCATGCGGATGAAGCACCAGCTGCCGGGGCAGTACTGCTGGTGTTGGCCCAGGCCCAGCAGGGGCAGCGAGCAGAAGAGGGCGCAGAAGGCGTAGATGGCGGGCAGGGCCAGGCGGGCGCAGCGCGGCCCGTCCAGCTGAGCGTAGAGGTAGGGGTGGCTGAGGGCCAGGCAGCGCTCCACGGCCATGGCGAAGAGGATGAGCATGGAGGCCAGGCCGAAGAAGGTCATGGCGAAGGCGAAGGCGTCGCACAAAGCGGGGTGGCCCCGGGCCAGGCCCAGCAGCGAGCTGTTGCGGGCGTAGGCCACGAACACGGCCGGGCTCAGGAAGCAAGTGCCCAGCAGGTCAGTGACCGCCAGCCCGGTGACCAGCACGGCGAAGGCCGAGGGGCGTGAGCGTCGCCGCGCCCCCAGGATGCCCAGTGCCAGCCCGTTGCCCACCACGCCCGCCACGAACATCAGGGTGCTGGTGGCCGGGCCTACCGAGTCCCGCACGTAGGTGAGGTTCCTGCACGAGTCGGCCATCCCCCTCACCTCTGGTGCGGCCTGGACTAGAGCGGTCCCCAGGGGGGAGGGGGGGTAAGGGGGAGCCGGGGGTGGGGGGGCGCCCTGAGGCCCGCTCATGCCCACCGCCCTCCCCATGGGCCACCCCCAGTTCTCCTTGCGTGTGCGGCTGGCTGGCCGTCTGTCCGCCCCTCTCCTCTCTCGCCCTCTCTCCTTCGTCCTGCCCTCTCCCTAGTTCTGTCCTTTTCCCCCACCCCTTGCCCACCCGGTCTCCCCCTCTGCCTCTCCCTCTCTCGCCCCAGCAGCCCTCTACCCTCGCCTCACCTCCCCCTCTGCCTCTCCCTCTCTCGCCCCAGCAGCCCTCTACCCTCTCCTCACCGCACCTCTGCCTTCTCTCTCAGTCCCCTCCTCTGTGCCCTGCTCTCCGCTCTGCTGGCTACACTGGTCTCTGCGAGTCAGCTTCTCCTTCCTTCCCTCCCTCCTCCCTCCTCTCTCCTCCCTCCTCCCTCCTCCCTTCTCATCTAGCCTGCTCGCCCCGGCTTTTTCATTTCCTCCCGCTGCCCCGCCTTCCCTCCCCCTGCCTGTTCCAGAGGGGGGCCCCCCGCTCCCTCCCCCCTGCCCTGGCACGCTCCCTCCAACTTCCCTGCCCAATGCAGCCCAGTCTACCTCTGCCTCCCCTCCCTGCTTCCTCTCGTCGTCCTATCCCTGAGCCACCTGCCCCTGCCCCACGCATTGGTCTCTGCCCTTCTCCCTTCCCCAGCTCTCCCAGTGGCCCCTCGTGGGGATCACTGAGTCATCGCACCCTGGAGCACACCAGGACAAGACCTGAGGGGCACAGCTGACCAGTCTGAGAGGCTGTCTGGGGGTGGCCTCTGAGATCTATTCTGGGCTCCAGGCCCCGGGGTTAGGACATTGACCAGGGATTGAGAAATGACCAGGAAATTCCTCCCCGATGTAGTGTTTTTCAGGCACTACTGAGATTTCTGTTCCCCGGACACAATTCACTCCTTCCAGAAGGCTGGGGAAGGAGGTGACCAGGCTAGAGAAAGAATACCAGTCCCAGAGCCTGTCCTAGGGTGCAAGCCCGTCGACCCGGCCGAGTCTTGGGAAGAGGGATTCCAGGGAGGAGGGCCCTGGTGCCCAGCAGTCTGTCGGGGACAGGCCCCAGGACCTCCAAGAGCATCAAAGCGGAGTGCCCTCCCGCCCTCTTGCTTCTGGCTCCAGCAATCCCAAGCCCCAGGCCAAGCTACAGAGACCTTGACTTCCAGGAATAATATTTTGGCCACGAACAGAAGTTCAGGACTCCAAGATCACTGTCACATCCATCTCCCCCACACCTCCCCAAACACACCCCCCCAAACACACCCCCAGCCACCACCCTCGGGCCCGTGTGCTCAGCCCACATGTCCCAGCTGCCGACACAGCGGTCACCAGCCCCGGGTCCCACCGAGTCAATGGCTTCCCATGTAGCCTCCCCACCCAGAAGGGCCAGAGCCCCTCTCAGACACCCCTTATTTTTGAGGGAGGCAGTTTAAATGGAGAGATTACAAACTCAGGGGCTCACTCATTTGACTCGAGTTCCTGTCCCCATTCCACCACCTCTTTGCGACGTGATGACCAGGGTGGGAACGAGAAGCCGGTGTGCCTCAGTTTCCTCATCTGTACAATAGGGTGACCCCAGCTTCATGGGCCAGGCGGCCAACCATGGCCAGTGGCCCATGCCAGAGCTCTCTTTGTGACAAGGAGCATGCATGCGCACATGTGTCCTGTCCGAGTCCAGGAGGGATGCTCCGGATCCCAAGGGCTGGACATGGGGTAGCTGCAGACTTCCCCTCTCTATACCCAGGCCCCTCGGTGACCACAACTGCCTCACCCCTTTCCCCCTCTCCCTATCACCCATGAGCACAGCATCCCCAGCTTCCGGCCTCAGCTCCAGCCATACCAGGGGCTCGGAGGGGTGCCTGGGTGCATGGGCCTCAGGCCTCCTGGCTCTGCGGTTCCCCCCACCGCCCTGTGCTCTGCAATCCCCAGGCAGACCAGAGGGAACTCAGGAAGTTATATCATATTAATGAGGGATGATGCCTGGCGGGCTTACGTCCTGTGGCAGCATCAGGGGAGTTGGGGGGAGGGGCGGGGTAGCTCGGGTTCCTGGAGCCTCCCTCCCCCTGGCTTCCTGTCCCCACCAGGGACCACTGAGCATTCAGGAAGTCCACTCTGCTCCCAGGCCCAGTGTGGCCTGGCCTCACGCACCCTGCCCCCCTCCAGGCCTCAGTTTACCCACCTGTGCCACTGGGGGCTGGGAGCCCTTGCAACCCTGGCATCCCGTTATATGCTTCGGGGCAGGTGGGGGTGGCAGCGACTGTAACGAGAGGTCCCTGGGGCTGGTGTCAGTGCTGGACCCCCTCCACTCACTTTCCGGGAACCCTGGCATCCTGCCAGCTGTGGCCACGCTCACAGCTGGAGCCACAAAGGGTTCCTCTTCTCTCAGGTGCCTTGGAGTGAGAGGCCACCCGAGCTGGGCTATGAGGGGGTGGCTTCCAGGGCTGGGGGTGGGGGAACTGTGAGAAAGAACAGCTCGGGGAGGCGAGTCAGCCTCCCTCCCCTCCCACAGCTTGAACAGGACTCAGGCATCCCCAGAAGGACCATGGACAGGGGCAGAGGAGGGAGGACAGCCCCAGAGACAACAGGGAATGGCCAGCACCATACCAGGGGAGGGGACGTGCAAGGGGCTGTCGCAGACACGTGAACTTCAGGCGTCGGTCTGTGTGATATTAGTGGGGCCTGTGGAACTGAAGTGAGCATTTTTTAAAATTTATTTATTTATGGGGCGGGGAGCAGAGGGAGGAGGACAAGCAGACTCCCCGCTGAGTGTGGAACCCAACGTGGGGCTCAATCCCACGACCCCCGAGATCATGACCCGAGCAGAAACCAAGAGTCAGACGCCCAACTGACTGAGCCACCCAGGCGCCCCCTACGGGAGCATTTTAGCCGCACCGCGAGTGCGTGTGCTGTGTGCACCGTGGCGGTGAGTGGGCATGATTGTTCTCGACAGCCTATTTGTACATCTGTGTCCCTTCATGCACTCGTTGTGGGTCTGCGCCTGTGTGTTTATTGTGGACCCCTGCGCTGCTTTATGGCTCTGTCTCCCTGTGTGTGTGTGTGTGTGTGTGTTTGCTTGCGGACGGGCTGCCTGGCGCAGGGGGAAGAGAGTGGCTTTGGAAGCGCCCCTCCACCCCTCACCAGTCACTTGCTGTGTGACCCTGGAAAATGACTTCCCCTGGCTCAGCCTTGATGTTCTTCCTCACATGGCTGCCTTGCCCTTGTTGGGGTGTGGTGTGAAGATTAGAGACCGGGTTCCCCCTTCCTGCCTCCAGGAAGCCCTCAAACAGCTGCTGGCGTTGTTATTATTCATTCAACAAACTGTCACCCACTTACTGGGGGCCGAGGGAGGGGGACGCAGCGGGGCTGGGGGGGGCACCATCCGACGGACGCATGTTCCCAAGTGGCGGGGAAGGTCAGAAGGGGAGCCTGGGCACGCAGGTCCTCTGCTGAGTCATCCGCAGCCCTGGGTCTCTCCCACGCCTGCATCCGGACCTGCCCCCGAGCTAAGACCCTGCTTGCCCGGGGCCTGACCTTCTCCTGACTCCCTGGTGTCCTGGCCCTGCCCTGGGCAGAGGTTGGCCCCACACGCACACGCACACACACGCACGTGCACGCGCACCCCATCAGCTGCTCACACCTGCCAAGCCTACCTGTCCACCTGTGCCCTCCCGTGGCTGCAAGAAGTTGCTGCGTGTCCATCCTGACCTGTCCTTCATTGGCAGGTGCCAACACTTTCAGACACAGGCCATTTGTCTCTGCCCACCACCCTTTCCTGCACCCCAAATGGGCCCTTGCCTACCCACCAGTCTCTGCTTCTCGTCCCTGCTCCAGGGGGCTCTCCTCCTGCCACCCCTGCCCTGCCTTTGCCTGGGCCTGGGCCCCTCCCCTGGGATACCCCCGTTCTGTCCTTCAAGCCCCCCACAACACCTCCAGCCCCTCCTGAACCCTCACCCATTGGTGCCCACTCCAACCTCAAGCCCCAACTGGCCAGGTGATGTCACTTCGCTGTGCCTGACTCCATGTCTATAAAATGGGGATAAACAGAGTCCTTTGGGGGGTCATCGGAGAATTAAGTGAGGTGGGGCTTCAGAAACGGGATTCCAATATGTGATGGTCATAGCTGTGGCTCAGGGCCACCCCTCCCCCAAATCCCCTCAGCAGAGCCAAGCACCGCTCAGAGCATGTGGGGTGCAAAGGGCAGACAGCCTGGGAGGGGCAGCCTGGGGCCCCTCAGGGTTTGGGGTGAAGTGGAAGGGGACCGATAGCAGCAGGCACTTCCCCAGGTGGTCCCCTCTCTGCCTCTTGGCCTGGCTCTGACCCCAGGGCTGAGCTCACAGCGAGGCTGGCCGGAAAGAGCAGAGCAGCGGGTAACCAGAAGCTGGTACTACCGAGTCATACCCGCTAACAAGATTACCCAGGTTTGCATGCGTGGATGCTGCTCACCCAGGACCTGCCCTGTCTAGCTCATCTGGCACCCTCCGCACCCCCAGCCTCCCTCCCACACCTCCTCCAGGTAGACCTCCTTCCTGCCCGCCCTCCCCTCCCCACACTGGGTCAGCCAGCCCCCTTGCTTCTCCTGACTTCCATTCCCCAAGACCAGGAATGTGAAGGAGGGAGGATCCACACTACACAGCCCCAAGATTTCAGGGCTAAAAGGGTCTAAATCCCAACAGTCGAGCCTCAAGAAATCCTTACACTCCTGAAGTGCAGAGCTCTGGGTCCTAGCCGGACAAAGGAACAGGAGTCTAGCCCCACAGGGTCGAAAGACTCCAGAATTCCAGCCCTCTGAGGTCCTGTGATTCTAGAGTCCTCTGCATTTCAGGTTCTAACATGCAAGGATGCTGGGTCTGAGAAATTCCAGAATCCTCTGGCAACTTCCCTCCCAGCATCCCTCCTCCCCAGCCCCACCCCCCCCCCCAGCTCATCCTTGGCTCTGTCTGTCCCCGGTGTCCCCAGGGGCTCCCACAGACATGATGCAACTAGGCTGGAGCCAGCTGAGAGGGGTGGGAGGCAGGAGGGAGATGTAATTACAGCTTGTCCTGCCTCAACCCAACAGGAAGCTCAGAGTTGGGGCCCAGGGGACCCTAATCCAATGTGAATAATGGAGCACTCACCAGAAACACACATGGCCCGGTGAGCCGGCTCCATCCAGATCCAGGGGTCCAGCCCCAAGCTGGGGAGCACAGGTGTTAGTCGGGAGAAAAGAGGAAGTGGGGGTGAGGGGACTGGAGAGGGGTCTCTAACTCTGTGGCCCTCCAGCCAACCTGGTAAAATGATTGACCAGACCCACAGCTCACCCAATCTGCATCTCAATTTCTCTTAAGATTTTTTATGTGTTTATTTGAGAGAGAGAGAGAGCACAAGCAGGGGGAGCGGCAGGCAGAGGGAGAAGCAGGCTCCCCACTGAGCAGGGAGCCTGACGTGGGACTCGATCCCAGGACCCCAGGATCATAACCTGAGCTGAAGGCAGATGCCCAAGCAACTGAGCCACCTAGGCGTCCCCTGCATCTCATTTTCAACAGACATTCAAGACATAACACATTCCACTGGAAGAAGCCCCTGATAAATAACACCTGGCACTCAGCCTTCTTAAGCAGGAGACATTAGGGCATGGTGGAGACTTCGGTGAGCTGGAAAGCCCAGATCCCACCTCCCAGCCTAGGGTCACCCTGAGGGGTATATGGGTCTGAGGTCACCCGAACATCCAATTTGGGAGAAGCTGGAAATAAGGACTTTTAAGTGAAAGACTCCTATTTTTCAATTTGGCAACCAAGTCAAAAACATTTTTAAACATTATGTAGGCCAAAAGTAGAGAACCCAAAATAAGTGAATAAATAAAAGACAACATAACATAAATAGAACTGCAGGCTATAAATGTCCTGTGGGCCAGCCATGTGCGAAGTGGGAAACACAGGGCAGGAGCCAGAGCTGTTAGAGTCACCCCTGTGTCCCCGGAACAAAGAAATAACTGTTGAAGGAAAGAATGGTACACATTAAATTGTCTCCTCTCCCTCTAGCCACGTTTCTCTCTCCTCCTGGTCCCCAAGTTTTATTACCACCCTGTCTCAGCTCAGATGTCCCCTCCTCCAGGAAGCCTTCCCTGATCCCTAAGCTGAGTCAAGTATACCCTCTGGGCTCCCCCACCCCAGCCCTGCCCACTCTGGGTCATCATTTTCTGGGGACAGGTCTGTCTCTCCCACTGGATTCTGAGCCCCAAGAGGGCAAGGCCAGGGCTGTCTCAGTCACAACCATGTTCCCAGCTTCACCCAGCGCGGGGCTGGTCACAGAGCAGGTACCACAGGAATGAATGAACAACAGAGATCAGTGCTAAGGACAGAGGTGAGGTAAGCTTGTGGCAGGGGGTGGAATCATCCAGGGGGTGAGGAAGGTGCAATGGGCACAGGGGCTCCTAAAAATCTACAACCCAAGAGAGGAGAGAGGCCAGCTCAGGGGTTCGGGGGTTCGGCACTGGAGGCCACAGTCTTCACCTCATTACCTCCTAGCTGTGTGACTTGGAGTAAGGGACCTCCTTTGGCTCAGTTTCCTCATCTGCAAAATGGATACTCTACAATCAGCCAGCTGCCTTCTGGGGCTCTTGGAATGAATAAATAAATTCAGGATCGTGGAGTGCTCAGTGGAGGTCAGAGCCCAGACTGCTCATTTCCTCCTGCACAAGCCTCTGCATCCACACACCACGCCCCACACACCCCGCACATCCTCACCCCCCAACACACTCCACACACACTCAGAAGGGATGAGAAGGGACACAGGTTCCCCCATGATGGCCCCAAGCTCTGGGCGTGCCTCAGTTTCCCCAAAAGCACAGGTACCACCACAATCGCCTCGTTTATTGGATCCATACTTTGGCAGGGGAGGGCAAGCGGTCGGGAAGACTCAGAGCAGGACGCAAAAGAGGCGCTTGTCGCGGAAGGGGTTCTCTGCGGCGGGTACCGGCGTCACCAGCGGGTCGTCTTTGGCGTGCGTCTCGCAAAAGGCCAGGAGCTCGGCCGCCGCCTGCGACACCTGCGGGCGCCCGCGTGATGACCGTCCTCCGCCCAAGGCCCCGCCTCTTGCCCGGGCCCGCCCCCAGCCCCTCCCCGGATCCGGCCCGCCCCCTTGTGACCACGCCCCCTGCCCGAGCCCCTCCCCCGGGTCCGGCCCCGTTCCGAAGGGAATCTTCCCACGGGCTCCACTCCCAACAGCGCCGGGTCCAGACCCCAGCCCCGGAGCCCCCGCCTTCCTCCCCACCCGCACCCCGCACCTTCATGCGGTCGATGTTCACCTCCAGCTTCAGCTGTTCCACCGTCTTGCGGGCCTCCGCGATCTTGGCCATGTTGTTGGACATGGCTGAGGGCGGGGAAGAGTTTAAAAGCCGGGCGGGGGGGGGGCCGAGAGGGTTGGGCTAGGGCAAGTCTGGGTCCCCAGGTAAGGGTGGCAGAGGTCGTGGGACCCGGCGACAGGGTTGTGGATGGAAGAGCATACGAAGGGGGTGCCCAGAGGTGGAGGGAGGGACAGGAAAACAGAAAAAAGGAGAAACGAAGAGACGTACAGATGGGGGACCAAGAGGCAGGCCAAAGGAGGGACAGAGGAACAGGGAGGAGAGGGGCAAGGGGAGATGGTGGAGGGGTGCCTAGGATGGGGGACCTAGAGGCAGGTGGAGGGGGGAACCAAAGAACAGGGCCACAGGTGCTGGATCAGGATCCAGGTGTCCTCAGCCCCCGGGGATAGAGCAGGAGCCAGGAGGGGGGCCCTCCCCAGGCCAATTAGCGGTGACTCCGGGGAGAACAAGGAATTAAGATCGCGGCGGGAAAGGCGCAGAGGGGGCCTCATTAGGGCCTTGGCAGCAGCTGCCCCCTCCGGCCCCCTTGGGGAGCTCCCCCACCCCAGCCCTGGCCACCTCAAAGGCTCCTCTGCTCATTAGCAGCCAGAGAGAGGGCTGGGGGGGGGGGGCGGGTAACCCAGGCACAACTGGGAGAGGGGCAGAGAGGATGGAAGGACAAATGGAGGGGCAGAGGGAGTGACAAAGTGACAGAGGGAAAGACTGAGGCCCGGAAGAAATAAAGAGACTGGGGCGGGGGAGAGAGAGATGGAGGGATGAAGCAAGGGAAGGAGTAGAGGGAGGGGAGGACAGATAGAGGGACAGAGTGATCCAGGGGGACAGAGGCACAGAAGGGACAAAGGGACAGAGCGGGGACTGGGAAGGTGAGGGTGACTGGGAAGGGGAGTGAGGGAGTGGGAAAGGAGAGAGAGAGGGACAAAGGAAGGGGCAGAGAGAGGCACAGCGGGGATAAAGGGACAGAGGAGAGAAGGGACAGGGGGACAGAGAGAGGGAGCCATTGGAGGGGCTGGGGGAGAGACAGGCTGATGGAGACGCAGAAGTAGAAAGTCATTCATTCGCTCATTCATTCATTCATTCATTCATTCCCAGGCGGACAGACCGCGGCTGTGGGGTGGAGACCCGAGCCCCCTACCTGTTGCTGCTCCGGGCTGGGATGGCGGGCAGGTGGCGGAGGCTGGGAGACCGCGTCTGGGTACCCCCCCCCCCACGCCAGTCCCGCCCCGCCCCCTCCCCCGCGGAGCAGCCCCTGAGGGCCCGCCTCCTCCTGCTGCCACCGCGGCCGGCCCCTGCGCCCTGGCCGCCTTGGGTCTGTCTCTGTGGGTCCCCTCTCTATGTCCGTCCCCTTCTTTGTCTTTCTGTTTCTGTGTCTCTGTCGCTCCTGTTCTGTGTCTCTTGTCCTCCCCCTTTCTCTCTCCCAGTCTCCCCTCTCAGTCTCTGCCCCTGCCTCTGTCTCTGTCCCTCTGAAACACACACACACACACACACGCGGGAAGGCTCTCCTGGCGCGCCCCACACCCCGCCCTTACTCCACGGTCGCACAAATCTCTCCTGTGAGTCCCGCACAGCCTGTCACTCCATCACACGTGCTCTTCCCCCCTCACACCTGCCCCTGTTTCACCCCACCCCAGCCCCTCACACAGAGGTGCACACTACCTCACTGTCTCACGACCGTCCGGCGCGCTGCACACACAGCCGCGGGACCCCTCAAAACGCCACACACGGTCCCTCACAATCTCTCAGAGGGTGGCACATCATCGCCAATGCCACCTCGCACAAGCACAGATATCCTATCGCAGAGTGTCCCGTGTGCAGAGTTTCACCCAGTGTCACACGCAATCTCTCAAGACGTCCCTCACACACATTCACGAGCAGCTGAAACTTCTGTCTCGCCCCCGACAGCAACTTCACCCACACTTTGTCAGGGTCTCACACGGTGACATGGAGTTACTCACACGACGTCTTTGTTGAGCGCTGTCACACGACATTCCATGGGGTCACACGTCCAGTGACCCCCACATACAGTCATACTCGCTCTTGCACAGTCTCCCGGTGTCACACACAGCCTTACACAGTCCCTCACAGACTGTCCCCCCCACACGCTGTCATGCACACAAGCTCCTGCTGAGCTTCGCGCAGTGCACGCCGCGCACAGCCGTCCCCGCCCTCACCCCGCAGTCTCTAGTGGCGCACGTGCTGACGGGCACAAGATCTCGCTCATCCTCTCATCTCCGAGTGCCCCGCACAGTGACACGCGCCCTCACGCGCTGTCACGACACCGTGACAGTCTCTCACTATCCCACACGATCTGATCTGTGTCACACAGAGTCACACAGTTTCTCACAGTCCGTCAGTGTGGCTGACATACACTGTCACACTCACATGGTCCCTCTGTCACCCCCACTCCCCGCGGGGCCTGTCACAACGCCTTCTCACGCCACCTGAGTGCGTCCCACTCATCCGGTCTCACCCTCTGTCACACATCGTCTGCCCGTGTGACACGCACAGCGCTCGTGTCCGCCCCCTGTTGCACACTGTGCCACACAATCTCTCGCTCTCACATAGTCTCTTGATGTCACAACCAGTTCCCCGAATAGTGTCTCAGGCACACCCAACCTCACGGGGTCCCACGCAGTCACCTGCATGTCATCTCTCATCCCACAACACAGTCGCACACAACCTCTGCGTGTAACACATGGTTTCACAGTCACACCCTGTGTCTGGTGGTCACAAAATCTCACAGCCACACACCAACCCCTGGCGTCACGTGCAATCTCACGGTAGTACGCACTCACACAGCCTGTTGGCGTCACACGCCATTCCCCGGTGTCACCCAGGGGCAGCCACGGTGTCTCTCCCGCCCTCGGCACGCCCCGGGCGGGCGCCCACACTCAGCCCTCGGGCCTCTCGCGACAGCCCCCTGATGGCCACACGGGGGCGCCCGCGGCCCGCCGACGCCGAAGCCGTAGGCGGAGGTGGAAATTGGGAGGGCAAGGCGCCCGGGTGGGCGGGCGGGGGGTGCAGACCCGGGAGGGAGACCCGGACACAGAAGGTGGAGGGGGCTGGAGGCCAGAGGGAGAGAACTGAAGATGGACTGGGACAAGAGAAATTCAAAGAGGCGGGGAGAGAGATGCAGAGAGATGCAGAGAGATGCAGAGTGGCAGAGAGAGAGGCAGAGACAGAAATTTGGGGAGATAGAGACCTAGGGACTAGGTGCAACAGAGACAGGCAGAGGACTGCAGAGACAGAGACATGCAGGGTATAGGAGAGACACACAGACAGAAATGTAGAGAGTCGGAGACAGGGACCGAGAAACGCAGACACCCAGAGACACAGAAGCGAACAGACAGACGAACTCGCACACCGAGCGGCCCACAGGGGATGGTGGCGGAGGCGGGGCCTGCAGGGCGCGCCCCAGGGGCGTGGCCCGGGGCGGTCGAAGGGGCGGGGTTAGGGGCGGGGTTCCGAAGGGGCCCGTCCCGGGGCGGACCATTAGGGGCGTGGGCTGGCGGAGTCGGGCCCGGAGGGGCGGGTGTTGGGGAGAGGTGGAGGTCCTGGAAGGAGCGTCTCCGCCAGTCAGCGCATCCCAATCCGGTTCTTACCGACTGGATGGGGAAGCGAGACCGGCCGGGAGGGGACACCGGCCCAGGTGCCTGGTAGCGATTTCATATGAGGGTATCGGACCCTGACTCCCCGCGCCCCAACCCCACAGGAGCAACGGGGCCAGGTGGGGGAGGGGAACAGGGCTCACATCTGGAAAGCATCAGGCGCGCCGGACGTGCCAGGGCCCCGGGCCCGGCTGCGGAAGGGGGGAGGGGAGCTAGGGCGCCCTCGTCCTCCCCCTTAGCGGGGTCTGCCGGCGCCGGGGAGGGGCCTGGGCTTGCGCCGAGCCTCTGCGCCTCCCGCAGCTGGTTTCCATCAGCGGTCTTGGCCCGGGCCGCCCCTAAGGAGGAAACCCAGCTTAGAGTGGGGGAAGACAGGGTGACGACCCAGTCTCCTATCCCCCCTCCCTGACGGCAGCCAGACGCTGGGGGGCGGGGGAGACGGACTGACCGACGCTGCTTGAACCGTACATAACCTCCAGTTCTCGCCGGAGCTGCAGACCTCAGCCGTCTTAACACCGACGCATAACTTTAGTTTCCAGGTATGCAATGCTGTCCTGTGCTGCAAAGGAATCGCCCCAGCCTCGTGACAGCCTAGGAGTCAGTGGTATTATTGTGCCCATTTTTTGGAGGGGGAAACTGAGACCCTGGATTCGGCTTCAGTTCTGGCTTTAATTATTCAAGAAATGTGCAATGAACGCCAACAGTAACTCTAGGGTCGAATACCCCATCGCCTATTGTATGTTCCCAGCTGGACGTCTGCTGGGTATCCCACTCAGCCATCCGACACTGAGCTCTGGATTCCACCCGCCAAACCCTCTCCTAATGCAGTCTCAACCATCTGATAGTAACTCTTTGGGGTCATTCTTGATTTCCCTCCCTCTCTCTCACCTCACAACTGATCTTAGTAACAAATGCCATTAACTCCGGCTTCCGGCTGTCCCCAGTGTGCAGTCACTTCTCACCTCCTCTGCCGCCCACACTCCGGTCCAGCCACCATTCCTCACTGGCTTCCCTCATCCTGGTCCCCAGAGAGCAGCCAGAAGAGACCCTGTTTGAGACGAAGTCCCCAGATAATAGCAAATGTTAGCGAGGGGGTGGCGAAATTGGAACCCTCACACACTTGTGGTGGGAAGTAAAATGTTCCAGCCACCATAGATAACAGTATGGCCGTTCTTCAAAAGGTTAAGGTCACCATATGACCCAGCAATTCCACTCCTAGGTATCTACCTAAACCCAAAAACACCCATCCATACAAAAACTTGTACATGAACGTTCATAGCAGCATGATTCATAATAGCCCCCAAGTGGAAATGACCCAAATATCAACTGATGAGTGGAAAAACTAAATGTGGTCTGTCCAGACCGTGGGATATCATTTGTCAATAAAAAGAACCAGAGTACTTTCACATGCTGCCATGGACTGAACTTTGAAAACATCAGGCTGAGTGAAAGAAGTCGGTCCCAAAAGGCCACATATTGCATAATTCCACTGACAGGAAATGTCCAGAATAGGCCAATATATAGGGACAGAGAGTGAGTCAGATTAGGAGTTTCCAGGGGCGGGGGATAGTGGAGGATGACAGCTAAGGGTGCAAAATTTCTTATTGGGATGGATATTCTTAAACTGGTTATGGTGATAGTGACACAACTCTGTGAATATACTAAACGCCACTGAACTCTGTACTTATAGGGGTGAATTTTATGGTAGGTGAATTATATCTCAATAGAGCTGTTAATCCTTTCACCTCCCTTCTGCCCCCCAAAAAACCCAAGTCCCTCTTGTGCTCAGAATTCTCCCATGGCTCCCACCTCCCTCAAAGTAAAAACCAAAATCGTCATTAAGGCCCATGATGCCCCACGCAATGTAGTGAGCCCTACCATTCTCTGCCCCCCACCCTGGCTACTCCCACCACTGTTGTCCATCCTGCCAAGACATTCACAAGCCTCACTCCCCCGCCTCCTTCAGATCTCTGTTCAAATGTCACCTTCTCAACTAGACCATCCTGATCACTCTACTTAAAATCACAAACTCCTCTGCTCCCCCATCCCACCCAATTCCCTCATATCTCTGCTCAGTTTTTCCCCATAGGCCCTATCACTTTTAACAAATTATAGAATTTATTTACTTATTATGTCAACACCCTTGCCCCCCTCCCTGGCTCCCACCCCTGTAAGCAGTTCCTTTTGCACCCTTCTAGAAATAATCCATATAGCAAATAGGCTATGTAGGGCAGTGCTTAAGAGCATGGACTCTTAGGCAGCCTGAACTTAAATCTGGCTTTGCTGCTTATTAACTTACTCCAGGCAAGTTACTTAACATCTGTGCCTCAGTTTCTCCATCTGTAAAATGGGCATAATAGTATCTATATATCTATCTAATAGGCTCTCGAGTTCTGAGCATTAAATGAGTCACCGAGAGTCTGGCATGCAATAAATGCTCAATTTATTGTTAGCTGTTGTTTTTTAATTTGTTTTGTTTTTTTAAGTAGGCTTCATGCCCAATATAGGAGTTGAATTCACCACCCTGAGATTAAGAGTCGCGTGCTTTACCAACTGAGCCAGCCAGGCGTCCCGCTGTTATTATATTATTATTATTTTTTTTTAATGAGTAAGCACTAAAATCTTTAAAAAGAAGGAAGGCCATCCATATGACCTTGACATATGACCACCAAGTGGCCTGTGTAGCCTTTGACAAGTCCCTTCCCCCAAGTATAGTTACCTCTTTGACTCAATGGAGATGGGGCAAATATTCCCAAAGGCCTGACAAGCAATGGCTTTTCCTGGCTAACTTTCAAAACTGACTTGTATTTATTGGTACTCTAAACGAAATACGTGTTTATCCATACACACACACTGCCCTCCCACCTTCTACAACGGAAGGAAGCTCCGCAGGAAGGAACTTTTTTTTTCCCCTGCTTTGTTCCTTGCCATTTCCCCACCGCCTCAGTGGGCACTGGGCATGCAGGTGAGCGTAGCAGGTCTGGTCTCTGCTCTCTCAGACTTCAAAGAGAGGTGGACCCACCCATGTAAAGACACAAAAGTCAAAGCAGAATAAATACCATTCTTCAGACTGTGGAGTCAGGTGGGGGTTGGGTCCTAGCCTTAGCTCCCACCTTCTTGCTGTGCGATCAGGGTTAGCAACAGCCCCTCCCCAAACTTCTACTTACCCACCCATGAAATCGATATGATTACCGAACTTACCCAATAGAAATATGGGCAAAGGGTGTGAACAGGCAACTCATAGAATTAAAAGTGGTCCAACAAACATAGAAAAGTATGTGGTGCCTCAAGGAAACAGGGAGGGAGACATGCTAATTAAAACAGAACACTTAAGTGTCTGCCTTCGGCTCAGGTCATGATCCCGGGGTCCTGGGATCGAGCCCCACATCGGGCTCCATGCTCCGCGGGAAGCCTGCTTCTCCCTCTCTCACTCCCACTGCTTGTGTTCCCTCTCTCACTGTGTCTGTCTCTGTCAAATAAATAAATAAAATCTTTAAAAAAATAAAAAAATAAAAAAATAAAACAGAACACAGTTTTCCCTCGGAAGATTGGCAAAAATATTCGGTGAACAGGTGGAAAAATGGGCATCTCAGAAATTGCTGTTGGAAATGTCAATTGAGCGCACGCTTAGTGGAAGGAAGTGTGGCAATGTCAATTAAAAGTTTTTAAATGAGCATACTATAATGACCAAGCAATTCTATTTCTAGGAGTGGGGCCTCTGGAAATACATACATATATGCACAGAGGTAGGTGCAAGGACATTGCTGCAGCGAAGTTCCTAATAGCACAAGAATTGGCAGAGCTGACAATCCCAAAGTGGCCTCTTATGCAGCTATTGATAATACAGTGATGGGGGCACCTGGCTGGCTCAGTCGGTAGAGCATGAGACTCTTGATCTCAGGGCTGTGAGTTCAGGCCCCAGTTGGGCGTAGAGATTACTTAAAAATAAAATCTTTAAAAAACAATAATATAGTGACAGGAAAACATGTCATCTAAATTTAGATGAAATGGACAAATTCCTAGAAGAATACAACTTAATAAAACAGACACAGGAAGAAATAGAAAAGCTAAATAGTACCATAACCATCAAAGAAATCCTTTTTTTTTTTTTTTTTTTTTAAGAGCCAGAGAACAGGAGCAGGGATGGGGGGAGAGGGGCAGAGGGAGAGAATCTTAAGCAGGCTCCATGCCCAGTGTGGAGCCCAACACGGAGCTCAATTCCACAACACTGAGATTATGACCTGTGCTGAAATCAACAGTCGGATGCTTAACCAACTAAGCCACCAAGACACCCCTAAAGAAATCAATTCTTAATTGAAATCCTTCCCATAAAGAAATCTCTGGACACAGATGACTTAAGACCACCAAAAAAACAGTGATAAACAGGGCAAATATAAAGCTCAATTTATATATGTATATATATGTAAATATATATAGTATAACTATATGTATATAATAGTTATGTATTTGTATAATTACTTAGATTAATATATGTATGCAAATGCATAAAGGAAAACATGCAAGGATACACATCAAACTGATTATGATAACTTCTGAGAGAAGGGATTTGGGGTTGTCCCTTTACCTATGTTTTTATGAAACAATGTTTATGCCCAAACACAACTCAATCAGAGGTCAGATTCCTTGTAGTAAAATAGCTGATGATAGGAAAATTAGGTTGAGACCCACCCTGAGATCTGCCATCTGGTTCTGGACATTACTATATTCAAAGCAAACAGTAGTCGCTCACTAAATGTTAGTCCAAAAGAAAATCATGTGTCCCATTTTACCACAGAAGAAGAGTCCACCACATATGTAACATTGTGCATTTATTTACAAAGAGGTTAGAGAAACACACAGTCTGGCCCCCCTGTGCACTGGGGAGTCACCATCGTCATAATAAATACAGTAATTTTAAAAAAAGAAAAAAATACTGGATTGGAACAGTTGAGGGTCTTCCTGGGCTCCCTGAACTCCCTCAGCTGGGGAGAAAGGGGGCACGAGATAGAAGCCATCTTCCTTCCCCTCTTCTACCTCCTAATCCACCATAATTGTCCAGGGATAGAGGTGAAAGAGTGTTTCTTTCCAGGTGTTACCACCTCCTACTTGACCCTCAAAACCCCAGAGTCAGTGCTCCTTCCTTTCCCAGGGCACTCTGCAAGCACCACCTGGGTCAGACACAGAATCTCTGACCATGGTGCCAAGGGGATATCCTAAGAATCCAGGGACATGGACGGGGGCACTTTGTGAATGGGGGGTGGGGAGGGACACCGTATCTGGGCATGGAAAGGAGGAGTAAGAGGGTTCAGTGACAGAAGTGAACGGGAACAAACGGACTAAGTGTCTAAACTAAAATGGGGAAATTCAAACTGAATTACCCCTTCTGCATACCATAGTACACCCATAGTACAGATGAGGAAAGTGAGGCCCAGACAAAGGGAACTTTCTTGCCCATAGGCTGCAGAGCCAGCAGCTGAACTGGGTCAAACAGGGCTCCTCCCCCATTCCTCCCTACGGTGGAGGGGGAGCCTTTTCAACCAAGACTTGCAGTGGATGGGGGGCAGTGAGGAAGGGTCTTTGGAAGCAGAGAAAATGGTGGTCTTTGGAAGGGAGGTATGGAAGGGTCGGTGATTGGGAGTGTGGTGGTGCAGAGGCCATGAAGGGGGAGCCCGAGCAAACTCCCAAACTCACACGGTAGTCATGACCTTGAGAGAACCCGAACGGAAACGCAGTATCTTTTTCTTGAGTGCGTGGGAAGCCTTGATCTTCACAAAGACCTTGGCGGGGCCCGCGGGCGCCCCTCCACCCGCACCACCCCCCGCCCCAGAGGCTGCGGTGGCCGCCACCAGCTGCTGCGGCCACACCAGGCCACCGCTGCCGTCTGAGTCGCTGGATGCGGAGCTGAAGGCCGGCGACTCGCCCTCGCTGGCGCTCGATTCACTCTCCCCATAGCCGCCGCCAACGCCGCCTGCGGGCCCCCGGCGTCCAAGGGGCCCCAGGCGCCCGGCCGAGCACTCCGAGTCGCTGCCCGCGCAGCCGTAGAGAAGGCGGCGCTGAGGAGCGGACGGCGATGGGCCGGGCCCCGGGCCGCGGGCCGCCGGGGCTCGGGGGCGGCCGCGGCGCCCGTCCGCAGCGTCGATCTCGGCCGTGGAGCGCCAGCGGCGGCAGGACCCCGCGGCCTGAGCCGCGAGCGTGGGCGCGGGGCCGCGGCGGGGCCTCGGCGGCCGAGGCTCCTCCCGTTCGGCCGTGGGGTACTTGGGGGGCCCCGGAGGAACGGCGGCCGCGCGGCCCAACAGACTGGTCTCGGACTGGGAGCGCGCGGCCTTGCGGGCCCTGGGCGAGCCCCGGCGGCCCGAGGCCTCCGTCATGCGTCCGCGGCGGCCGGCGGCCCGGGGACGCTCCCGGGGCGGGGACTGCTCCACGCTGCGGCCGCGGGTCAGTGGTGGCGCTTTGCGGCGCGCCGCGCGGCCGGGGAGGCCGCGGCTGGCGGCCTGCGCGCCCGGGATGTACTGTGCCTTCACCAGGCGACCCTCGGCCGGGCTGTCGGGGGGCGAGGGAGCGGCGGGCGGCGCGGCGGGCTCGGGCGCCGTCTCCGACTCCCACGGCGAGGCCCAGGCGCGGCCTAAGGCGGCCGGGCTGGCGGGACGGCCCCCTGCGCGCTCCACCGGGGGCTCGGGCGCGGGCCGCGCGCCTCCGGGGGGCGGGGACACGTCGGGCGGCCTCTGGCGCACGCTGTTCTGGCGCCGCGGGCCCCCGTCCGCGCCCCCGGGACTGGTCCGGGGCTGGCCCGCCCCCCGGCGGCGGCGCCTGCGCAGGAGCGCCGAGATGTAGCCGTCCAGGGGCCGCCCCGCACCCGAGGCGTCGGGCGAGTCTGCGGGAGGCCGGCCGCAGGGCCGCGGGCTGCGCAGCGCCACGGCGTGCAGGGGGCTGGGCGTCAGGAAGGGCCCGGCGCGGGCCCGCCGCTCGGCGGAGGAGCAGGCCTCCGGGCCCGCAGAGCCCGCTGCCGTCGGGTAGGGCGCCGAGTAGGATCGCGGCACGGCCGCCCGAGCGCTCACCGCCTCTGGAGCGCTGGGACTGGCGTCTCCTACGGAGGGAGGAAAAAAAAAAAAAAAAAAAGGAAGAGAGTGGAGGGACCCTCGAAGCCCTTGCTCAGTGAGTCTAGGTGGGGCAAGTTGCCTACCCCGTCCTCTTCCGCTGTCATCAAAAACCCTTCCCCTCGTACTGGGTTCATAACAAAATCTTCACAAGACCCTGAATCTTCACTGCCCTGCCTCTGCCTCTGGGACCTCCATCTCTAACCCTTCTCTTCTATAATTCTAGGTCTCCAGCTCCACTGACCTCCTGGAAGCACACGCCAGTCACGTTCCAGCCCCAGGGCCTTTGCAAGTGCCAGTCACGTTCCAGCCCCAGGGCCTTTGCACTTGCTGTTCGCGCTACCTGGAACGCGCTTCCCTGAGGATATCCGCTTGGCCCACTCCCTCACTTACTTTAGGGCGCCACTCAAATGTCAGAGTCTCAGTGACACCCTCCCTAGCCATGTCTCCTAAAGTTGCAACTTCCTCCCCAACTCAAAAGGGGATGCCCTCCCTAGCCCCCTTCCCTTTCTTCTCATCCTATATGTCTATATCTTATTTATCTCGTATATTATCTGTTTCTCCCACTGGAAAGTCAGCTTTATGAGGACAGGGATTTATTTTTTTCACTGTCTATCCCTCACCACTGAAACAGAGCTGAGCTGGCACAGAGCAGGGGCTCAGAGACTTACTTGCATAAATGAACAACAGCAGTTGCTGTTTACGAGTGGCTACCAAGTACCAAGTCCAATGGCAGTTAGGGCTGAGGCTCACTGAATATGCGAAACTTCCCTATGAGGTAGGTGCTGTTATGAATCCCATTTTAACAGATGGAGAAACAGAGGCCCAGAAAGAAGCAACATGCTCAAAATCACATGAGGAGGGAGGGTCACAGCTAGAGTTTGAATCCAGGTCAGTCTGACTCAGAAGCTTGTGCTCAAAACCATTCTCTTACTGCCCATTCCCTGGTTCTCGGGGCCCCAACCCCACCCACCTTACCTAGGGACTTGGGCCTCTCGCTGGCATAGATGCCCCGGGGTTCAGAGGGACCCAGGCGTCCATAGGAGCCAGATCCAGAGAAGCCACTGTCCCCACAGAAGGTAGAGGGTGGTGAGTCTGGACCTCCTGTGGAGCTGGGGTCTTCATAGAAGCCTGGATTCCAGGGAGAGGAGGAGAGACAATCAGGGGCCTGGATGGGGAAACCAGGGGTGGGGAGAGGAAGAGACCAAGAGGCAGAGACAGGGAAACCTGCGAGGTAGGGGGCAGTAGGAAAGATAGGGGTGTTTCAAGCAGACCCTGCTCCCTCCAAGCATACTCACCTGAGCTGCGCCCGCTCTCCTGTTCCAGACCCCCAGACTCCAGGCTCAGGTCTCCCAGTTGCTGGCCCAGGTCCCAGATGAGCCCAGGCAAGGCCTCCTGAGGGCATGAGGAGAGCAGGATGGTCAGAATGTCCCCAATCCTCTTCCGCCTGGTCCCCCCACATCTCCCCCCCCCCCCGGCGCTCCCCCCACCCGCCAATGGGCAGAGTTTCACTTTGACAATGAGGCTCTGATTTCAAAAGTATAAAAGCAGTACCCAAGTCCCAGGATCCCCCTCAAGATCTCTGTCCCTTCATCCCATTAGAAGTCCTGCTGATTGTCTAACTCGAGTCCTTCATGCTGCAGCTACATCATCCTTTCTTAGGTGGGATAAGCTTCAGAAGAACCCATCCCTTGCCCCCTCTCTGTCAAGTGTTCCCTCCACTTGTGCTCATAGCCCCTTAACCCCTATTAGAACGTCCCTCTTGGAGTCTCCGTTCAGATGGTCTCGCTGTAAGGGCAGTTCGCTGCTAAAAGTTGGTATCCAGGACTTAGCAGATCCCTTATCCATTGGTCTGCCTCCTCCCAGTCCTTGACCTTCTCTTCTCAGATGCTCCCATCTTCCCCCACTGCCCCTTATCGTCAGCAGAAAGCCCTTTTGCAAGTCTTCCTTAAGTCCTTCCTGCTGCAGACCGATTCTTTCCCTCATATGGATAAAACAGGCTGACCACGACTCATATAAGCCTTTGCTCCTTCCCTCAGGAAGAACCCCCCCCCACACAATGCCTACTGGAAAGTCCTTCTGTGAGTCTAGCCTGTAGCGATATTACAGTAGTGAGCCCCAGCAGGTTCCCTTGCCCCAGGGAACCACACCTTCCTCCTGCCCTTGCTTCCTTCCCACCCAGAAGCCTCCACTGTCTGCCCGCTGCGCCTCATCCCCATGAGAAAGTTCGGTTGAGTCTATCCTGGATCCTTCTTGCTGCAGGAAATGACCATTTCTTATCAGGTGCGAATAAATGAAGGTGAAAACCCTTTTAGGGGAGCGGCAGTGACCAGGGACGGGGCTAGGGGCTAACACAACGCAGATGGGGCCTCCGAGACACTAGGACCTAACCCCATTTTGGAAAAACAGGGCCAGATCCAGGAAGAGTCTCACATGGGTCTGGGTGAGGCTAGAGGTGGCAGCCGCCGAGGGCTGACGGTTGACCCTCAGACAAAAGCAGCTTGTCTGGACGGCGGGAGGGAGGGAAGGAGGGGGGAGGAGCCGGGAGGCCAGGCGCCCAGCCCTGCCTATTTAGGGCAGAAAGACTGGTCGGCTCCCCCGCAGTCCCCTCCCCTCCCCCAGCTTCCTACTCCTGTGGCTGCTCTCCTGGGCCCCCGTCCTCACCCCTCCCCCCCCCGAACAGAAGCCCCCATCTGGGCTTGTTTATGGGAGGAAAGTCAACAAATCATTCCATGTTGGGCTCCTGCCCTGGGTGTGCAGAGATGCTCAGGGTGGCCTCATCTTGGAGCAGAACCCAGGAAAGCAGCCGAATTGTGCAGCGTCAGGGGTGGCTAAAAAAAATGTGGCAGACCAGCCATGTACCCCATGTCATGTCCCCCACTAATCACCCCCTTGCTCACTCTGCTCCAGCCACGCTCCCTGGACGTGCCGTGCTGTGTGGTGCTCCTACCTCAGTAAGGACGTGTTCCCCCTGCATTTCTTCCTGGCTCCCTCCCTGGCTTCATTCAGATCTTTGCTTACATGATCCCTCCTCTGACCGGTCTTTCCAAAATAGCTCCCCTGTCATTTTGCACCCATTGACCTGCTTTTTTTCCCTTCCCTGCAACATAGCAGTAATGACCTCCTGGCTCAAAACGATGCATCAGGTTGTCCTTGGGTTATTGTCCGTCTCGCTAAATGTCATCCCTGGAAGGCAGAGATTTTTTTGTCTGCTCTGTTCATTTCAGCTTCCTCCCCCACCCCCCAGTGCATAGCACAGTGCCCAGCACAAAGCAGGTGCTCAGGAAATGTCTGATGAAAATGAATGTCTATAGCGGAATACTATACAGCTGTCAAAATGGAAGGAGGCCATTTCTACACAGAATCATCACTAAGAGGGGGTGCCTGGGTGGCTCAGTGGGTTAAGCGTCTGCCTTCAGCTCAGATCACGATCACTTGTCCCGGGATCGAGCCCCCCATGGGGCTCCCTGCTCAGCGGGGAGTCTACTTCTCCCTCTACCCCTCACCCTGCTCTCTCTTGCTCGCTCTCTCTCTCAAATGAATAAAATCTTTAAAAAAAAAAAGAATCATCACTAAGATACAGCATTGAGCAGAAAAAGAAAAGTGCAGAGTATGAGCCGGAGTCAGATTTACCTGAAGGGCCTGGGTCCCACCTCCAGAGCTTCTGATTCCAGTCTGGAGCCCAAGAATCTGCATAGCTTACAAGTTCCGCGGTATGCTGCTTAGTCCAGCGGCCACACTTTGAGAACCACTGGCATTATCTCTGGGACCTCAACCAAGAGACGGGAATTTGCAAGAAGCAAAGCAAAACTCTACGTTTCTTGGCATGTAAGCTCGTTCTACAAGTAGATGCATTGGTAAGAGGTCTGGAGGGACTCACGCCAAGGTGACAGTGGTGGTGATCTCAGAGGAGATCCTGTGTGATCTTTAGCAGGTTACTCCCCCTCCCTGGGCCCTGGTTTCCTCGTCTGTAACATGGCGTCATTCAACTCCCTCCCTTACAGGGTGTTGTGAGGATTATATGATTTAAAACAGCAGTTCCCTTTAAGCTCTTAATAATTGCTAGCTTTTATTATTACACGAAAGCTATGAATTTCTTAACAAGGAAAATATAAAGTCATGTTTTACTTGTGTAATTAAAAATAAATATAAAAGGATGGATTCGGGGGGTAAGTTCTGCAGGCCTAATTTCAGTTTTTGCTCTGTAGGGAAGAGGAGGACTTAGGGGGACAGAGAGGAGAGGGCTCCTCTTCCCCCATGCCTGGGCCCTCCAACACCACCCCAAGTCTACACACTCCCATTGTTTGTAAGTTTGACCCCCTCCCTTCCAGGAGCAAAGCGATGGGTGCCTGGGTGGCTCAGTCATTAAGCGTCTGCCTTCGACTCAGGTCGTGATCCCGTATTGGGTCCTGGGATGGAGCCCCGCATGGGGTCCTGCATCGGGTCCCAGGTCGGGCTCCTTGCTCAGTGGGGAGCCTGCTTCTCCCTCTCCCACCCCCCCTGCTTGTGTTCCCTCTCTCTTTCTCTGTCAAATTAATTAATTAATTAATTAATTAAATCTCTATAAAAAAAAAAAGACCAGAAGGACCTTGGTCTGAATCCTGCTCCCTATGTACCCACAATGCCCCTCAGTCCCCCGCCCCTTTTTTTTGCAAGCCCTTCTGCCGGCCGTCTCTGGCCGTCCAGTTCAAGCAGGTTTTTTTTTTTTTTTTTTTTCAAGCAGGTTTAACATGCGTGTGATTAAGACCTCTGGAGACCCCTTGGCCCAAACTTTTCCAGACCTTTGTTCCCCGCTGCTCACATGCCCCTAGTCTGTATCCAGTTCCCTTTATCGCTATTTGGAAGTCCTTCTGCAAGTCTAACTTAAGTCCTTCTTGCTGGAAGGGGACCCTTTTTCTTGGTGGGAGAGAACAGAACTCCTACCCCCATCCAGGATTCTCACCTCTTTTCTCTGAGATGTCCCTGGTCTTTACCTGCGTCCCCACTACTCCTATTAGGAACGAATCAAGTCCGGCTCCAAAGGGAGTGTATTCCTTGGTAGGGGGTTGCGGGGCGGGAGGGGTTAGCATCATGAGACAGAGGCTCAGGGATCAGAGGAGGGACCCACACCCTCTTCAGAAGGACCCAGGAACCCTCAACCGCAGAGGAGTTTATATTTAGCGCTTCTCTGTTCCTCCCCTCCGCGCCGCTGCCTTCCTCCCGCTGCCTGCCACCGCCTCCTCCCTGACGCTGGGACGGAGCTTTGCCTGGAGAGTGTGGGGGGGATGAGGCCTCTCCACTACCACCTCCTGGGGGGCGGGGTAGACAGAGGGGCAGAGAAGGGGGGAGACTCAGCGGTAGGGATAGGGAAGCTGAAGGGCAGAGAGGGGAGACTGAGGCAGACAGAGGGACTGAGGGACAGGAAGGAAGGACACAGTTCGCCCATCCCCAGGCTCTCTCCCTCTCCTCGTACGTGGGGTGGGAGGTGCCTTCCCCAGCCCAGCCAGCTTGGGTGGGGGGGGAGCTGGTGAAGGCCCCCACAACGCGTCTCTAACTTTGGGAGGGGGTGGGGCCTCCCACAGCTGTTTCTGTTTCCAGAGAAGAATGTGCAGGGTCCCACTCCCGGTCGGGGGAGGGGCTGTGCGTGCAGCCCCGGAGTCTGGCGTCAGTCCTCCTCCCCATTCCCCATCTGGGGAGGGGGCAGTGGAGGTCAGCAGCAGGGAGAGCCCCCTCCCCCGCCGCCATGGCTCAGGTTTCCCCAAACGGGAAGCTCTGACCACACACAGGCTTGGGGATGGGATCTGCAAGGGAAGCCAGGGTCTGGGGCCTGGCAGGCTGGGGGGAGGGGAAAAGAGAGATAGGGACAGGGACGTGGGGCGGGAAGAGAGAGAGGTGCAGAAAGGCAAGAGAAGGCCAGGGAGACGGACATAGAGAGACACAGAGAGAGGGAGGATTAAGAAAGACAGAAACAGACGCCGAAAGTCAGAGATGTGGCAATAGGGAGATAGAGTGAGAGAAATCCAGGAAGAGGAGAATCAAAGAATGACAGAGAAGGAGAGAGGGGTGGTGCTCTTGAAGTCATTCTGGAGACCTCTGCCTCATTTTCTACCATCAGAGCACTCAGGGAGTTCAGAAGGCAGACCCCCATGCTGCCTCGACCTGCCTCTTCTGGGGTCCACCAAGGCTGGGACCAGCTAGGAAAGGAGGGAAAGTGTCACGGCAGAGTAAAGATCACCGCGGGGTCCTCAAGGACTGCAAGCTTCCTCTCAGCAGTGATCCCTCCCTCAGGAGGCCTGAGGATCCCCTCCCCCCACCCCGCCCCCTCCAGAGATCTCCAAGCACACCGGGACTTAGGGAAGATGGAGCCCTGGTGGCGGGGCCGGGGGGGGGGGGGGGGGGGCGGGTGGCATGTTTGGATCCCGGCTGTGTGACCTTGGGTGAGTCACTTGCCATCTCTGAGCCTCAGCTTCTTGCTCTGTAAAATGGGGACTATCACCCCCTTCTCCCCGCAAGCTGCGAGAAGACAACGCATGCCAAATACTCGGCCCAGGCTTGACACATACTTAGCGCCCAGAAGAATCTTCTTTGGGGAAGGGGCCTGTGCCTTTCACGAGGCTCCAGCGGAAGCGATGCGGTTCCCCTTCCCCAGTTCGGGGGTGAGCAGACCAGATCCCGCCCGCCGCCCATACTCCTGGGTCTCCAGCCCCACCCCCTGTCCATTCCCCCTCCCCCACCGGAACGGGTGTCTGAGCATCCAACCGAGACAGACAGACAGACAGACACAGACGGGGGCGGAGGGATGGACGGACAGGCGGCCCCTCACCAGCTGCTCCTCCAGGGCCGCTGCGGCCCGGCGCGCCGCCGCGGCATCTTCGTCCTCATCGGCGTCCTCCTCGTCCTCGGCCTCGGCGCCCCCCATTCCGGGCTGGGCCAGCCGCAGCGCCTGCTGCACGCGGTACTCCTGTCTCTCCCGGAGCCAGTGCAACTCGCAGAGCCCGGCCAGGCTGCCCTCCAGCCAGCCCCGCAGCCGGCCCCGCTCGGGGCTCACCGGGAACGAGAAGGCCCGGATCATGGCTGCGGCCCCCCACCCCAGCCCGGCCGGGCCCCACGGCCACCCCTCTCCGGGTCCCACCTCCCCGCCCCAACAGCCCGCCTGCCCGCCCGCCCGCTGGCCCGGCTGTCACCGTCTCATCTGCATAGGCGCCCGCCCATTGGGCCGCCCACCCGCGCCTTATCTGCATGGCCACGCCCCCGGCGACAGAGCAACCGTCGCCTATTGGCTGGAACCCTCCCTTACGAAGATGCCCGGCGGCGCACCCGCGCCCCCCCAACGCGACGCATGCTCGCAGCTTCCTACTCTCTTTGCTTCTGGGCGGCCTCGCCACGCCCCACCGCTTGCCTGCCTTTGGGCCCTCGTCACGCCCCCTCTCGCGTCACAATGAAACAAGTCCGCCCTTGCTCCAATGTCATTGGTCCGTGCCTCCCCGGTCCCGCAGCTGGTTCCGCCCACTTGCGGGCGAGCTCTGGCTACCATTGGACTGTCCGGCGAAAGGGGAAGGGTGATCTATAAATAGAGAATGGGTCCACGTGACAGTTTGGCAACCTTTCCTCTCCCCCCACCCCTAGCAACCCTGAGCGGCTGAGGCTGTGCAGGGGGCGGAAAGGGTTATCGAGTCGAGCCCTGATTTTGCCTCCTCTTCCACGAAGCCTTCCCAGACACTCAGCTGTAAAACTAGAGGCCAGCCAAGACCGACATCCTTCCATAAAATAATGCTTCTAAGCGGGACCGGCTTCACGGGCGTGTGACCAGCTTAGGAGGGCCCTGCACTTGGTTTAATATTGGTTGTTCTTGTCTTGGAAATTCTTAATTTTTGAACAAGGGGTCTCGCATTTTCGTTTTGCCCCAGGCTTCACAAATTATGTAGCCAGTCTTGCTTCTAAGAGTCAGATTGGTTGTATCCCAAATTCTGGAATTGTAAGACCAGCCTGGGTGGAAGATTCTGTGATTCGACCAGAACAGAATCTAAGCGTCTTTTGTCTCCCAGATCGTGTGGGGCATTGCGTTCACCGTTCTACGATTCCAGGAGCCTTTGTTCGACGTTCTAAGAGGCTTTGTTCTCAGCATTCTAAGATGCTCTGTTCTCAACGTTCTGTGGTCCTAAGAGTCTGAGCCTGACTTTGGTTTCCAAGGTTCCCTTCTGGCTCCCCAGGCTCCGCGAGCCGGGCTGGCGCCCCCTCAGGCGGCCAGCCTGTGTCACTACGCCGAGTGTGTGTCCCTACAACCTTGGAGATCTAGCTCCAAGATTCGTACCCATTTCTCAGACAGACCTTGACTCCCTAAAAGCTAGGGCCCAGAAGATCATGTGAGAACTTCCCTCTTTTATGACCCCCTCTTTTATGACACCAGAAGACATCTGGTCGTAAGCTGGAGAGGCAGTGATAACCATTGAGAACTAACTCTGGAACCAGAATGCGGGGGGGGGGGGGGGGGGGCGGAGCCCCAGCCCCTGCCACTTTCTAGCTGTGTGACCTTGGGAAACTTGCTTAACCTCTGTGCCTCAGTGTCCTTATCTGTATGATGGGGGTCATAATACTGCCTACCTTATCCAGGCATTCTAAGGACTGAGTGAGATAGCTGTCCAGTGCCTTCCATGTATAAAGAGCCACAGAAGGGTCTGATAAATAAGGACAAAATAATCCCAAGGAGAAAAATGAGCCTGGACTTTAATATCGACAAAGTATATTCACTCCCCCTCTTGTTTAAGACAGACCTAGACTTTCCTTAAACAGTCTTAATTTTCCAACAGTGGGGAGATGATCGGGATTCATGATAGGTGGTTCTGGGGAGCTTGCTCTCAAACGAGATTTTCTTAGTAGTGTCTGGGGTGATGTCAGGGTTGGGCTTTCATCTCTGCTGTTTGTGCAAAGCCCGTTGAACCATTTCTTGCATAAAATGTTGGGTCTGGGCATTCATGGATGGGTATTCCTAGGAAGAGCAATAAAAAGAGAATTATTAATGGTTGAATAAGGGAGTAACACCAAGATCGGAGGCCCAAGGGCAGCCAATTGCAAGGGTTCCCAGAAGGAGGTACAGAGAGATCCTTAGTTGATGGAGTCAGATCAGCGGTCACAATTCTGCGGATTTCCTCGGTGGCCTCTTGATGTTCTTACCGATGATGATCAGGTCTGAGGAGTCCCCAGAAATGAATGTGCAGCAGTAGCTTCCAACGAGAGCATACAAGTCCTTCCCTTGGAAGTCCCTAACCTGGTACTAAAGTTGTCCAAACCTGGTTGGAGGCCGTATGAAATCCTCGGAGCTTACTGCTAAGCATTTGACTTCTTGTTCCAAGCCTCCTTTGGATGCTAATGAAAGAAGGGGTCATGGTCATACTGGATCGTGTGTCTGCGTGGTGATTTTCAGCCTTCACAGGATGTGGCAGATCTCTTATGTTTGTGGGGAATTGGGTGGGGCTTTGAGAGAAGAAAGAGTGAAGTTTAGACATTGATAGAATGAAGAGGACTCAAAACCCTGAAAAGGACTTACAGGATTGGCAAGATAACAGAAGCCAGTCCAGTTTCCGGTAGGTAGATATCAATCTGCAAAACCTTTATGCATAAAATACACATCATTGGGGGCAATCCCAAGACTCACGGAAATCATTGTCTTATTTATTTGAGGGGTCAGAAAATAAATGTGGGGTTTGTTGTTTTGGGTTTTTTGTTGTTGTTGTTGTTGTTTTAAATGTTGATTAAGGGTGAAAAACCAGGGGCATCTGAGTGGCTCAGTTGGTTAAGCGTCTGCCTTTGGCTCAGGTCATGATCCTGGGGGTCCTGGGATTGAGCCCCACATGGGGCTCCCTGCTCAGCGGGGAGTCTGCTTCTCCCTCTCTCTCCCTCTCTGCTGTGCACACGCGCTCTCTCTCTCTTAAATAAATAAAGAAAATATTTTTAAGAAAAAAGGTGGAAAACCAAGGAGAAGATGCAGGGACGGGACTGGGACCATGAAATGAGTCACAAGACGGGTGATACCACTGATACCAAGAGAAATTGTGAGCGGCACCAGTTGACTCGGGATCAGCAATATTTTGATAGCTGGAAAATCTGGGTGAGTTCAGTGAGGAGGTGGTTCCTGCCATTAGGGTTGTCACCGTGTCATTTACCACGTAAAAGTTTCCGGAGACTGAGTCCTCTGAAGGGGCCATTAAGGAAGTTGTGGAAGGAGCACATAAATCCTGACTCATAGATGCTAGGGATAGGGAGAGTTTTGCTGCGACAATCAAGTGGTGAGTTGGGAGGGGTCTTTGAGGGGATGGTGCTCGATCCATCTGCAACCATCCTATTTCCAAATCAGGTCACATTCTGAGATACTGGGGGATAGGATTTCAACATACCTTTTTTGGGGGGTGTGTGTGGACACAATTCAACCCATAACAGGCCCAGAAAACCCTGGAGTTGCGTTTTAGTCTTGGGTAAAAGGTGAAATTAACGATGGGATAAGTTCATTCCGTGGATAAAGTTAGCCTTCAGGTGCGAAGTCACGTCCTAGACAGTGCACTTGTGCTTTATGTGGCTGTAATCCTTCCCTAGATACTTTGTGTCCCTGTGAGCAAGGGCTTAGGGTAAGTATTGAGCGTCAGAGAGTGAGCTGGGTGAGGGATCAGCCACATTTTGGATGTGAGGCGTATTGCGAGGGAAAACCACATCCCGCAAATGAGCCTTCAGAGTCCCAGAAAAGTAAGGAGGGGCTTCGGTGAACTCTTGAGGCACACCTGTCCCCATGTATTGTTGACTTTCCCAGGGGAAAACAAAAAGACTGTGAATCAGACGTAGAGGGATATGAAAGAATGTGTAGAGGAGGTGTTAATCCAGTAAAGTGGGGGGTGCTGGAAGGTAGAGAGAGGCCAGGACAGTGTTTGGAGTGGGAACTCGTGGGAACCTAGGTTTGACTATTTTATTTATGGCCTACGGGTCTTGGACTAGCCATATTCCCGTGGTAACCCTGGGGTTCTAGACGGACAAGGTGAGAGTGCTGCAGAGTCCGGGAGCCGGGATTGGGAGACCCCGAGTGACTGGTGGAGGCATGTGAAGTCAGTTTCAGGAAGGGCATGAAGGTTCTATTTCCACTTGGAGAGAGGTTCAGCCTCCAAGATGCACCCTATGTTGCTGAGGCCCAAAGAGAATCAGAATGCGGGGCAGCGTGTCTTGAATATGTGGACTTGAGGGAGAGGTTGATGGCTTTTTTTGGGAGGGGGCAGGGGAGTAGAAGGGGTAGCGGGCTGAGATGGATAGGAGTAGTCCGGGACTTCGAGACATAGGCTCTCTTGTGAACATGAAATCTTGACGTTCCAGATGGAAAGAATATCCCTTCCTGAAAGATTTCTTGGAGTAGTTTGGGTATAAACCGCACTGGGTAGTAAGGGGGCCTAATGAGTCACAGAGGGACTTAGACAAGCGTAAACACGTGGCAAACTGCGGGATTCATCTTAATCATTGCTGTGTACTGACGGAGGGGGAGGGGGAACTGGGAGATATTTATGGAGAGGGCGTGGCCCCTGTGTCTAAAATGGGGTAGGATACCCACTAATGGGGATAGTCATTTCACCTGTGGCTTGAGGGGTATTTATAGGCACAGAGAAAGCCTGCCAGGAGGGAATCCTTGGAGAAACGAAATTTTACCCCCTACAAGTTTGTGCCTCTGTCAAGATCAGGGTTGGTGGTATCCGATAGCCCTGATAGGATGGGCTTTTTCTTCTCTAATTGTTTAAGTTGTGGGGCCTTAAGTGACGTTATGTGGCTTTGATTTGAACTGCCATGGCATCCTCATGATGTTGCACTACCTCATGGAATTCTGCAATCAAGGTATTTTCCATCTGACATCATGGATTTTTTTTATGATTTTATTTGTTTATTTTATTTTATTTTTTTTCGAGAGAGCGCTCGCAGGAGTGGGGGGAGGTGCAGAGGGAGAAGCAGACTCCCCGCTGAGCAAAGAGCCCTATGCAGCACTTGATCCCAGGACCCTGGGATCCTGACCCGAAGGCAGACGCTTAACCAACTGAGCCACCCAGGCGCCCTATGGGTTTTTTTCTTTTAAGTTTTTATTTATTTATTCATTTAAGTCATCTCTATACCCAACGTGGGGCTCGAACTCACGACCCGGAGATCAAGAGGCGCCCGTTCTTCCGATTGAGCCAGCCAGGCGCCCCTAAGTTTATGTTTATGATCATATCTCTAATTCCTGGTCTCAGGGTGTTAACGAAACTGGTGGTCAAGATAGAAGCAGTGTGTTTATTCAGGATTGGACCTGAGTATTTGGTCCATGCACTTCTTAGCTTGGTTCTATCACTGGAGATGGAGTTGTCTCTCTGTTGTCTACCCCCTTGGATCTTAGGCCAGTCAGTTTTAGAGGGAGAGGCATTGAGGATGCAGTCCAAGAGACTCCAATATTTCCCAATATTATTAGCTCGAATTATGCCTCAAAGGCATTCTTGTTCATTTGGAGATCCTCATTGACTGAGGCTCATCTGAGCCTCTTTATTTTATTTTAAAGATTTTATTTATTTGAGAGAGACAGAGGTAGCGACAGAGAGCATGAGCGGGGTGGAGAGGGAGAAGTAGGCTCCCCGCTGAGCAAGGAGCCTGAAGTGGGGCTCGATCCCAGGATCAACCTGAGCCAAAGGCAGACACTTAACCGACTGAGCCACCCAGGCGCCCCTCTGCGCTTCTTTAAATCAAAGAGCTGTAGCTCCGGAGCCAACCAGCAGACGGGCTAGCTAACATACACCAGGAAGCCTCAGAGAGTAAGCTCCCTGTACTAGCCCATTTTTCCAGGGTTCAGGAAAGTCTTTATGGTGTGTAAGTCTGAGTGTTTAGAAAGGGCTTGTTTTGGTGCACGCTCCAATCGCTTGCCCTCAGCTGTGACAATGAGGAGCTGGAGAATCTGGAGGTCAGGGGTCAAAGGTGGAGAGATGTTCCCTCTGCCTACAACCTCAGAGCCAAGATGAGGTTTGAGAAGTCAGATCAGAAGACCCACCTTCCTGACCCTCAGGCTCGCTCAAAGCTGCCCCACCCTTTTGGACTCCCCCATCCCAGTCTCACCCACTCTGGGTCATCACTGTCCCCAGACAGGTCTGTCTCTCCACGGGATGGTGAACCCCGTGAGGGAAGGGTCTGGGCTGTCTCAGTCACCACCGTGTCCCCAGCATCACCCAGCACCCAGCGTGATGAATGAATTAGTGAATGAGCAGATTTGGTGTGTAGAGAAGTCATTGCATCAATTTAAAATACTAAATATCGTGGGTCAGGTTTCTACTATGGACCAGACTTGTGCTAATGGCATTGTCATTATTAGTAGTTGTGATTAGTAGTAATACCACTGACCAAAAACGTGGATCAAACAAGCCATGGGATTACTTTGCTCTAAACCCTCTATCCCTCTAGTCATGCTCCTCCATCCATCTATCTTCCCCTCCTGGCATACTCGTTCCATCTCAAACTCTTCTTGCTTTTCTCTTCCCTGTCCTCCTTATGCTACCCTTCCTATCTCCCCCCTTCTAGTCCTCCCTCTTGGCAGTCCTCCCTCCAGATTTCCCACCCCAGTTGGTCCTCCTTCCAGAACTCCTCCGCCTTCAGCCCCCTCTCTCCCACCTCTCCCATCCCCCCTCCCTCCCGCCTCATTCTCAGACAGTCCTCTTTCCAGGGGAACTCCGTCTTGGTGAATAACAGACTCATGATGGAGAGTGCGGTGTGGCCAGAGACCGAGGCCATGGGGCCACAGATGAGTTCGTTTTAATTGCTGGGGAATTCAGGTTGGAAATAACTATCCCTGACCCGCCACGGGCCCCCGCCCTGCTCCTCTCCTGGGGTGTGTCCCATCCATCTTGGGCAGGAAGCGCTTCTGTTTAGAACAGTTCCTCGCTGAGAAGGTGCGGAGGGGCGCTCTCCGGGGACCGGAGGACAGCATCATGGGGCAGCCAAGGTGGGAGCACGACGCCTCAGAGGATGCTGATGCGCTCGGCCAGCCCCTGCATCTCGCGGTCCTGCGGCGGGAGGGCCCCACCGAAGTCCCCACCGAAGTCCCCATCGGGGGGCAGCCCGGGCCCGGGCAGAGGGTGCTCTGCCACGAACTGCTCCCAGCGCGCGTCGTCACTCTCGTGCGTGATGTACCGCTCGCCCATCTTCCCCTCCAGCTCTCGAAGGTCCAGCCACGTCTGGTACTCCTGGGCCCGGGAGAACAGGGGTTAGCTTGCACAGAGCACGACCCATAGCGGCTGAGCTGCGCCCCTGCCCTGCCAGTGACAGGCCCGGGATCAATGAAGGGGAAACCACACCCTTCGCAACCTGCCCAGCCAATAGAAATTCAGCTCCGCCTCCTTCTACAGCCCAGCCAATAGGAGGCTCAGCCACTCTCCGGATCCACGGAAAATTTACCTGCAGCCTTCACCACCTACACAGCCAATAAGCCATCGGGCTCCACCCCTTCCTCCAACCCAGCCAATGAGACCTCCCTCCCCTTTGCTCTCAAGCCCCGCCCCCTGCATCACCTGTAACCAGGGGTGGCTGAGAGACTTGTCCACGCTGTAGCGCTTGCGCATCTTCACCTGCAGCAGGTTGTTGATGAGGTCAATGGCTGCGCGGGAAGGAGACAGACAGTTCCAGCCCTGCGCGGTAGGGGCCGCCCCTCCTCCAACAGGCCACTCCAGCCGACCTGCTACCATCCTGGCCTTCCTTCTGCTCTGGCACCAATCGCTCACCCACTCATTTCCTCATTAAATTACCATCTTGTCCACCTCTCCCCCGACGTTGCATACACACTAGCTCCTACATGTCTTCACCAAGCCTCTCCCACAGTTTCCCCATTCCTATGTCACCTCCATAAGTTTTGTCATACAGAGGTACACCTGTACTATTCTTCACTTATATTTTTCTTTAAGCCAGGGGCGCCTGGGTGGCTCAGTTGGCTGGGCGACCGACTCTTGATTTCGGCTCAGGTGATGATTTCGGCTCAGGTCATGATTTCAGGGTCGTGGGACTGAGCCCTGCATGGGGCTCTGTGCTCAGCGTGGAGTCGGCTTGAGATTCTCTCTCTCCCTCTCCCTCTCCCTCTGCCCCTCTCCCTGCTCACACACGCTCTCTCTCTAAAATAAATAAATAAATAAATAAAATGTTCAAAAAAAATTTTTTTTTTCTTTAAGCCAAACCATTGGTCCAAGATATACGGTGAAGAGGACAATGCAAGTTAAAAAGCAGCATGTAGAGTACACTACCACTTGTGTAAAAGGAGGAAATAAAAGAATATATGTCCATATATTTGCTTGTACATATTTAAAAGATTTGTAATAGCCATTGCCTTTGGGAAGAATGGCAGACAAAGGAGTGAGAGAGGATTTTCACTGCAGACCCTTCTGTATATTTAAATATCTGAGTCACGTCAGTATTTGATCAAAGCAAAAATCGGTAACATTTGGCTTTAAATCACTTCACTTTTTAAAAATTCATTTTCCCCTTGAAAAACTTAAGGGGAAAATAAATTTATTTGTAATGGCAATATTATATCACCCTGGCCAATGAAAATCCAAAGATCACTTGCCATGTTCACAAAAATAAAACGAAAATAAAACAACATTATTAGAAGGCAGTCAGTCAGTGGTTTCCTGCTGAGGCTCAGAGATAGGCCTGTTCTTTAGGAAAAGAAAAATTAGCGACTGTCAGGCATTCAAGACAAGCCGGCACTCATCCGAAGCTGTCTCCTTGATCAGGAGCCTTGAAGGACAAGGCCTCACTGTGTGAACCCCTCTGAGTATAGGCCTCGTCCACACGGCCTCCCTCACACATGTCCATCCACACCAAATTCATTCTTGCATACTTGATGCACTTTGACTGAGACTCCTGAGCAGGTCCAAAAACACAACGCTGAGGACCTGCAGTATTACTGCAGTACTCGGGAATCCATTCTTATCACTTAGTGCTTACCTCTCTTGGGCCCACTGCTGCCACCTTTTCCTGCACTAACCCCCATGTCATCCCCCTCTCTGCCTGCTCCATGAGGCCATATCCCTCTAGGTTCCTTCCCTCCTCAACAACCTTCTTCCCGCACGACCCCTTATTTCCAACTCATCCCAGTATTCCCAGAACCTAGGACAGTCAGTACCGGGCCCACAGTAGGCACTCAACATGCTTGTTGAATAAACTGTTATGAACAGTGATTGTCTTCCTAACCTCCCTCCCATCCTCTGTCTGTCTTCCTGAGCTCCCCAGCTCTAGGGCCTGCCCCTTGTTCTTACAGCTTCCTAACATGCCCCAGTATCTTAGCCCCACTGTAGGCCCACCCCCACACCTGTTCGGGCCCCAACATTATAGGCCTCCCGAGGGAACTTTCTGAGGCCCAAGTCACAAGCCCCAGTACCACTAGCCGGCCACAACAGCAGAGCCCCTGGATCCCAGTGTCCGCCTCGGGCCTGACTCCCCTCTCCTTGCACCCTACCCTTAAGCTTCCCCCCACTCGCTCCTCTTCATAGGTCCAGGTGATTTTGGTCTCAGGATGGGTCTTTCTGGACAGCCTCAGAAACCCTCCATGACCCTGCCCCTCCTCTTGCCACGCTCCTAAACCAGGCCCCTTCATCACCGGACCTGCCCCCGGCCCCAGGCCCAAGTCTGCCCAGCACCCAGCAAATTAGCCCGGCCCTCGTTCCTCAACCCTGCCCTCCGGCACCACTGCTTTTGCAAGGCTAACCCTTTCGGGGTCGTAACCCCAAAGACTCCAGGCCCCAGCCAATGCCTTGGGAGGAAGGATCCGCCCGTTCTCCTGGCCACCCCAGCTGTATGGCTTCCTCAGGTCCAGTAGTCCCTCTCCTGGTCCCGCCTTAGACAGGCCAAACCTTGTTCGGCCCCCAAAGCGCCAGGTGTCTGTCTCAGTGCTGCTGGAGCACTTCGTTTCCTGTGAACTGGGTACTAGGACTGACTAATTCCATACACACGCCTGAGTCCCTCTGCCCCAAGCTTCCAGGTCCAAGGTACCGCACCGTTTAAAGGACCGCCCTCCCTGTGGCCCCACCCACCGCCAGGCTCCACCCCCACAGCCTGGATGTTTCCGGGCCCACCTCTGTTATGGCCCCGCCCACTCCCCGCCCCATCCCGCCCCCACCCACCTCCGGAGGAGATGCGGCTCCAGGGGCAGGCTGGGTACATGAAGGCGGCGTTCTGGATCTGGTCTTTGATGTCCTCGTCCTCGTTGAAGGGGAACGTGCCACTGAGGCTGACGTACATGATCACGCCCACCGACCACATGTCCAGCGAGCGGTTGTAGCCCTGGTTGAGCAGCACCTCGGGCGCCAGGTAGGCAGGGGTGCCCACCACCGAGCGCCGGAACGACTTCTCGCCGATGATGCGCGCGAAGCCGAAGTCACACAGCTTCACCTGCAGAGGGCGTGGGGTGGAGGGTCCGAAGGAGCGTTAAGGCTGCCCCCTGCCCAGTGACCCAGCCCCACGCGCTCCATGGCGTTCCAGAGAAAACTGAGTTTCTCCTCTCACTGGTCGACGGACCTTGGTCGAGTGACTTCCTCCCTGTGCCTCAGTTTCCCATGTATGGAAACTGTTTCCTCAGTATGCCACGAGCGCTTAATAAATGCCACCTGTCCCTGTACTTCCGCCACATTGAACAGGTCTCTTAACCACCTCGTGCCTCTATTTCCTCTTTTGCACAACGGTGATCTGAAAACTCCCTACCTTAAAGGGTGGTTGTATGGGTTGAATGATTAAATACATGGAAAGTGCGGGGCTCAGTGTCTGGCTCGGAGAGAGCCTCACTGGTCTCAGGGGCAGGAGCTGATTTCTCTCCGCCCCAGCCGCGTCACCTGTATCGGGGCTGTTAATAGCAGCTTCCTCTCAGGCTGCCCTGGGGATTAAATGGGACCCCGCGTGTAAACTGCTGACCGTGATGGCCAGCAGTCGGTAACAGGTATACGCCCACCTTTCCCCTGATGGTGGAGGCACTCAAGGGTCACAGACAAGCTTTGGAGCCAGCCACACCCAGGTTCAAGGTCCTGCTCTCCTTCCTACCAAGTTCATAGGCAGTACCACCTCTGTGCTGCCATCTCTGTTCACGTATTGTTCCTCCCCTGCTCAAAATCCTTCTGTGGCTCACTATGGCTCTCCAGATGGAGTCCAAAACCCTTGAAGCCCCAAACCTCTGTTGCCTGCCCTCAAAAACAGCCAGAGCCCAACCACTGACTCGATGTGACAGCCATACTGTCCTGTCCTAAGATCCTTTCCTTTTCAAAGATCCACTCTTTTCTCCAGATGTTACAATGGAAGATTACTTGGCTGTTAAAAGAAACGGAAGGACTGATCCATGCTACCACATAAACGAACTCTGAAAACATGAACTAAGTGAAAGAAACCAGTCACAAAGGGCCACATATGCTATTACTGAATGTTCTGTTCATACAAAACGCCCAGAAGAGGCAAATCTACAGAAAGTCGATTCGTGGTTGGGATGAGGGGTGGTGGGTTTGGAGGATGATGTCTAAGGGGTACAAGGGTTTGTTTTGGGGGGTGATGAAATGTTCTAAAACTGATTGTGGTGATGGTTGCACAACTCCGTGAATATACTAAAAGCCACTGAATTGTATACTTTTCTTTTTTTTTTTTTTTGGATAGGCTCCATGCCCAGCATTGAGCACAGTGTGGAGCACAATGTGGGACTTGAACTCACGACCCTGAGATCAAGACCTGAACTGAGGTCAGGAGTCGGATGCTGGGGCACCTGGGTGGCTCAGTCGTTAAGCATCTGCCTTCGGCTCAGGTCATGGTCCCAGGGTCCTGGGATCGAGTCCCGCATCGGGCTCCCTGCTCAGCGGGAGGCCTGCTTCTCCCTCTCCCACTCCCCCTGCTTGTGTCCCCTCTCTCTCTGTCAAATAAATAAATAAAATCTTAAAAAAAAAAAGGGGTGCCTGGGTGGCTCAGTCGTTAAGCATCTGCCTTCTGCTCAGGTCATGATCTCAGGGTCCTGGGATCGAGCCCCACATCGGGCTCCCCGATCGGCGGGAAGCCTGCTTCTCCCTCTCCCACTCCCCCTGCTTGTGTTCCCTCTCTCGCTGTGTCTCTCTCTGTCAAATAAATAAAATATTAAAAAAAAAAAAAGTCGGATGCTTAACCGACTGAGTCGCCCAGGTGCCCCTGAATTGTATACTTTGAATCAGTGAATTATATAGTGTGTGAATTATATCTCAGTAAAGTTGTTTAAAAAAAAAGTACAGATAGGGCGCCTGGGTGGCTCAGTCGTTAAGCGTCTGCCTTCGGCTCAGGTCATGATCCCAGGGTCCTGGGATCGAGCCCCGCATCGGGCTTCCTGCTCAGCGGGAAGCCTGCTTCTCCCTCTCCCACTCCCCCTGCTTGTGTTCCTGCTCTCTCTATCTCTCTCTCTGTCAAATAAATAAATAAAATCTTAAAAAAAAAAAAAAAAAGTACAGATAATCCTGCTACAAGGGCCTTTGCCTGGGCTGTTCCCACTGCCTGGAATACTTGTCCATCCAAAAAACAGACTCCTACTCTTTCTTCAGAGTGGTTTTTTTCCTCTGACCCTCCAAATGGGCTCTACAGTTATGTGAGCTCAGAGAACCACGTCACAGAACTCATTACAGATATAATTCTATTTTTGTGACAACATGATCGACATTTGCTCTTCCCTCTGTGATCTGTGCTGACCAATATGGTGGCCACTGGCCCCTTGTGGCTACTGAGCACTCGAATGTGGCAAGAGCAACTGACAAATTAGTTTTTATTTTATTTAATTTTCATTAACTTACATTTAAAAATTGATCCTATGTTACATCCCAGGCTGCCACTAACAACTGAATGACTTCCAGAAGCAGAAAGAAACCATGAGGTCGATGTAAGCTGTTTCCACTGGGAGTCAAAATCTTTTACCCTTCCAAAATAAATGTTTTTGTGTTTGTTTTTTTTTTTTGAAGATTTTATTTATTTATATTTGCTAGAGAGAGAGAGCATAGGCGAGAGAGAGTGAGCGAGAGTACAAGCAGGGGGAGCTGCAGGCAGTGGGAGAAGCAGGCTCCCTGCTGAGCAAGGAGCCTGATGCGGGACTCAACCCCAGGACCCTGGGATCATGACCTGAGCCGAAGGCAGACGCTTAACAACTGAGCCACCCAGGCGTCCCTTCCAAAATAAATGTTAATGAAAATAATATCATCTTTTACTATAAACAAAACAAAACAAAACCAACAGGGGGCCTGGGTGGCTTATTTAGTTAAGTGTCTGCCTTCAGCTCAGGTCGTGATCTCTGGGTCCTGGAATCAAGCCCTGTGTCGGGCTTCCTGCTTCTCTCTCCCCCTGCCCCTCCCCTGTGCTCATTCTTTCTCTCTCTCAATCTCAAATAAATAAAATCTTTAAAAAACAAACAAACAAAAAGACCCTAGACTTAGTTATTGGAAAACTTTTAAATATGCTTGGAACAACTTGGATATGTCAGTCTACTTTTTCAACTGCTAATTTTTTCAAATCTAAGCACAAAATCAAATATTTCTGATAAAAATTTCACATCTGAATTGAGATGTGTCCTAGGTGTTAAATACCAGATTTTGAAGGTGTGGTATAGAAAGAAAGGACATTTCATTAATAACTTTTATGTCAATTATACATTAAAATGATAATATTTGAATATACTGGGATAAAGTATTATTATTAAAGTTAATATCATCAGGGGCTCCTGGCTGGCTCAGTCAGTGGAGCCTGCAATTCTTGATCTCGGGGTTGTGGGTTTGAGCCCCACACTGGGGGTAGAGATTACTTAGAAATAAATTTTATTATTATTTTTAAAGGTTTTATTTACTTATTTGTGTGAAAGAGACAGCACAAGCAGGAGGGAGGGGCAGTGGGAGAGGGAGAAGCAGGCTCCCCGCTGAGCAGGGAGCCCCATGCGGGACTCGATTCCAAGACTCTGGGATCATGACCCCAGCCGAAGGCAGACGCTCAACCAACTGAGACACCCAGGCGTCCCAGAAATAAATTTTAAAAAATCTTTCAAGTTAATGTCACCAGTTTCTTTTTACTTTTTTAAGTGTGGCTACTAAAATGTGGGATCTGGTATCCCTAGATACCAGCAGCACCCCTCCCCACCCCCCAACAGCTGTGACAACCAAAAGTGTCTCCAACATTGTCACATGTCCCCTAGGGGGCAAAACCGCTCCAGCTGTAAACCACTGGTAGAGATGGATGTTCCTTGGCCATAGAGAGGAGATGCCTTTGCTTACTACAGTTCCTGATGCCCCCACACGGAGCTTGGCTCTTAGTAGGCACACAGCAATTCTTAGTTGAATAAAATGAACCTCTGGCTTTTGAAATGAAATGAACTCAGTGTTTGCAAAACACAGATCATAAAGCAAAAGCTTTACAGGATGTGGAAGGGCCACATGAGAACCTGTAGGCCCTTAAACACAGTAGGCATTTAATAAACTGTATCTGTTACAATCGTCACCGCTACCCAATCTGGTTCTGCCCCTGGGGGGTGTTCTCACCGCCCAGTCCCGAGGCTCATCAGAACTGTTTTCCTAACAGACCCACAGAGGAAATTACCAGTTGTTCCCCAATATCTGTTCTCCATTTCCCCCTTAATAATAAAAATCTTGAATTGGAACGGGCCACAGGGCCACGCAGAATAAAGACTACATCTCCCGGCCTCCCTTGCAGCCATCCATGCCACGTGATCTAGTCCTGGCCAATGGGATGCTAGAAGACGTGCCTTGTAAACTTCCACACCATCCGGGAAGGAAGGGGGTGTGTCCATTTCTTCCACCGTGTTTCTTTCCTCCTCCCTCCTACTATCTTGTCACGTGATGGGGACCATCATGAACCACGAAGGCTAGAACATCATAGAGAGGCCAAAACAAGACAGCCGGAGCCAAGTACCTGACCCTAAGGAACTGCTTTTTCAACCTTAAAATGCTTATGCTGGACCCTATATGAGTGCGAAACAAGCGTCTGTTTTATTTAAGCCATTGTTATCTTGAGTCTCTGTGTCCAATTATCCTGATTCATACAATCCCCACCTGCCTCCAGTGTTAGCTGGACTTCCCCAAATCAAGCTGGGACATGACTGACCTGAGGAAAGGGGTCCGCTGATGCCAACAACACGTTTTCCGGTTTCAAGTCACAGTGGACGATGTTCTTGAAGTGAAGGTGTCTCAGAGCCACCAGGATCTGAGGGGAGGAGGTGGGGCCGGTAAGAAAGGTAGAAAGCTACCTGCCCCAGATTCTGCCACCAGCCCTCCAAACCCCATCCATGCCCCCTCTCTGTACCCCTAAAGATGCCCCCCAGGGCCAGGGGAGGCATTGGAGCCCCAAATAAGAATCTCAGAACCCCGAAACCATGAATCCCGAGATAGGAGTTGGATAATTCCAGAAATGTCTCGACTGGAGCAGTGGGTTTGGGAAGAGCCTGAGACCCTCTGGCATGTGGTAAGCTCCTGACAAAAAAGAGCTAATATGAGGCTCCTGGCTGGCTCAGTTGGCAGAGCTGGCGACTTGTGACCTCCTGGGGCATGAGTTCGAGCCCCACCCTGGGCCTGGAGTTTACTCTAAAAGGGGGGGGCAGGGTTATTAGTAAAGTAGCAGCCTTTAAGAAGGTACTATTGCATGACTCCATTTTTAAAAAAACTCTAATGTGAAACAGTACAAATACCAATATGATCTACATTATATATTAAATGCAATACTCTTAAGAGGCGGGGGGACTCTAGAGCCGGCCTACCCAGGTGGAAAACCCAGCTCTACACTCACTAGCTTGTGGCATCGGGCAAGCCACTTTAACTCTCTGGGTCTCAGTGTTCTCACCGGTAAAATAGGGGGTAATAAAAGTACCCATCCTCAGGGGTCGCTGTGAAGTTTAAATGCGTTGAGGCATAGAAAGCACTTAGGACAGTGTCTAGCACAGAGCAAACACTGCATTAGCTACTACTGTTGCTGGCACCTGGTCCTCTTTCTGGGATGGCCTGTGGATGAACCTATTTCTGTGCGCGTTTCAAATAGAGCTTTTCCTGCTCTGTTAATTCAAGAGTATTCTATGATGGCAAGGTGAGCTGATTTGCAAAACAAAAAGCAAAAAAATGGATACAATTTCCAACCACTTTATCTGGGGACACTATGATCTTCCTTGATTCTGTGTAATCCTCAGGCTGCGGCCAGGAAACTGAGATCCACGGTGTGTATGTACCTCTTTTCCCGACTTCCTGTTTGTTGACCACCCCCCCTCCCCTACTAGTACCTGAGGAGAACAAAGAGGGCAGGTTGGAAGCTAGACAGATCTGGGTTCAAATCTCAGCCAGACCGCCACCGAGCTGTGTGACCTTGGGCAGGACACGGACCCTCCCTCCACCTCAGTCTCCTCATCTGTAAAATGGGGTGCTGGTAATACCTACCTCAGAGGGCAGTTGTGAAGCATAAACAAGCCCATGAGGTAAAGGGCCTAGCACAGGACTTGGGGTGGGACAGACAAGAGGCAGAAGGTAGAAATCTGCAGAGAGAGAGAGAGAGAGAGAGAGGGGAGCACAGGCAAAAAGAGAAGGAGAGATGGAAGACCAGAAAGAGAAACCAACCAGTTGCTGAAGGCCGGCAGTTCCCTCTCCTGAAGTCTGGATGAGCCTGCCTCAGTGGGCTTCTCTCCCCACCCCACAAGCCAACCTGATGAAGGCACAGTGCTGGGGAGAGCGAGGGTGCCGGGCCTGCATAGAGGAAGCGCAGCACAAGGGACTTTGCAACCAAGAGAACAAGTCCCAGAATCAGGTGAGGGACCAGCTGGATGGGAAGGCCTTTCTAGGAAGGCTGTAAAACCCAGAAGCCATGAAAGGCAACATTTAACGTTGTAAAAGTTAAACTCTTTATGGCAAATAAAAGCCATGAATGAAATGAAAAGGAAAACAAATACAGGGATACAAAAAATTGAACAACACAAGTGACAAGGATCCAGTGTCCCTCATATACAAAGAGCTCTCACAATTCAATAAGAATAATCCAACTGAAAAATGGGCAATGGGTATACAAAGCACAGGCCAATAAACATAGGAAAATATGCTCAACCTCACCCATAATTTTTAGACTGCCAAATGAAGCCACATGAAGTATTATGTTTCCACCTATAAGACTGGTGATTATTTTATCCAGAGTTAGTAAGGAGTGAGGAAGTAGACATCCTCCAACTATTGTTGAGAGCAGACTGAAAAGGATTTTAGACACTAACTGGGCAGCATATTTAAAAAAAATCCTGAAGCACATTTCCCTGGACTCAGGAGTCTATCATCTGAAACGTGTTCTATGGAAATTCTCCCACCAGAGCTCAGCAATGTGTGTAGAGATATTCACAGGATGTTGTTTGTAAAGGTGGAAAAGTGAAAACAACCTCTGTACTCAGCGATTACAGGACTTGGTGATATCCATCATGGGATACAATTCAGAAAAAGAGGCAGCTCTACGTACCGAAATAGAATAGCCTTCCAGAAGTACTATTAAAGTGAAGAAAGAGGCGGAACAACACACAGGTGACACGAATTAGTTTGACATTACTAGTTAAAAGCCCGGATCCTAGGTGCACATCCCACCAGCTGTGTGACCCTGGGCAAGTTACTTAAAGTCTCTGAGCCTTGTTTTTTTCCGACTCAAAAACAGGAGCAATCATGGCCACTACCACATGGGTTGCGATGCAGATAAAATGAGTTAAAACAGTGCCTGGCAACCGTTAGCATCCCCCATCCCCACCCTGCCCACTCTGGGTGATCGTTGTCCAGGCCTGAGGCTATCTTGGTCACAGCTGTGTCCCCAGCACTGCCTGGCATGCAGCCGGGAACAGAGCAGGGGAAGAGGGAGAGCTTGGTGAACCACCCAAGAAATGGATGAATGAGCTCCCCACAGAAAGGCCTCCCTCCCCTTCCCTTTTCCTACATGAATATAGTCAGGCCTTAGGGAATCTCATTCTATAAAGGACTAAAAAATATAAAATAATCATTTCTGATTTTTCTATACTAATAACTATAATTATCACTACTGCTCTATTCTTTTTATCATTTTATTATTTTCTATTGTTATTACTCTTATTACTCTACAGTCTGTTCTATTATTACTCTTTCGAAATTATCGTTCTATTATTTTTTCTATTGTTGTTATTATTACTCTCAATTTTTTATTATCCGCTATTAGGACTCCCACCAGTGTCTGCCTGAGCTGGGCGCAGGGCAGGTGGGGAGCCAGGCGGAGGTGGGCAGGGGGCAGGGGGGTAGGGGGGGTGGGGGGGCGGGTGCACCTGTGTAATGAGGAACTTGGTGAGGCGCTCGGGCAGCCGGCCCTTCTCACTGGAGAGGATCATCTCCAGCATGTCCCCGTGCAGCTTCTCCATCACCACAAACACCTTCTCAGGTGTCTCAAACATGCAGTCCAGGTTCACGATCCCGGGGTGCCGCAGACTCTGGGGTGGGGATGAGGGGTAGGGTAGCAGTCAGGGTCCAGGTCACCCGTGAACTTGGGACCCCAGAGGCGAGCCATGGGAGCAGATGGATGACAAATAAGAAGGATGTCCCCAGAGGGTCAGCAGCTCCTTCCCTGGGGGCGGCAATGGGGGAGGTGGGAGGGGCTTCCCACAGACCCAGACAGAACCACATCCCCACACCACCAGGTATCTAGAAGGATCTTTACATCATGAAGCTCTGTCGAAGGTCCAGGGTTGTGGGGGGGAGGAGGGGAGGGAGGGAGCAGAAGTCTGGAACAATGGGAAGGACCTTTGTACATCTCTGTGTTGTAAATCCTCCTCCCTCTCCCCCCAAGCCCTGCCTGGCCTAACCCCATTTCTACCCCCCAGGTCCCCACCCAGCTTCCTCCCTGGGCTCCAGGCTCCAGTCCCACCACTTTCCACCCACTCTCCGGGGGCAAGCCTGCGAGATCTTCCTAAAGTACACACTCAACCCTATCCCCTTCTTGCTCAACATCTTTCCATGGCTCCCCAGTATCCTCAGGAGAAAATCCATAGGGTGTGACCCCACCCTCCTCCCTGCCCTCACCTCCCACCACCTCCCCACACATAAACCACCTAGTAACCTCGAACTTCAAATTCCTAGAAGACTTCATGTTCCCTCTCACCTCTAGACCTTTCTTTGCACAAGCTGGTCCCTCTGCTCAGAATACCTTTCCACCCCTTCAGTCTCAACATGCATGTTCCCTCCTCCAGGAAGCCTTCCCTGACCACCCCCAGCCTGAGTCCGTTGGTCCCTGAGCCCAGTGGTCACCTGCAGAATGGCCACTTCGTTCCGGAGCTGGCTCTCCTGCTTGGTGGGGAAACGCAGTTTGTCAATGACCTTGACTGCCACGTCCCGGCCTGTCTTCCGGTGCTTTCCTGGGCAGGGGGTAGGGAGACTGAGGATGAAGGGAGCAAGACCTTCCAGTCCTGGTAAGAGGAACACCCCCCACCACCACCACCACAAAGACACAGGCATAGTTGAACAAAGGTGGGCAGAAGGCCATCAGGGTGGCTCTGAGGGGTTTCCAGGAGGCATGTGAGGGGCGGGGGACCTTGGGAATAAAAGCTTTGGAATGAAGAAGGTAAAAGACAAGAGCTCTGAGGAGGGAAATCTATCACATGGGAAACTAGATTTATAACCAATCAGAATCTAGGAACTAGCTCTGTGGCCAATCAGAGTGAAGAATTCGCTCTCCCTATTAAGAAGGGGAGAAAGTCCATTGGCTTTTTCCAGTAAGAAAAGGAGAAGCTGCATCCATCTGCTTCGAGGATCTAGCTTTCTAAGTCAACCAGAACAGGAAGTGAGCATGCAGCCAATCACATAGGAAGGTCTGGAGCCCAGGAACCCCCAGGACCCCCTCTGGATTAGCTCAGAAGCATCCATACCTCCATAGACCACTCCAAACTGCCCGGAGCCCAGCACCTCATCCGGGAAGATCTGATAGACAGTGGCGATGTCCTGCATGGCAGGCATGGGGAGGGTCAAGGGGGCAAATGGAGATGGGGTGTTGGGGAGACTAGGGAGGGCAGGAGGCTGCGTGGGAGGCAGAGGACATCCTTGGGACCATGGGGTGTGGGCAGGGTCTCACCACGTTCTCTTGGATCTGGCTGTTAGACACGGAGATGCTCAGAGAAGCTTGTCCTGGGGAGAGTGGAGAGGTGGAGGTGAGGGGACCCCGGGCTCAGGATTATCTTCACCCAGAGACAGCCTCTGGAGCCACACCACCAGGATTCGAAGCCAGGGGATCCTGTGCAGCTCTGGGCCACTGATTTGTCCATTATGAACCTGTTTCCCCATCTAGAGAATGGGGATAACAGGTGCTCCCTCCTAGGACCAGTGGGAGAAGTAAACAAGATAGGCCGAGGGGGCTCAAGAAGTGTCACGAATGATTTCACTGAGCATTGTACCCCAAGATCTCAGGGCCAAGGGAAGCACGCTGATCCCATTTTATGGAGGAGGACACTGAGGCTCTCTCAGCGGGATAGCCCAAACTGATTGCAACATACATCTCCCCCCGCCACCGCCGAACTTGCCACCCTACCACTCAACCAGAGCCAGACATTTCGTAAGTTCTGACCCTTCTGCCATCTGAACACCTGCCCCCTTCCCATTCCAGGCCTGGCCCCTCATCCTCCTCCCTGGTCTGTCTGCCCCTGTTCTGCTCTCTCCTATTCACCAGCACAAACCTGAGTCTGTCCTTCCCCTGCTCCAAACTCTGCCATGGCTCCCCAGCACACTCAGGAGGAAGCCCAAGCCCCTTCAATGGCCTCACAGGCATTGGTCCCTCATTTACCTCTTTGACTTCAAGCCCCACCATGCTGTGGTGTCCTCCCGACACCCTGGCCTTCTTGCTGGGCCTCAGATACAGCCAAGTCCCCTCCTATCTCCTGCCTTTGTACTTGCTGTTCCCTCTGCCAGGAATGTGCGTCCCTTCCGCTGGACTTGGTTAAATCCTCCTCCTCACTCACTCTCCGCTCAAACTTCATTCCTGGGGCCACGTCACGTTCTACATTACCCTTGTCATTCCCGCAGGATGATCTGGTGAGTGTCTGTCACTCACACTGGATTATGAGCTCCAGAAGGCAGGAGCCTGGGACTTTCTGATCATCTTCTGCCTCTGCTTGAAATATTTCCCATCTGCATTCCCCTCTCTCAGCCCTCCTCAGCTTCCAGGTCTCAGCTCAGATGTTGCCGCATCCAGGAAGCCCTCCTAGATACCCAGCCTGGATCATCTATCCCCTCTGAGCTCCCACAGCCCTCTGGCTCCCCTGTCCCAGCCCTGCCCACTCTGGGTCGTCACTGCCTGGGGACAGGTCTGTCCCCCTTACTGGACTGTGAGCCCTGGGAGGGCAGGTCCTGGGCTGTCTCGGTGACAGCTGTGTCCCCAGCATTGCCCAGCCCAGGATGGGGAAGATACTCAGTAAATATCTGAATGAAATACTCTGAACTCACAATCTGGAGGAGTTGTCACCACCTGGGACAAGACTCAGAAAAGGGAAGTAACATGCCCAAGGCCACACATCAGGTCTGGGGCTTAATGGAGATTTGGACTCAGGCCAGCTGAGTCCAGAATCCACATTCTCCACTGTGCCATTCCCTGCCTTCTTCCTGGCTCTTCCTTTCCCTGGGACCCCACGCAAGCCCTCCCAGACCCATCCTCTCAGGGCCCAGGGTGGGGACTTACTGTGGGGTGTGTGGCCTGGGGCGCTGGGTGCGTCCTGGAGTATGACTGGCATCAGAGCCTGGCGGATGGCCGTTTCCCAGCCCCGGGCAGCCTCGGCCCCCTGCCCACTAGGCCCCCCTGGGGCCCCGCCAGGCGTCTCGCCCACAAAGTAGGTGACATTGGCAGTGACGATCTCGAAGCAGTGGGGGTTGGTGCCTGGTGGCACAAGGCTGAAGTTCTGGGCAGGCTCCACGGTGAGGATTTCTGACAATGGAATTTCCTGGCAGGACAAAGAACCAGCACCAATGAGGATGCCAGGCAGACCCTGGGGCTCCCCATTTACTCAGAAGAGCATATAGAATCTAGTATCTGTGGGAAAGGGCCTGATTTGCATAGAGTAGTCAGAAAAGGCCTCCTGGCAGAAGTTACATGAAGCAAGAGATCAGAAAGGTAAGATGAGGCCAACTGGTGGAGGATGGTGGAAACAGCATGTGCAAAGGCCCCGAGGTGGGAAAGGCTGGTATTCAAGGGACATGCTCTATTCCCATCACATTCTCTATTCACATCACACACAGGAGGTGTGCCATGTTTGGTGAACAAATGAAATTAGGCCCTGAGGGGCCTCATGGGCCACAGAGAGGAACCTGGGCTTTGTCTCCAGGGCCGTGGGGAACCATGGAAAGGTTTAGAGCAAGGCAGGGGGAGGTCTCTGGCTGTGTGCGGAGGGTGGACGGGAAAGGATGGGACTGAGACAGGAGACCAAAAAGGAGGCTGAGAGGGCCAGGGGGAGGGGAGGGGACGGGGAGAGAAGGTGCAGGGTCTGTGTGGAGTGAAAAGAGCGTGCTTTGAAAAGTGTTGGAAGAGAAAGTATGTGTGTGGGGGGCACATTTGCAGAAGGGGGAGAAAAGAATTAAAATAACGAAAGACTGAAACAGGGACAGACTGACATAGCTAATAAAAGCAGATGACAGAGACGTGGTGGGGACAGCATCCTAGTGTGGCCGAGAATACAGAAGGATGAGAAGGCACCCCCCCATGGGAAGCCGCTCCAGGGCAGGTAACCCCGAGGCGTCCGAGTTTTATTTTAAGGGCAAAGGGAGGGTTCTGACGGTTTTCTCGGCTCCTCTGGCTGCTATGTGGGACAAGGCTGTGGGGGCAAGCGCAGAAGCAAGGACCCAGGAGGAGACAGCCCAGAGCACAGTGCGGCCATGGCAGGTGGTGAGGGATACTGATAAATGATCCAATACTTCATTTTAAAGTAGTAATGGTAACAGGGAGCTCCACACAAGCCAGGCCCTAAGCTAACCGCTTCGAGGAGGTGATCGCTGAATTAGGGCAGCAGCCCTGAGGCGAGGACTAGTCTTTGAGGCCTTTTACAGGTGCCAGACGGGAGGCGCAGAGAGGTGAGGTAAGCCGCCTGGGTTCCCCAGCTGGAAAGTGGTGGGGCCGGGCAGGCCCATTTGCTGATGACATGCAAGCAGGCAAGCAACTGGGAGAGGAGTGGGAGGAGGAGGTTGGGGGAGCTGGGGGCCGGAAGGCCCACCTTGTAGTATCTGTTGGTCGTGTTGTTCTGGAAGAGCGTGATGCACTTGCAGTCCAGGCGCCAATAGTGCCGCTTCCTCTGTTGGAAGAGGTGCTCCAGGTGAGGTGGTCCGCCCTTGGCGCGGCTGGGGCCCCAGGTCTTCCCGGAGCCAAACCCCGCCCCTAAGTCTAACCCCACCCCCAGAAGGCCACACCCCTTCCATCTCTCATCACCCACCGCTCTAATTCTAGCTCCGCCTCCACTAAGGCCCCGCCCATCCCTAACTCCAGCTCCACCCCCACCTCTTTCCTTTCTCAGATTGATCCCGCCCCTCCCGCCTTAGCTCCGGCTCCACTCCACCTTGCCCCGCCCCATAACCCCCCTCCAACTTTAGGTCAGCCTCCAGCCACGCTCCTCTGCCCCTAAACCTGCCCCACCCCTATCTCCTACCTGCCCAGACCCTGGCCCCGCCACTATAAGCCCTCCCGCGCCTCCCTCCCAACTTCGCCCCACCTGGCCCCACCCTGTATCACACCCCCACTTAATTACCTCCAGTTAGGCCTCTAGCCCGGCCCAGCACCCCCTGATCCCATCCTCTATAACCTGAACCCTTCTCGCTCCCTACCCTAACTTCAGCTTCCCCATTCCTGGTCCCACTCTTCCCCTGACCTTGTCCTTAGCCCCGCCTCTTCCCTGACTCCTGCCCTGCCCCTTCGCCCTCCCTTAGAACCCTTCCCTCTAATTCTAGCTCCGCCTCCAGATAGGCCCCGCCCACCATAACCCCACCAGCCCCGCCTCCTCAAGCGGAGCTTGCCCCTCCCCTAACTCTAGCTCCGCCCCACATAGCCCCACCCCGCCCTCTCACCAGCGTGTCCTTGTTGCTGTAATGAACCACCCAACCCTCGCGCAGGGTGGTGCTAGATTTCCGCGTCGTGTGTCGCACCGACTGCACCACCCTCATTAGGGGGATGTACCCCAAGGAGCTGAGAGGGAGGGGGAGAGGAAGAGGTGAGAGGTTACAAGTGGAAAATACCCATTAGCAATCGGGGCTGAAGGGCGCATCTCTGGGCAGCCGGGAGTTGGGGTTTTTTTGGGCCACATTTCTGTGGTTTCCACATTTCCCATAATGAGGAAGGGGACTCTTGAGAAGGCCACATTACAAGGCTGGGTTCCAAAGTCAGGCTGCCTGGCAAATCACCTAACCTCTGTGCACCTCGGTTTCTCCACCCAAAGGAGTTGCTGTGAGGAGTGAAAACCTTTCTTAGGCGTTTAGCACAATGCTTGGCACCCAGTGGGCGTCCGATAAGTGCTCATCAGTACTGAGCCCAGTGATTGTGCAGCCGGCTGTGTGACACGAGGCAAGCGACTCAACCTCTCTGTGCCTCATTGCCCTTTTGTGCACATGCTATTATTACAGAGAGGAAATGAAGGCTGAGGGAGATTCACAGACTTGCTCAACTCCAGAACCAACCACCTCTTGATCCCTGCACTAAACAGGACTCGGTTGGCCTTGGCATTTCCCTTCGCCTCTCTGAGACTTGGTTTCCTCATCTGTGAAATAGGCTGCCTCTCCCAACACCCCCACCCCACCCCACCCAAGTCAATCAAGACCCAGCTCTGACACCCACTTATTCTGTTACTAAACACTCCAGGAAAGACCTGGCATACCCATCTCCCCTTTGGCCTGGTTTCCCATCCCCTTCCCCTTGCCCTCCCTGCTCCAGCCACACCAAGCTCAATGCTATTTCTGGAACATGCTTGGCCCTACCACAGGGCCTTTGCACCTGCTATTCCCTTTGCTTGGTAGGGAACCAAGCTATCTTCCACATGTCTCCTTTCCTCCCCTCCTTCAGATCTCTTCAAATGTCACCTCCTCAGATAGGCTCCCTTTAATGACCCTAACTAAAATGGCATATCTTCATTTTCTGGCCCCTCTCATTGCTTTATTTTTATTTTCTTGATAGCAATCATCAATACCTGATGCTATGCATGCATTTATTACCTGTCTCCCCAACTAGAGTGTCTGCTCTATGAAGCCAGAGAGTTTTCCTGGTTTGGTTCACAGCTGTGTGCTTGGAAGTCCTAGAACCCAGTAGGTGCTCATTAAGTGTCTACTGACGGACCGTGGAAGTGGCTCACCCTCCTCCCCATGTTTATGTCTCCCTGATCCTGTGGGGTGAAGTCTCAGCTCCTTTCTCTTAGTAATTACTGGCTGAAGCCCCTGAGCTTCAATCTTCTAACCTAGGAATGCGTATAGTGATCCTTATGGTCCTTCTGAGGATTTAGTTCAAAAACAAGTACTTATACATCAATGATGGTTTCAATCCACAGGTTACCCTTATTTATACATGTATTACTGTATTAATAGAATATACCAATAATAGTATATTAATATTATTCTAAAACATATGCAAAAAAGTGAAAACATCTAAAAGATGAGATTAAAAGTAAAGAGAAATGGAAATGCAAATATTTGTCCCCATACTCCGGAATGGATCACCTCCCACCCTCCGCACTTTGGGGATTCAAGAACAGAGTACCGGGGAGGATTCTCTCTCCATCGTTTACAACCCAGCAAGCACTTGACCCGCATGATCTAATGGAATCCGAAAATCACCCCATGAGACAGGTGCTGTCATTGCCCCAGGAGGAAACCGAGGCTCAGGGAGACGTGATTCACCATGTAAGTGGCGGATCTGGGACCTAGCCCTGGTGCTCTCAGCCTCCAACGTCCTAGGCTTCCAAAACCCCGCTGCCTTCCTGCCTCCTGGACACACAGGCATTCCACACCCATGCCTGAAGCCAGGCCCTGTCCTAGGCACCTGGAGAATGGACCTGACCTGACCTCTACCCACTGGATCCTTGCCATCAAGCACTTGAGCTTTTATGCTAGTAGAACTGAATCAATATGAATCCCATTTATAATTTAAAAATGTAAAATTAAGCAGGTTATTATTTTTCAGAGCTTCCATGCCAGAAGAAAGCCACTGCCCGTCAGGTCCTTGGGGATGGTTTTCCCCTTCCCCATTTTACAGATGGGAGGACTAAGGCACCGCAAGAGGAAGGGACTTGTTTAGGCCATACAAGTCAATCTGAGGCCAAAATGGCTAAAAGAAAGTGGGTAGTTTTCCTTCCTTTCTAAGATTTGACTGCTCTGCGAGAAGAGCTAACACCCAGGCGCTATTTTATGTACTTCATTCGTATTCATTCGCTTCACCCTTACAACAATCCTCAAAGGTAGGTCCTACTTTAGCCCCATCTTACTGATGAAGAAACTGAGGGCCCAGAGAGGTTAATCTCCTGCCAAAGGCCATACAGCACTCTGGTTCCAGATTCCCACGTTTTTACTCTTTGCTCTGTCACTTTGCAACACAGACTGTTTCTGGAAGGGCCTGCCAGCAGCTGATCCCAGTGACGTCCTCGGAGAGAGGAGCTAAGCAGCTGGGAGGCAGGGAAGCAGGAGGGTTTGACTATCTACCTTTTGAATGACTGGATTAGCAGTTCCGAAAAAGAAATATACTCTAAATTAAAATCTGCTTCTACAGGGCACTTGGGTGGCTCAGTCGTTAAGCATCTGCCTTCGGCTCAGGTCATGATCCCGGGGTCCTGGGATCGAGCCCCGCATCGGGCTCCCTGCTCTGCAGGGGGCCTGCTTCTCCCTCTCCCACTCCCCCTGCTGTGTTCCCTCTCTGGCTGTGTCTCTGTCTGTCAAATAAATAAAAATTAAAAAATAATAATAATAAAAAAATAAAATAAAATAAAATCTTCTTCTATGAAAACTTTCTAAAAATGTACATTTTTCAGGAAAAAGGTAAAATTTAAAAACATAGTGTGGGTGCCTGGGAAATTTACAGGGGGACATTGACCCATTGTAGAGATAGGGCCTTCCCCGGAGGGTGCCCTGGGTACCTCTCGGCCTTGCCTCCCTCGCCTTCCTCCTCCTCACTGGCGTGGAGGGCGTTTTCCGCGTGGGAGCCCGGGATGACCCCAGAGTCGTCGGACTCATCCATGAGGGAGCTCTTGTCAGCCTCGCTGAAATCGGTGGCCTCCTCCATCGGCACATCTAGGGGGACGGGGGCATCAGAGGGGCCTCCGCCCAGTCCCGCACCCCCCCCCTTCCGGCTCAGCCCACAGCCTCTCACCTCCATTGATGAGTGCTTCCCCTAAACAGTCGTTAGGGACGCGGGTGGCACAGCGCTTGTGACAGTTAAACTTGCAGTCTGGTATGAGGACAGGGAACAAGTGGACAGGTGGGAGGGGAGAGAGAGGTCACCTGTAAGGGTTGAACCTTGACTCCTAACCCCCAGACCCAAAAGATTCTGCTCTTGCTATTTGGGGCAGGAAACCTAGCTGAACCTTCTCTGGTTGTCCGTCTTTGAGTCTAGAATAGTTGGGGCTGGGGAATTCCTTGTTGCGGGGGCCTGGTCTGTGCATATCATAGGTGTTTAGCAACCATCCCTGTCCTCTACCCACTAGATTCCAGTAGCACATCCCCGTATGATTATAGATTTTTTTTCTAGAGTTCTAAGACTCCAAATTTCAATGTCCAAGTGTCTAGAACTTGACACATCTATGATTCTACAGTTCTATGATTCTAGACTGCTAAGGCTCCTTGATGTCCAAGGTTTTAGGGTTTTCTATATCTAAACTCTAGAAATCAGTGATTCTATAGTTCTATAATTCTGGACTGTGAAGCCTCCAGAATCTAATGATTCCAAGGTTCTAGGATTCCATACACCCTAGATTCTAGAATTGGATGACTCTAAATTTTTATGGATCTAGACATCTGGTATTCTAGAATCTGATAATCCAGAGTTCTGTTCTCTAGATGTCTAGGACTCTAGGATTCCATGGTCCCAAGGGTTTATGATTCTAGACTTCTAAGGTTTGCATTTGATGTTTCTAAAGTTTCGATATTCTGAGATCCAGAATTCTTGAAGCCTATGATTCCAGTTCTATGGTTCTAGAATTCTCAAGTTCTACAGTTTTAGAATCCCATGCTAAGTGGCTTATAGATCTAAATTTCTAAGGTTCTAGGATTCCAGAATTCCAAAGGTTCTAGAACACCAGGATTCAGGGCACTCTTCTCCTGAGGCCCTGTGCTCCTAAGAATCAGAATACTGGGATTCTTTCTTTCTTTCTTTCTTTTTTTTAAGACTTTATTTTTAAGTCATCTCCACACCCAACACGGGGCTCGAACTCAAAACCCCGAGATCTAGAGTCGCAGTCCCCACCGAGTGAGCCAGCCAGGTGCCCCCAGAGTACTGGGAGTCTTAGGTCCTGCCACGAGCCCAGCCAGGTGAGAGAGGCCCCAAGCCGCTGAACGAGTGTGTGTCTGTGTTGGGGCCCTCTGACCCCGTCTGTCCCCCCCTGGGGGCCCCGCTGACCTTTGCACTGCAGGCCCTGGCGAAAGAGACCCTTGAGGAGTTTCTTGCAAGCCTGGCAGACGGTGGGCCGCGTGTAGCTGTGGATGAGGAACGTGTGCGGGACCTTCACCTTGGAGAGCAGCATCTTGTCCAGCTCGATCGGGCGGCCCGTGTAGGAGGAGGCCGAAGATGAGGAGGAGGATGACGGGGGGCGGCGAGGCAGGAGCTCGGTGGTACTACGGCTCTGCGGTCAGCAGGATGGAGGGGACACATTAGTGCACGGCCCCATGCCCGGGCCCTGTCGCCCGCCCCCCTTCCCCCCGCCACCAGCCAGCCCGCTCCTCAGCCCCTCACCAGCTCATCAGCCATGCAGGGCAGGGACTCGGAGGTGCTGAGGCGCACAGAATGGCCACTGGCCAGAGACGTGGACGACAGGCGCCTCTTGCGGGCACCACTGCAGTTGTTGGGGATGCTGAAGGCACAGCGCTTGTGGTAGTTCAGTCCGCAGCCTGCGGGGGGCGCCAGACGATCAGAGACATACTTCCACCAGTCCTGGGCTCTAAGGCTCTGCCCCGCCCCTTTTCCCTTTGGTAGATTAGGAATACAGCAGATCTCTCAGGAGAACCCCCTACGGGTGCCATTAAAGCCGACGAAAAACTACCTAAACCCAAATCGGGTAGAACCGCTACCGGCCTGGAAGGTTCTGGGCCACCAGGCAAAGAACCATGAGCAGGTGAGGTGCTTGCTGAGGACCCAGGAAATGTGGATTGGGTAGAGGCTGAAGGCGGCCACAACCACGTGACCAGTTGCACAAAGGAGGAGCGTACTGGCAATGACCGGTTCTTCCTTATATATAGGTGTAAACGAAATATTTGTGTTTTCTTCCTTTTATCCCCCTATCACCTAACACAATACTTATTATTTTTTTAATATGGAACGCTTTAGGAATGTGCGTATTGTCCTTGCGCAGGAACTATGCTACTCTTCTCCATATTGGCCCCATTTTAGTACATGCGCTGCCGAAGGGAGCACTGTATCGTATTTAAATTACAGGACATCGAAGGAAAAGAGTGAACAAGCATCCCCATCTTCCCGGGAAAGGGTTAGCATGTTTTCAGTTGTACTCGGGAGGGTTCTACCGTATCAGATGGAAGTATGACTTTATTGTCCTTTCTTTCCTAATTTATCATTAAAAAAAAAAATCCAAAATCCTCGTCCATGAAAGAATCAGGCTCAGCTTGCTGTTTTCCTAGCGGGCTTCCTGAACCCTTGCTCCCATACATCTCCAGAGATTCCAAATGATTCCAGGATGGTGCCCTGTTCAGGAGTGAAGAATGTTCTTCCAGCCTTTGGAAGCTTCTTTGGGACCGCCTCATGAAGGCTGTCTTCTGGTAGCCTGGCTGTCATAGGCTTTCCCGAAGGTGGTGCTATGACAAGAGCTTTGGGATGGCAAATGGCCTTTGAGAACAGGAAACACTTCCCAGCGCCGGCCTTTGCTCACTCAGGTGCTTCATGGCATTTCAAAATCTCATCCGTGACTCCCTATGTGAGTATCAAGGTAGAGTCAAACTCCCATTGGAAGGTGTTAATAGCATTAAGAACAGTCATTTGAGGGGCGCCTGGGTGGCTCAGTCGTTAAGCGTCTGCCTTCGGCTCAGGTCATGATCCCAGGGTCCCTCTCCCCCTGCTTGTGTCCCCTCTCTCGCTGTGTCTCTCTCTGTCAAATAAATAAATTAAATCTTAAAAAAAATAAATTAATTAAATAAAATCTTTAAAAAAAAACCAAACAGTCATTTGGGACTCTGTTGGAACCACATGAACGAGGACCATCATCTGTGATGTTGAACCAATGAAGTCCGTGCTGAGGTTGCCCATTAGAATCGATGACACCAGGGGGCTCCTGGGTGGCTCAGTAGGTTGAGCGTCTGGCTCTTGGTTTCGGCTCAGGTCGTAATCTCAGGGTCGTGTGATCGAGCCCCGCATCAGTCTCCTTGCTGAGCATGGAGCCTGCTTAAGATTCTCTCTCTCCCTCTCCCTCTGCTCCTCCCCCGTCCCCCCTGCTTGCCCACGTGCATGCGGCTCTTTCTCTCTCAAAAAAAAAAAAAAGAATTTTTTTTGATGACACCAGGATTGTGCCGTGATGAAGGTTACATATGCCAAGACACCAAGAGTTGGATATGGTTTGTGCACAATGGCAGTACTGATAACAGTTTTGAACGCAACTGAATCAGTTTTCTGCAGGCCTGACGTGGCTAGCATCCCTCGAGCCCCTAAATGCCACAGGTATATTTAGGGCTGTGTAATAACAATCCTGGTCAATGCTGCAGGTCATCTGGAAGACCAGGGGCACTGAAGACTCGAGATTTCCATATAAGTGTGACCGCCACGAAGCTGGAGGTCCTTGGATGATGGAACATCCAAGAATATGCTTCTAATGGAGGTGCAGTCTTCACAGAATGGATGATCTTCATCTGCTGTGTGTATTGGCAAGGCGGCTGTGTGGACTTCATCTGCAGGTGGGGCAAGAGCTCAATGTTCTCGCTCAGAATCGTGGAAGATGGGAAGAGTGGACCTGCGGAACCTAACACTTGGGCTTAACCTTGAGACACACTGGTGTGTTCCTTTATTTTTTTAAGTATGATTGAAGGACATGTGTATGGGTGCTTGTTGTAGACTGAACAAATGTCCATCCCCCCAAAGTCATAGCTGATGCCCTAACCCATAATGTGACTGCATTTGAAGAATGGGCCTTTAAGGAGGTAATTAAGGTTAAATGAGGCCATAAAGGTGGGGCGCTGATCCGATGTGACCCAGGTCTTTATAAAAGGGAAACTGTGTCTCTCTGCACACCACGTGAGCTACACAGCGAGATAGCAGCCGTGTGCAAGCCAGAAAGAGGGTTCTCACCAGGAACCATGCCCTGTCCGAAGCGTGATCTTAAACTTTCCAGCCTCTGGAACCGTGAGTTATAAATATGTGTTGTTTAAACCACTTGGCCTGTGGGTATTTTGTTATGGCAGGCCCTGGCACACTGAGGGGCCAAGTCAATAAGGAGTGGACTCTAATGGTCAGCTTATGTGTCAACCCCAGTAATTCAGATGCTAGTGTAGGGTTTGCTGTAAGGCTATTTTGTAGGTATGATTCAAGTCCACAGTCAGATGACTTGAAGTGAGGGAGAGTACTCTAGTTAATCTGGGTGGGCCCGTTTCAATCAGTTGAAAGGTTAAAAAGCAGAGTTGAGATTTCCCCGATGAAGAAACTCTGCCCGGGAGTCCAGCCGGCCCTTCCTGATGGGCTGCCCTATGGATTTGAGAGTTGCTTGGCCAGCCCCGACAATCCTCTAAGCTAATTCCTTCCAAATATCCCTTAATATCTACCTCCTACTGGCTGTTTCTCTGGTGATTCCTGTTATAGGCTCCACCTTCCTCCCTGGGCACATTCCCCTCCTCCCCCAAGCTCTGCCCCCTTACCTCTCCCTCGAAGCTCCAAATCAGGCTCCACCTCCGGAGCTGAGCACCGCCCCGGGCCCCACCCACCACTCAAGCCCCACCCCAGCTCCTCCCCCAAGCTGTGCCTCTGGGCCCTTACCTCTCCCTCCGAGCCACGCCTCCTACCTCTGAGCTCCACCCCCGCCCTACCCTCCTGTCCCCTCCCCACACACTTCCGGGCCCCGCCTCCAGCCCCTCTCCCCTCACCATCACACTTGAGGCCTTGGCGCACTAAGCCGAAGAGCATCTCCCCGCAGTGATCACAGAAGGCCGGCGCTCGGTAGGAGTGCACCGTGAGGGCGTGCGGGCGGATCTGGAAGTCCTCGAAGGTGGCCGAAGCTGCAGGCAGCAGGGAGGGGCGGATGGTTGAGCCGGGGCAGCGAGGGCTGTTCCTGGGTTTCTCACAGTCCTCCCCGCTGCAAGGTTTGATCTTGCCTTCCTTCATTTACTCGCATACTACACTCTACCTGGGTTCAAATCCCAGCGTCACCACTGGGCAAGACACCTATGCCGGGGACTGGGGAGTTGTTTAGTGGGTACAGAGTTTCAGTTCTGCAAGATGAACATACTCCTGGAGACTGTGGCAGGACAGCGTGAATGTCATTAACCCTACTGAAGAGGAGACTTAAAAATGGTTAAGATGGTAAATTTTATGTTATGTATATTTCACAATTAAACACTTTAAAATAAAATTTAAAAATACAGATACAGATGCCTGGGTCCCACCGTCAGAGTTGCTGATCTAGGATGGAGCTTGAGTATCAAGAGAAAAAACCAAATACCTATGTATCTCCGTTTTCTCATCTTTAAAATGGAAATCCAACAAACATTTACTGAGCATTGTTCTAGGTGCCAGGGACACCACACAGAACAAACAGACAAATTCCCTGCCTGGCCTCTAGTAAGGGAGGCTGACAACCAAAGAAAATAAATATTCTTATTTAACAATCACCCAGGGCTGCCTGGGTGGCTCAGTTGGTTAAGCATCTGCCTTTGGCTCAGGTCATGATCCTCGGGGCCTAGGATCTAGCCCGGGTAGGCCTCCCTGCTCAGTGGGGAGCCTGCTTCTCCCTCTCCCTCTGCCACTCCCCCTGCTGTGCTCCCTTGCTTGCTCTCTCGATCTCTCTCTCAAATAAATAAATATATCTTTAAAATATATATATATAAAATCTTAAAAAAAAAAAAATCACCCAACCTAGCAATTACCTAGTGCCATGCACTGCTCCACATACTTCAAGATACTAGTGAATTCAGTTCTCTCAAAAGGCCCGGAGGTACACTGTTATTATCCCCATTTTCCAGATGAGAAGATTGTAGCACAGAGAGGTGAAGCAACTTGCCCAAGGTCACACAGCTAGCAAGCCGTGGAACTTGAAATCGAACCTGGGCCAGTGTGGCCAAAGTTCATGCTTTTAGTACCGTATTTATTGCCTCTTGGAAATGTTTATGTAATAAAGCATACAGCATGTGTCTACTATACTCAAATAATTAAAAAAAAAACAACCTGTCAAGCAAATATTTCCTTTCTCAATAACAGGATGAATATTGAGAACCAACATAAACTGGGTACTCTGGAAGACACAGCTCAGCCGAAACATACACTTGCATGCTCTCATTTGATGTTCTTAGTCTGTCTCTATACGTGTAACTTTGCACTTTTCTCTAGGGTAAAAAAATATATATATATTTGCACATTATGTATATTTATATATAATGTAAATTATACATATTATATATTATTTTATAGTATATCTTATATATTTATAATATAACATATATCATTACATATTATATAACATGTTATGTTATAGCATATTATATAATATGTTATATATAATACATTAGATATGTATTATGTATATGTATTATGTATATTTACATATATAATATACATAAAATATAAAAACATTATGTAAATTATATATATTTGCACATTATGTATATAAGTATATGTAGTATATATATATTCAAGAAATAAATTACAACTCCAAAAAAAATATATACAGCAGGCTAGAAGTCAATAAGTGCTAAGGAGAAAAATTAAGCAGAGAAGGGAGAGTGGGAAGGTACAAGATGTACAATTTTAAATCGGTGGTTGAGGAAGACCCCCTTCAGATGTCATTAGGGCAAAAACCTGAAGGAGGCAAGGGTATGAGCCATGCAGGTGTCTAGGAAAGAACATGCCCAGTATCACAATAGTATTCTTTATAGATTTTTTTTTAAAGATTTTATTTATTTATTTGAGACAGACGGAGAGAGACAGAGCACAAGTGGAGGAGGATCAGAGAGAGAGGGAGAAGCAGGCTTCCCGCTGAGCAGAGAGCCCGATGCGGGGCTCGATCCCAGGACCCTGAGATCATGACCTGAGCTGAAGGCAGACGCTTAACGACTGAGCCACCCAGGCACCCTTATAGATTCTTTTTTAAGGGCTAAATGAATTAATATATGGAAAGCTTTTAAAACAGAGTTCTTTATTTTATTGTTTTTTTAAGATTTTATTTTATTTTTTTAAAGATTTTATTTATTTGACAGAGAGAGACACAGCGAGAGAGGGAACACAAGCAGGGGGAGGGGGAGAGGGAGAAGCAGGCTTCCTGCCGAGCAGGGAGCCTGATGCGGGGCTCGATCCCAGGACCCTGGGATCATGACCTGAGCCGAAGGCAGATGCTTAACGACTGAGCCACCCAGGTGCCCCTATTTTATTGTTTTTTTTTTAGATTTTATTTTTAAGTCATCTCTACACCCAACGAAGGGCTGGAACCCACAACCCTGAGATCCAGAGTTGCACACTCTACCGACTGAGCTAGCGAGGTGCCCCTCGCTTTTTTTTTAAGTTTAAAATTTTATTTATTTATTTATTTATTTATTTATTTATTTATTTATTTTTAAGATTTTTTACCTATTTATTTGTCAAAGAGACACAGGGCACAAGCAGGGGGAGCAGCAGAGGCAGAGGGAGAAGCAGACTCCCCGCCGAGCGGGGAGCCTGATGCGGGACTCGATCCCAGGACCCTTGGATCATGACCCGAGCTGAAGGCAGATGCTTAACTGACTGAGCCACCCAGGCGTCCCTAAAAATTAAAAATTTTAAACAGTGCTCTTTAAACAGAGCACATAGAAAGTCCTCAATAAATCTTGACTTTTATTTTTAAAGTTTCATTTTTGCACTAAGTCTCATCCTCTTTCCTACCCTCCCCACCTCACCCCCGAATTTCAGTCTAATCGGGCTATTTTCCTTGTTATGGTGCAACAGAAAGGGGACTCTTTTCTATGTGCCAAGCACAGCTTACACACTCAGGGTAAAGCTATGAACACCCCACTCTCAGGGAGCTGACATTCTTTTGGGGAGACAGGGAACATAAACACACAGAGAAGGAAATTTCAGACACTGGAGGAAATGGCATTTAAGCTCAGATCCAAACAACACGAAGGAGCAAGCTATGAGAAGATGGGGCGGGAAGACTAGTGCACACACCTGGAGATGGGCGGCAGCTCAGTTTATTCAAGGGACAGAGAACAGACAACCATGGCAGGAACAAAGAAAATAAGGGGGACAGTGTAAGAGGTGAATCCAGGGAATTGGCAGGGGCCAGATCAGGACAGCCATAATAAGGCCATATTGAGGAGTTTGCATTTTATTCCAAGGGTAATGGGGAGCCATGGGAGGATTCTGAGCAGTGAAGTGTCAGGATCTGACTTGTGAGCTACGGTAACAGTCTAGGCAGGAGGTGATCGCTGCTTGAACCAGAGGAGGCTGTAAGAAATACATTCAGAATGTATGTTAAAGGTAAGACCAATTGGTTTGATGACGGATCAAGTGAAGGGATGAGAGAAAAAGGAGGAGTCAAGGATGCCCCCAGGATTTGGGGCATGAGCACCTGAGTGAATGGTGATGCCCTTCACCAAGGTGGAGAACACTGCTGGAAGAAAGGAGGACAAAATGAAGATTTCTGTCTTGGAGAGGCCATCTCTGAGATGCCTAGAGCTGCCAAATAAAAGTGTCAGGGGGACAAGCTACATGACAGATCTGGATTTAGCAGACGGAGATCGGGATGAATAAAAATCCAAGAGTTGCCGGCCTACATGAGGATATTTAAAACCTGAATAAGGTCACCAGGGCCATAACTTCTGCTAATTGTCATCCACTCATTCAACCCATTTTACTGACCATTGCACTACGCAAGGTTGGGGGAGGAAACGTTTAAAATTCTGTATCAAAGTACAACATACATCTAGAAAAAGACACATCTCCAGTGCATGGCTCAGGGAACTGTCACACTGTACACACCGTGTCACCAACACCCTGATAAATAAATGGAAGTTTAAATCAGTGCCCAGAAATCTCCCTCACGCCCCCCAGGTGATGGTGGTGCCCTTCACCGACGGGGAGAACACTGGCCCTTTGGCGAAGGCACCCGCCTTCCTCGCTCCTAACTGTATCCGTCTCTGCGCTTCATAAAAGGAATTATACAATATGTAGTCTGATGTCTAGCAAATGCCTTTCGGCGTTACGTTTGTGAGGTTCATCCATGTTGCTGGACATCGCCTACGTTCGGTGCTGTGCGAATTTCACAGTGTGCACACGCAACATATTTACCCATTCCAGGGCGGCAGTTTGTCAAAGCTCCAGGGGTGATTCTAATTTGCGACCAAGGCTTGGAACCGCTGGCCCTGACTTTAAGAAGCATGTTTCCGGGCCCACCCCAGCAGTCCCGCCCCCGCTAGAGGCGACGCCCCCAGGCAGGCCTCTGCTGCTCACCCGACAGCACCACCTCCACCAGGTCGCCCTCCTGGATGTCTCCCACCGAGCGCACCAGCTGCAAGAGGTTGGCCGACGTGGGGTCATGTTTGAAGAGAAGGATCTTGTCGTAAAGACCGTAGAAGCCACACTCGGGGAACTGAGGGGCGGGAGAGAGAGGTGGTGACGGCAAGGCTCGGAGCTGCCTTCGGAGGCAGCGGTCTGGAACACTCCCAGGGCAGGGCCCACAGTTTCCCCCGGAAACAGAGACCCCGCAGCCCTGCGCTTCCTGACTGCGCCCTCCCCAGCGCAGCTCAAGTGAGTGGGCAGGGTGCCAGGGCCCCAGGTGTGCTGGGAGAGAGCGCCGATGGAGTTCCCGACTGGGTGGCTGGACTGGGAAACTGGGGTGGGAGGGAGAGTGGCTCTGGGCGCGTGAGCACCTAGAATTTTCCAGGGGGTGAGGGGGTTAAGTGAACACCCCCTCCTTTAAGCCCCCACCCCACCCCAGCTTCCTTCCTGGATCTATTGTCCCTGTTACCTGGCTCCAGGCCCAGCACTGGGGTGGGGCCAGCTGGAAGAAGGGGACTTAGGACTCCTGGGGGGGAGGGGGAGAGGTGGGAAGGCTAGGGCTCAATAGAGCTGGAGGTAGGGAGGGTGCCCCCTACCCAATGTCCAAAGGACCCAGGTGTCCCTAGCTGGGGCTGGGGCGGGGGGCAGGAAATGAAACGAGGTAGAACAGAAAGTGAAACCTCCCAGGTGGAGCGGCTGGAAGGAAGGAAAGGGGCCCTGCCACACCTGGACAGAAGACAGAAAACAAAACTGGGGTGAGGCCTGAGGGAGGAGGCCAAAGATTTGGGCACCAGACAAATTACACCCAGGGGACAGTCTGCCTTCTACCCCATCCCCATCTGTCTTCCCAAAGAGCAGGCTGAGTTGGGTATGACAACTGGACCTGTGGGTTTGGGGTTTTGGTGGAGGGCCAAGGAAGCCCCATATTGTTCTTGTCTGCTGGGAGAGGGTCCACAGCTCACAGGGACTGCCTGGGCCTTGACTGCTTGGGGGTGGGGGGAGTCTGTCTCTAAGCTTCAGTTTCCTTGTCTGTAAAATGGAGGGGGGTTGGCCCAGTTCCCGATGTTTCTCTGAAGCCCAAAGAATTCATTTCTGGGGGTCTGAGAAGATTCTGGAATTTGGACATTTAGGGATTCCAACATGCTCACATGATATATGATATATATATCATGATATATATATATCTTAGGTTCCAACATATTATCATGACATGTTTTGGGATTTCAACAATCTAGATCAGCAGCAGTCTGGTATTTTCATGTTCTAGGAATCTAATAAACTAGGATTTATTTGAGTATCTTACCATTAAAGGATTTCAACAACCCAGCATCCCAAAATTCTAACATTTTAACATGCTATGATTCCAACAACCCAGGAATCTAATATTCTACCATTTTCATGTTTTAATATTCCAACAACCTAGGATTCTAATGTTTGTACACTTTTTTTTTTTTTTTTTAAGTAAGCTTTACCCCTAATGTAGGGCTGGAACTCATGACCCTGAGATCAAGAGTCGCATGTTCTACTGACTGAGCCAGCCAGGTGCCCCTGGACACTTTAATATCAAGAGTTCAATTACCTAGAAGTTGCATATTTGAACAATCTAGAATTCTAATATTCTAACATTTTTACAGTCTAGAATTCCAACAACAGAGAAACCCACTATCCTAACTTTTAACATTCTAGAATTCAGGCATTGAGTTCCACCTGATTTCCGCTTGCCATGATCCCCAGCTGCCCACCATGGTGACCCTGGTGTCCAAAACTAAGAGTAAGGTGGGGTTGGGGAAGGCCCGTTTTAACAGGCCAGCATCAGACCTGAGGGGTGGTAACACTGTGATTAGGAGAGGGAACAGAGTCCCCAGAGTCTCTGGGGGTTCCAAAGAGGTGCCTGCCCCTCCACACACATCTCAGGCCTGGGGGAGGGCAGAGATTGGGCTCGGGAGACCTCACTTGCCCCTGGCAGCTGGGGCAGGCACTCACACCCACACATGTCATCCGATAGTCATGGCCAGCACGGCTTCAATTTCTACTGTTTCCACCAAATGGGAGATGGAAGGGGACGGGCTTGAATGGAGAGGTCCCCCATCTGCGGCCCCCACCTACCCCTTCCTCCCCACTTCGACACCTAGCTGGCCCCTCCCTTCCTCCCTGCTGGCTGCAGAAAACAACACCACGCAGGGACACGCAATTTGGGGAGGCCTTTGGAGCACCCCGCCCCTGCCCAGGCCTCCCTCGAATGGGTAGTGAGATGAGGAAGCAACTGGGGGCTAAATGCCCCATCCCCATTCCCCCCAGTCGCCCAAGGCTTAATCCTCCTTTTTCCCCTTCCCCTATGCCAGGCTCCTGGCCACCTCTGCCGGCGCCCCCACCCCCTCCGGACCTCTCCCCAAGCTGGTTGGGAGGAACCCTGCGCTCTTACCTTCTGGTCCACGATGGAGCAAGCCAGCTGCTTCACATGGGCCAGCTCAGAGGCGGTGGGCAGCAGCACAAACTCGCGGGTCAGCCCGATCTGGATGTGGAAGGAGACCCCGGAGCTCGGAGCTGGGACCTGGGCCAGTTGCGGTGGTGGCGACTGCAACTCCAAGCCGCCGGGGGGCGGAGGAGACCCCGGCCCGGGAGAGCCTGGGAGCCCGGCGAGATGGGAAGGGGAGGCGGCCATGGGGGGCGGGGAGGGGGGGAGTCCCGGGACCCGCCGCCCGGCGCCGGCCGCCCGGCGCCCACCCGGGATGAGGCTGAAGGAGCCCGGGGAACCCGGGTCACTGGATCCGAGGGAGCCCGTAAGATGGTGGTGGGAGCGCGGGAATCCCGGGGATGCGAGAAAAGAAATCTAGCAGGTTGAGGGCACTCGAGGATGGCGGGACCCTGGGAAATTAAAGAAAGGCAATCTAGTGGGTCAAACGCTCGGGAGTCATAAAGGAGAAATCTAATGGTTTGAGGGACCCAGGGCTTCAGAGATTCCAAGTAATCAAGAAAATCTAGTAGGTCGGAATCTCAGGGATCAGGAGAGCCCAGGATCCAAAGCCCCTTGAGGAGAGAAAGGCATGAGAAGGCAGCAGCGGGGAATCCCAGAATACAGTGGCTCTAAGACGAGGATCCAATTAAGGGGGTCCGCGGGATTCATCAGACCTTGGGGGTGGAGGACAGGAGTCTCTGAGTCGGGGATCGAGGGGATCCCAAGGATCCGACGGGCCCGGGGATGGGCAAAGGGATCCCGAGGGCCGGGGTGCTAAGGGGGAATCTCACGGGTCTCAGAAGTTGGAGAAAAGTTCGGTCGGGGGCCGCGGAGAAGGGGGCGTTACCGGCGGCAGTTTGGGGGGGCGGAAGGGAGGGTCACCCGGCGCTCGGCGCCGGTGGCTCTTTTTCCCCCTCCAAAGTTTTAACTCTGCGGCTGCGGCCCAGGAGGAAGTGTCCCGAGCGATGGCGCAGTCGGCCAATCCGCGCGGGCCTCGGTGACGTCGGAGAGGGGCGGAGCCTGCTGGGGGCCGGGGGCGGAAGCGGAGGGCGGGCCCGGCACCTCGGGGTTGGGGGCGTCGCCTGCCCCGCCCGGGTCCGGGTGTCTGGGGTGCGAGATGCAGGGCAGGGATCCGGGACTGATTCCTTCCCCCAACACACCCAAGTCTGGAAAGTTAACTATTCCCTGAGCTGGAGAGGAGGGGCGAGCCACCGTCGTGGGGCCGGGGCTGAGGAGGCGCCTGGCCCTTTAAGGAAGGGGGCCGTCTAGTCTAGCCTGGCCGGCATCCGGCGCCCACCGCAAGGGGAAGGGTGGGAAACTGGTGTCAGGTCCAGCCCGCTCTCGGACCTCTGGGCTCGGCCCACCTCTTCTCAAGAGCGTCGTCCTCCCCATCCCCCACCCCCGCCCAGGGGAGGCGGTGCTGTAGAGATCCCCAGCCCATTACACAGGTGGGAAGACAGAGGCCTCTGGATCTGCCAAAGGTCCTTGCCTCCTGTCTCTGGCAGCCTTGACGAGGTGCATGGAGGCAACTGGAGGGGCCGGGGCTGGGTTATCTGTGCAGGGCCGGTCAGGCACAGGGCGGGTGGAGAAGGGGTGTAGTTTCCCTCCATCAGCTCCCCACTCTGCCCCAGCCCTCAGGAGAGTGAAGAGCCACAGACCTGGGGGTGCCTGAAGGGGCCATAATAACCAGGGAAGACAGCACACCCACCCCACATCCTCGATGAACGGATTGTTCTCCGGGGGCAGCGTGCACGTGTCTGTCTCTCTGTGTGACTTTAGGTAGGTGGCTTCCCCTGAGCCTGTTTCTTAGATGGGACAGTAATCGGACGGAGCCCAGAGGGTCTTTGGGGGGATTACTGAGATCGTGGCACAGGGCTGAAGTTCAGTAGGTGGTGGCCGGCACTGAACTTTGCAGAGATAAAGGGGTGGGCACCTCAAGCTCTCAGGTGTTTAGGAGTCGGTTCATTCTGTCAGTCATCCAGCAAGCACTGAATGCCGGCCTACTGTGTGCCAGGCTTGTGCTAAAACAGCTCTTCTAGCCCTTTCAGGTCTCCTCCCCAGCTAATAATAAAGAGTGGCCGCCATTTAGTTTACATTCAGGAAACTGAACCCCCTAGGGGCAAAATGACTTGTCCAAGATCACCACTAGACTTGCTGCCACCCCACCCCCTCCACTGAGGGGTCAAGGCCTGGCTTTGAGCTTCAAAGGCATCCCAGTAGAGATGGGCCACCTGCCCACCTGGGTTCCAGACCAGCAGGGCTGGTTGGGGATGGGGGCCTCAATAGGAGCCCCCCCTCCCGCTAAAGGGCTGCTGGGGGCAGCTGAGGTCGGTACAGCAGTGACTGCCACCACATCCGGGGGCTGGCTGGGGCTGGGGAAGGAAGTCTGAGGCTGGAGTGAAAACCCAAACCACCACCTGGGGAAGCTGCTCAGAGCCCTGAGGGATGAGGGGGGAGCAAGGCCACGTGGAGCTCGCAGCTAGGCTCCTGTCAGTGTCACCTGATGGCCATCTGGCCACCTGCATCCTTCTTCAAGTGTTCCCGGGGCCCCGAGAGGGGCCAGGTCCTATTCTGGGCACTGGGGCACAGCCAGGGGGTGGGCATTAGCATCAGGCCCGTTGTACAGAGGATGCTGAGGCCCCGAAAAGTGCAGAGGGAGCCCCGTGGGACTGGCTACGAATTATGACCCGCTGGGGGTCCTGAGCGCCTCCCCACCTCATTTTCTGTAACTTGTGCTCACGATCCCCACTTCCTGAGCCTGTTGTGAGGCTCCAGTGAACCAGCATGTGAGGAACTTTGCACGGGGTCTGGCTCCTGCTAAGGGCGTAACTGACCTGGTGCAGGGACGGGACTCCTCAGGGCACCTGCAGTGAGGGACCGGGCGCCTCCATCACCTGCACCCTTGTGGCAGCTCCCAGCAGGGCCCAGGCATTCTGCAGGGCAGGTCGCAGGCTCTCCCGTCCCGGGGGGGGGGGGGGGGGGGGGGGCTGGCACAAGAGGAGGGAGCAGGAGAAGGGGAGGTAGTGATCTGTCACCTCACATCATCTGCTTGCCAGGGCTCTGCCCCCAGGCTGCTGTTGAGGCCCCTGGGGAGGGAGTACTTAGGAACAGAAAGGAGGGGCACGGGGAGATTCGGTCCTGTGCCCCCATTTCCGGGCCTCCACCCACACCCTGCCCAAACTCTGGGCCCCTCTCTTCCCACCCCCAACCCTACCACAAAACCCAACCCATCATATCCCCTCCCTGAGCTCCACCCAGCCCAGGCAGAGCCCAAGACTCATCTCCCGAAGTCCCCGGCTCCCTCAGGCCCCTGACAGTCAGCACCACCACCCATCTTACTCCAAAGGGTTTATTGAGACAAGTTTCACATCCAAGTCCAGGGCAGAGAGGACGGGGGCTTATAAACAGGAACCTGGAAGGGGGCCCGAGGGCTCAGGGTGGAACCCAAAAAAGAGAGTGAAATAAATAGAGGAAGAGAGTGGAGGACCAGGAGAGGAGACACAGACTATCACACAGTGATAACAACATGGGGGGTGGGGGGCAGGGCTCCATTAACATCCCATTTATTTATACAGATATACAGGGAGTTGTGGGGGACCCGGGGGACCCCGTCAGCCTCCATGCCCTAGGGAGGGGCAAGAGAAGGCCATCTCTCCCCATGGGTGACCCCATGGGGGCTGGGGGGCTGCCCCTGGAGGAGTGCTGGGAGCGGTGGGGGAGGTAGGGGTGGGCGCCTCCCCCGAGGGCATCACCTGCTCCCCAGGCAGTTACTGGCCCTGGAGACGCTGGGTAGTGTCTGGAAAGCTGTGTTGAGGGAACTGGAGGGGAGGATGGGGGACTGGGCGTGCTTGTGGGGTGGGCCAGGCCGGGCACTCCCCCTGAGGGCAGCCCAGGGTCCAGCTGGCTCCATGGTTTCCCAGGGGACCCAGAGCAGGGGCGCCTGGGGCTCCTCCCAGCACAGCTCCCACTCAGGTCTGGGAAGATGGAGAAGGGGGGTCAGGGGTTCAAAGAGAGAACCTGGCACCTTCTGGCGTCTTGGAAAAGCTGATCCCCAAGGACACCCAGCCCCGGCTGTGCTGCACCCGAGAAGGCGGCTCCGATACCAGGACTGGGTGGCAGGGCACAGAGAGGAAACTCCCCGAGGCCATCCCAGAGGGTGATTCCTGAAGGAGGCTGCTCCCCAGGCTGGATGCCTGGGGAAGGACAGGCCGTGGGGTCGGCCTCCTGGGGAAAGGGCCGTTAGCACCACCAGGCTCCCAGGCAGGCGGGAAGAGGCCGGGCCTCCAGGCCTCCAGACTGAGGCTGGGAGTCACCTGAGGTAGACAGAAGGGAAGGGAGACTGGAGCATGACACCCCAGGTCCAAGAGCTCAGGCCGCCTCAGCCCCCTCTCTCGATGCCCAGGGGCTGCTACCTCGATGATTCTCACGAGGTGCCTCGACTACCACCTTGGGACATGGCACCCTCTAGAAGGGCCGAGCAAAGGGACGTGTCTGAAGTCCCATTCGGGGTGAGGCGGCAGGGGGTTTCTGCCCTCCCAGACCAAGCCTCCCTCCTGTCCAGCCTCTCACCTCAGTGCCACCTGCCCGGCCCCGCTCCCCAGCCGGCGCGGCAGCCAGGGCGGGGCCAGGTGGGCATCATACGAAGACCTTGGCCAGGGCGTCGGCACCAGCGCTGGCAATGAGGGCCTTGCTGGGGTGGCACGCGACAGCGTGGATAGCCTCCTCGTGCTTCTTGCGGTGGGCCGTGATCTCCTGCACGCACGTTTTGTTGTCCAGGCTCCACAGACGCAGGGAACAGTCGTGGCCTGCGCAGGTGTGGGAGCGGAAAGGGCTGTCCCCCAGCACGCACCCCGGCCCCTCTGAAGCTCAGCCTCTGGAGGAGCTGGCCTCGGCACTGGGTGAGGGCTCCGGCCTGTTCACCCACCTCGGCCCAGCCTGCCAGGCGTCCACCGAGCTGCCGAGTGTGCCCTGGGCCCTGGGGGCACAGCGAACACGCTAGGCCAACCCCCCCGCCCCGGGGCCGTTGACATTCCCGTGTGGTAGAGAGTAAACAAGAAAGCAGATGAATCATGCCAGGGGGGTCAGCAGCACTGTGGGCACTGGTCAGCGTGAGGACAGAACGGCCAAGGGGGTATCAGGAGGAAGAGTCCGGCAGGCAGCAGGGTGGGCCAAGGGAAGGTTCTGAGGACTGGCAGGAGGTGGGTGTGGCTGAGCAGCCTGAGCAGGGACATGGGGGCGGGGGGAGGGCAGACAGAGGGGAGCAGACAGGGCGGGGGCTTGAGGCACGAGCCACCCATGGAGACGGCCTGACTTAAGCGTTGGAAGGATCAGGCTGGCTGTGGTGGAGGCCGGCTCTGTAGGTCCCTCACAGGGGGGACCTGGGCCCTGTCCCAAAGCCTCTCTGCCCCAGACTCGATCTCACTGACCGCCCCCTCTACCACCATCCCTGGAGACAGCTGCTACTGTCACAGGGCAGATGAATAACAGGCCACGATGGGTCCCCATCCCGTGTGCTCACTCACTCGTCACCTCCCACAAGCTCTGACGGCGAGCAGAGGAGAGTAGAAGGAGGCCCCCTGCCCGTGGCCTCCCTGAGGAGCTGTGCACCGCCCTCACCTCCCTGGGCAGCTACCGCCCTTCTCCATCGGCCCACACCCCACCCCATCCTTTGGAGGCACAGCTGCGCAGGAGCTGGGCTTCAGTGCCCTCATCCACAGAGAGCACGTGCTCCTGAATGCTAAGATCCCGTGGGCACGGAGACTCAGACGGACCCCAACTTCATTCCTACAACCAGCCCACTTCGCTGAGACAAAGTACGTCGCTTCTCTAAGCCTGTTTCCACATGTGCACGGTGAGTACAACACGCCCACCCGAGAGGGTTATCTGGATGAACTGAGATGTAGGCAAATGTCCCCAGGGGGCTCTGCTCCCCCACCTCAGGGAGCCCGGGAGGACTCCCTCGTGACCAGTGCCCACGTCTCCTCCTCTTCCGCTCCCACACACCCTTGCTCCTTAGAAGCCTGGGAGGGTCCCGACTTACTTCCCGACATCAGGAACACGCCGTTGGGGTCCACGGCGAGGCAGGTGACCGCGTCCAGGTGAGCTACCATGGAGTGCACAGATTTCCCTGAGGGAAGAGAGGGTGAGTGGCAGGTTACTTTCCCTCGCTGCCTTGCCTGGGGAGGCGAAGGCCCAGACGGGACACCGAGAGCCTGCAATGTGGGCACCAGGAGCTCTGTCACCTGGGCAGCCCCCCACAAGCACAAGTGAGCGGGCACCGGGAAGGTAGGGCCTCACCTGTCCGGCTGTCCAGGAAGCGGATGCCTCTGTCGTCGTGGGCGGTGATGGTGAGGGGCTGGTTCGGGTGACTCACCACCTGGTTGATCTGGGTTGGGCCTGGAAGGCAAGGAGGACAGAAGGACATGGGGGCAATCAGGGAGACCAGGACAAAGACAAGAGGAGAACCACGGTCCCACAGCCCTGCCCCCTGCCTGGCTCTCTCCTGCTCGGGCCCACAGTGCTTCATCTGTAAGACAGGCACCGTGCCCTGCCGGGGGTGGCCCAAGACGGGGTACAGCCACCCACAGGGGCCGTCCACTCTGCCAAGAGGCCTGACAGGCGAGTCCCTATGATCTCTCTTCCCTCAGCCTTCCCGGGAACCCCGTGCTAGCCACAAGGGTGGCAGGTGGGACTCTATCTCCTTCCCACCCAGAACCCCTGGGGGGGGGGGTAGGGAAGCCGTCTTCTGCTCACTGGATGTCGGGTCACCAAAGCCACAGGAGGGATTGGGGCCTTGGAGGCACTCAGATACCAGCCCGGGGCCCTGGGGCCCCTCTTACCGCTGCTCCCCCGGGATTCCAGCGAGAGGAGAGCGCTGCCAGCCTCCAGGTCATACAAGACAGTGTCGCCGGACCGGAAGGAGGCCACAATGTGGGCAGGCTCGGTGCTGGTGAAGGCCACTGAGGTGGGGATCCCATGATCTGAGGGCAGAGGGGAGGGAAGGCTGCTTAACAGGCCTGGTCCTGCCTGGGGGCTGCGGGAGGGGACTTGGGAAGCCTGGGCCCTCATCAGGAGTCACGCTCCTGCTGGGGCCTCCAGCTCTACCCAAGTCCTCTGTGAGGTGTCGGCGTCCCTCCCAGGCCTGAGCCCCCCACTCACCGCTGGCTGTGAGGAAGGTACAGAGGCAGGCTGGGCTGCTGCTGGGGTCCCAGATACGGATGGTGCCATCGGCCGAGCAGGAGGCCAGGCGCTGGGAGGCGGGGCTGAAGGCCAGGCCCCATACAGCGTCCCCATGGCCCTCCAGGACATGGCTCAGCACGCTCGGGTCTGGACACACCAACGGGAGGAAACGGGCTACGTCAGGGCCGCCAGCCCCAACCTGGCCAGCTCGAGAGCACCAACTCTGCTGGGAGCCAGGCGGCCGGGCTGGGGCCACCCATTCACCCAGCTTCCTCAGGGCCTCAGAGCTGTCACCACTGGAACGTGCCCCAGCTAGCTGCTCACACTCTGACCACTGGCGCTTCTGGGAAGATTTTAGGACTCTGAAGGCAACCCAGAATGCAAGCTCAGAGGGCAGGGAGTCCCCCCGGTTCGCTGCCAACCCCACAGCACCCACAATAGTACCTGGCACAAAGCAGGCAGTTGGTACACGATTTTTAGGACTTAGTTAGGGAGAGAAGGAACAGTGGTGGCCCTGTGGCCCCAAGACCCTTTGCAGCCTGGGCCCTGTGGGTCGGCCCGGCCCGGCCCGGCCCGTGCTCCTTGCAGCCCTTCCCGCCCTTCCCGCCCCGGGGCACAAGCCCTGCTTCCCTGGTCACTCAAGTCCACAGAGGCCGCTCGGTCAGGCCCTGCTGACCCCAGTGTGAGGCAGCCTGCATGGCCCAGAGCACATACTACCTGGGACTGACCCTTGACCTTTCACAGGGTCGGACTGTTCTTGGGGAAACAGCGTGTGTTCCTCGAGGGAAGACAGACCTCTAAACTCCGCCATGACAAAATGCTGCACAGGACCGTGCAGGTCATCAAGAGAGTTACTGAAAGAGGCGTCACGAGGCAGGGGACAGACACTGGACAGAAATCACAGTGTGATCTCTTCTCCACTTAACTATTAAAGGTGCGCCAAAGACCAAGCGCAGACTCCCTACAACCTGGCCCAACTAACTTCTCCCCTCTTCCCTGCTCGACTTCCGCTCGCCGCCTCCCTGCGCTCAGCGCTGGAAGGCACTGCCCGGGCCCGCCGCGCCTCTGCATGGGCTGATCCCGGGCCCCAGTGGGGATTCTGAGTCAGCTCACCCACCAGCTCCTCTGGGGGGCAGTCCCCCCACACCACCTCTTTCCTGCCTCAGCCTGTCCGACCCCTGTCACATGCTGAACACGCTGCTCCATGCTCCCCCCACTGGGGGGGGGGGTGAGCTGTCCTCACCATAACCGTCGTAGGGGTCCATGTTGAGGTCTGGAATCTTCCAGCTGTGGATGCGGGCGTCAGCCCCGCCGCTGTAACAGCATTCGCTGTTGCTGCCCACGGCTACTGCCAACACGGGGCCCCTGCAGGGCACACAGGTGGTGAGGGGGAGATGAAAACCTCAGTCTCACCCCTCCCCAGGCCCCCCCACAGGACCCTGAAGTCCTCTGCTAGATTTTCCAAGGATGGCCAAAAGGAATTCAGCATCTGGGGCTCTGGTTGGGCCACCCAGACCTGCCTTCCCCCAACTCCCCACACCCGTTTCCTCCTCCGAAGGCTGGGCTGAGAACCAGCTACGGGGGCACTTGGCCTGGGGAGCACCGGCAGCAAGGGTGTGCGTGTGCAGAGGGCCGTCGGCCCCCTGGTGCAGCAGTGAGCAGGCCAGCGACCACACCACCCCCCCCGTGGGGCACTTCCCTACCTGTGAGCCCGGAAGGCGTGGATAGGTTCCACATCTAGCGCAGCATTCCTGGGGGGAGGCAGAGGAGCCGCATGTCACCGGGAGCCCCTCATCACCCTGAACCCACATGCCCCCTCCTCCTACCCTCCCCCCTGGGGTGTCCGCCCTCACTTCTTGGCTGTGACAGCCTTCTGCAGGTTCCAGAGCTTGAGCGTGCCGTCCTCAGAGGCGGTGAGCAAGGCAGACTGGCTGTGGTGGAAAGCCAGGGAGCGCACGCCGTCGTAGTGTGAGCGGAGAGTGAATTTGGGGTTCCACGTCTTCTTAAAGGCATCTTTGCTGTCAGAGAGCTGGGGTGGGGGGAGCTGCCTCAGTGTCCCCGCAGTCCCACGGACGCTGACCGGCATCCAGGATGTCAAGTCACCCAGACCCACGTGGAGCCCCCCCCCGCCACTGGCCTCCAGCCCCAGGCGCCCTACCCACAGCACGCCTCGCTCACTCAGTGAGTCCTACAGTGTGCGGGGACTAGCTGCAATGTGGGCACACAGTCAGGTCAGAGGGGGCCTGGGGGAGACCGTCAGATCACCCCACATTGCACAGGCCTGTGAACTCCGAGCAGTGCTAGGAATTAAAAATGGACCGGGAAGAGGTACCCAAGCAGCCTGGCCACCTCTGTGGCAGTCAGTTAGGCTTTCCTGAGGAGCCGCCAGAGGAGCAGGACTTAACCAGGTCAGGGGAGGGGACTGAGGAAGGACACTGCATGTGCGAAGTCCCTGCAGCTGCCGGAGCAGATCCGGAGCCTGAGAGGAGGCCCAGGTTACAGAAAGCAAGGGACAGAGCGGCAGGAGCTGAGGGTGGAGCCACGTTCGGGAACCTGCATCTCACCCGGAGTGAAACACGGAGCCCTGGAAGGGTTTAGAGCAGGGAACTGACATGGACCGGGGAAGATGGGGGTGGCTGCAGAGAGGCTAAGGGGTCAGGAGAGAAGCCTCTCAGGGAAAGAGGAGGGCAGAGAGAGCACATGCTGGGGAGCGAAAATGGGGACAGGTACACACAGTAGGGAGAGACTGGGGAGCAGAATCAGCAGGTCGCTGGGGGGGGGGTCCCAGAGACACTGCCCATGCCTTGGTAGACGGTGGTGGTGCTCTCTGTGGGGGACCCAGAGGCAGCCAGCTGGCAAAGATGAGCAGACCATCAGGCAAAACTCAGTGTCCTGCCCCAACATGGGGTTCACACCTGACCAGCCCCTTCGTGTGGGCTGCATCCCCCACGGTCCCCACGTCTGCCATCACCACTGCCCTAGCTCTTTAGGGCCAGAGGCTCCGCCACTGTGTGGTGGCACCCTCACGGGCACACACCCCTGCTCAAAGCCTCCACCCTGGCCCCCCTTCCCAGCATCCCACAGCAGTGCCAACCTCGCTGGCATCACCAACCACGTGAGATCCGGCTAAAAGCTGTGGTGGCTGTTCTGCCACGGGGAAATGCACACACGCACCTGATTCAGAAACTACCAGATGGCCAGACGCCACTCTGGGGGTACTGGGTTCCGAACACTTGGCCCTGACCTCTCCTTCCACCCTGGCCCATCTGCCCACCAGCCCCACTCATGCCTGCTTTTTCAGTTTCTGTCTGCAAAGATCAGCTCAATGCTTATCTCCTGCATAGCCTATCTTCCCTGCACTGTGCCGACCCAGAGCCCCCTTCCTCAGATGCTGTGCCCCCTTGCCCTGCCCCCAGACCATGGGGGGCCTGGACTCAAGATGAACATAAGCTGGGGTGGAAGGGAGCGTCACCTGCAGGAGCTGGGCACTGGCTACATTGCAGTGTCTTCCAGGCCCTGCACCTCAGTAACCCCCTCAAGCCCCACCCCCGGCCATGTCCACACCCCTCTGTAAACCAGAGTGAGCTGCTGAATGACCTCACAGCATCCTCCCGCTAGGGGACCAAGCGCAGGCAGAGCTCAGCAAGAGCAGGCTTGGTGTGGGATGCCCAATGAGGGCCCGCAGGGGGTGGGGCACCCCAAGAACTTACATCACAGCTGAGGTCGTTGTCGTTGGTGACGGTGAGATCTGCCAAGTCCCCCAGGCTCACCTCCCCGCCCCCGATAGTGTCCATGATGAAAACGTCTGAGGAGAAGCCAAAGGAACCTGGTAGGGGTAGGGGAGGGAGGGGGCAGAGAGGGGCAGGGAGAGAGAGAGAGAAAGACAGAGAAAGGCAGAGAGGGAGATAAGCAAGGAGTCAGAAAAAGAGACAGGGAGAGGACAAGATCAAGAATCACAGCTGGAAAGAAAGAGACAGGGAGAGACAGACAGACAAGGCAGGACAAACAAGAAGAGAGGGAGACAGACAGACAGACGAACTTTTGCGACAGGGAGGCTGCAGACTAGAGGCCAGGCTCTGACCCTGAGGACACAGAAGCCCTGGGCTTAGCTCTGCAGCACCCCCAACCCTGCCGTGGGCCCCAAGGGACTAGGCCAGGGTGGAGGGGCCTCTTACCTTCATGTGGCCGGGGCTGGGGTGTGCCAGGAGGGGGACCAGTCACTTTAGGGGGCAGCCCGTCCACATCCCGGAGGTCGGCCAAAATGCCCTGGAGTTTGACCCGCCGGCTTTCTGGGGGGACAAAAGCACAGGGCTGGAGTTGCCCACCAGTTCCAGTCACTAGCAGCCCCTCCTGCAAACGTGGGGCAGCCAGGAAGTGCTGGCCCCAGAGTGCAGGGCTCAAGGTGGGAGTCGGGGACGGGCGAGGAGACAGATGGAGCTGGGACCCTCTGCGGTCCCAGTCTGGCAGGGGCCTCAGTCCCTAGCCGTCCTACGTGACGGCTGAGGGCCTCTCGGCTCGGAGTCCCGGAACGAGACGAAGACGCAGCACTGCCCTGTCTGCCTCTCCCCACCGGCTCCTCATCCTGTTCCTCCCTGGGGGCCGCCGAGAATCAGCTGCTCTCAGGGAGGGCTGGAGGCCCTGCTCCAGGAAGAGCTGGGCCTGCTGCATGGCCGCAGGGATTTCCCAGGGGAGGGGTGAGGGCCTGGCCACCAGGGTGCGGGCCTCGTGCTCTCCTGGGCCACCCCCCTCAGGAAACATATCCGTCCGGCGGAGCCTCAGGGGCAGGAAGCAGCTGCTGGCGGCTGTGTGCGCCCCTAGCTCACCCGGGAGGAAGGCTGGCCAGGAAACCCTCCGCTTACCCAGCTCATGGTGGGTCCCCTCTCCAGTGCATCGTCGAGGGTCCGGGGAGCCCTCCCCCTCCTCTCCTGAGCCCAAGAAATCGAACTCATTGATGGCATCCTCAGAGTCATCCTCCTCGTCCTCATCCTCCATCTCGGGCACCAGGGCCTTGGGGGGCAGCTGGGCGTGGAGAAAGCCAGACAGGTCAGGAGGCTCTGAGCCTCTGCCTGACACCTCCTGCCCCCCCCCCACCCCGAAGGCTCCGCTTCCCTTCCCCCAGTGCCTTCCCCTGCAGGCTCCCCTTAACACACTTCAGAGGCTGTGCTCCCCCTGCTGGGAGCTTTCAGAGGTTGCTCCTTACTAGGCCCAGGGCGCTGCCAGCCCCCCCAACCCCACAGCGGGGCTTTGCACACCTCTTCCCCTCACTGCCACCTCCACCTGCACGCATGATCCCCTCCCAGGACCCTCCTCCTGGCTTTTGCCCGGCTCTTCCTGCTCCCTCCTCTGCCGCCACCCCCACCCCTTTAGCACCGGTACTTCTCAGGGACAAAAAGGCAATACAGCCTGTTTTGGGGCAGAGGAGAAACACAGGTGTGCAAGTGTGTGTATGGAGGCGCACAATTCAAGTGGGAACGTCTAGGTGCCCGGGGAGACCGGTGGCGCTAGCCACTGTGCGTTATTCAGTGCGCCAGGCAAGCGTCCCACGTGACCTGACCACCTCGCGAACAGTGATCATTACAGCATTTATGACGAGCAAACATGCTGAGCAGTGAAGCCCCTCCCCTCAGGTACCGGTCCGAGCCGTCCCGGAAACACTAAGACAGCTCTGGACCGTGAGCCTACCAAGGGTTCTCTGAGTCTTCCTTAGAACTTTCTTGGCTGGCTCAAGCTTTGTTTTCTTATGACAAGCGCACGCTACTTTTGGAACAAGAGAAAACAGCACGGGTCCCCCATCCTGAGAAGCAGAACGCTGGGGCAGGTGAGAGGAACCAATCCTCTCGTGTTCCTCGATGCGTGCACCTGGACCCCAGCCCAGACTTCCCAGACTTGGGGTTTCGGGGCAGCATGGCACCTGCATTTCCCCACATGGATGCCTTTCACACACAGCCTTCTACAATGACATCTTACACATGACGTCACTACATTGTACCCCAAGTGCCATCTAAGGGATGTGTGCTTGGAACCTCAAAGACCGCAGAAAATGGCTTAAGGGAGCCCCAGAATTCTCACTAACAGTTTTGAACACTTCTGCTTTAAATGCTGGCTTAAGAACATACCCCACCCCAGCACTGGCACTCTGACCACCACCGCCTCGAACACCACCTCTTCCGAGGACGCTTCTCCCTCCTAAGTGTTCCCTGACTAGACCAAGTCCTGGGCACCCCCAGGGCCAGCCTCAGTCAGACCACAAGCTCCTCGAGGGTGCGGCTGACCCTCCCACAGGCTCAGCACTCCAAGCGGGGACTGGAGTCAAAACCGCTCAGGCATCCGGGAGGGGCCAGCCTCTGGCCTGTGTGGGAGGACCAGAGGGACAGGACATGGTAACGTCCCCTTCCTTCCCTGTGGAAGCCCCGGGGGCCAGGTTTAGCCAGCATGCCCAGAGAGGCAATGGGGGCGCTGGAGCTCTAGAGGAGCGTGGCAGCCTAACAGGCGTCCTCCAGGGTCCACAAGAGAGGGTTCCCGAGTAATTCTGTTCTGCCCGCCGAGCCCGAGCACTCGGTGCGGCCAGCCCCAGTGTAGCCAAGGGCTTTCTGTGCATGAGCTCATGTTAATTAAATCCTCAATAACCCAGAGGCAGGGATTCTGAAACTGCAGCTCAGACAGAATCACGTGCCCAAAGGCACACAGCCAGGCCAGCAGCCACTCCGGGAGTCTAGGAGGTCTTTGGAATCAGCCTGGTCACTGCAGGTCTGCAAGGTGAGAGTGGCCCTGGGGGCTCGAGACCCCTGCACAATGAGCCACCCCACAGGGCCCACAGGACAAGCGCAGTGACAGACACACAAAGGCCTAAGGGAGTATGGAAAGTCAGCAATAATCTCCACTGGGAGGAGCAGGGAGGAGCAGAGCAGAGCGGGCAGGCTTCCCAGAGGAGAATGAGGTAAGAGCTGAGAAAGGAGTGAAAATCCCAATAGGGGCGGGAGGGAGCAGGAACAGGGGTAGAGGCCCCAGACCCAGCGCCATCCTGACTTTCCCGTAAACCAGCTCTAGTGTGCTGGCTCTGTCCGTTCCCTGAGCACCCACACCAGGCAGGACCCTGTACTGAGCCACACTGGGGACTCTGGAGACAGAGCTGGTCTCGCACAGCCATGGGTACACCAGGCAGGGAGGACCAGTTCGGGTCCAGATGGCTCCAACCCTGCCGAGGGAAGGGGAGGAAGGGCAGGTGAGAGGTCAGAGAGGGCTGCCTGGAGGAGGGGTGCTAAGGTGAGGCTGAAGGCGGCAGGGAGGGGTTCTGATGGGAAGGCCACACACAGGCACCCCTGCATGGGCATGCCGCCGGCCGCAAGCTCCCCCAAGCCAGGGACTGGACCTCTGTCTCCACGTTGTTACTGCTGGCGCAGGCCTAGGCTCACGAAGGCCCAAACTGACATTTACCAGCCAAGGGAGCCCAGCCTTGCCTGAGGTTAGTACCGCTGAAACAGTAGGAGCACGATGGCTCGGGAGCTGAGGAGCAGGGGTGAAGTGGGGTGGGAGCCATTACCACGAAGCCAAGCTGAGATCTGGACTCTACCCTGCAGGCGGTGCCCCTGGGCTTAGGTCCTGACACAAGAGCAGACCGGACACTTGCGCCTACAAAGTCCCCCATGGGACCCCCAACCTGGCCCCGGCACTGCCCGGGGCCCCGCCACATCCATTCTGGGTGCTGGGGAGAGAAGAGCAAGGAAACCCCTGCCTGGCAGAGCTCACAGCCTGTGGAGGGAAAAGACAGAGAGCCACAGCCACACCAAAAATAGCTCAGCGCGATGGTGCCGAGGCTAGCCCCAGGGAGAGCGCGCTGCGAGAGGGCAGTGCATGGCTGGCCCAGTCTGGAGAGCTCAGGCCTCTCAGGAACCGAAAGGAGGATGGGAGAAGATAGGGGTGGGGGTGAAGAAGCGGGCCCTGACACAGCACCGAGGCAGGGGCTTGGCTGGAGAGGGGACACGGGCCCTGGGAAGGGACAGGGTCAGGCCGCACACAGACTGGGCCGGGAAGGGAGCCCCGAGAGCACCCACAGGGGCACTCTGCTGCCGGTCTGCAAAGTGGGCGGGCCCCCCGGGGGGGGGGAGGCGAGGGGAGCGCACCTTCACGCGCTGCTTCTTGTGCTGCACGCTGTCCAGCTCATCATCCTCGTCGCTGTCCTCGTCCTCACAGTTCTGCAGGAAGGGGATCTGCTCCAGCACCGAGCCACTCAGGCGCTCTTTGCTGTCTTTGCCTGCCGCGTTCCTGCCCACGAGAGGGGGGCAGAGGGAGCATTAGTCCCGCCAGGTGACGAAGCTGATGGGAGGGCGCCGAGGTGCTGTGGCCAGAGCCTGGACCCCGCTCTCAAGAGGGCTGAGCCCACTGTGACCCCACAGGAGCCTGGACCCCAATCACATAGGGGGCTCCAGTCCCAGCCTCCGCCTGACACACACTCTCCACGACCCGACCACCCTCGCTCAGACCGCACCCTGGGCCCCCCCTCCCTGAGCTCTGAGCCCCCGAGCACGAGCCCCCGCCCCCGGCCCCAACCACACATCTGCCCGCACATGCGGAGCCAGGAGAGCTGGCCGAGAAAGCAGCCCCCTTGCCCACAGGCCGGGAGAACCCTGGGCGCAGGTCAGGCAAGTGGCAAACACGGCCGGCGGGAAAGAGGAAGCGGTCCCTCTGCCAATGCTGGTGTCCCCGCTGCCAGCCTCGCCAGCAGTGAGCCTGTCCCCTCCTGTTTCCACTCCGGCCCGACTGTCTAATGCCTCTGACTGGATGACAAGCTTTAACAAAGAACGTATCTGCCAAACCTGAGTCCAGGATAGAAAAGCAGGTGGAATTCAAAGTTCGGATAAACGCAAGCATTCTCCTTTCTTGCCACTAGGCCGATGCTCTAGAGGGTCCTTGCCAACCCCCAGGTATGTGGTTAGCGCTCCGAGGACACATCTCTCCTCCGGGTTGCCCAGTCCAGCGCTCCCTCCCCGGCCCCTGGGTGCACAGCCTCCCAGTGGAGCACGTCTGCGCTCGGCTGCCGGCCACCACTCACCACTCGGGTCTCCCCCGCAACCCTGGCCGCACCCGCTCAGCCTCCGGTGCCCGCCTCCAGCCTGCAAACCCCGCCTGCGCGCTGGTGAGCCAGAGGGGAGTCCGAGTGCAGCGCCCCCCAGCCGAGCCCCGGGCTGGCGACTCAGCACTGGTCCTGGGGGGGCGACCCAGCCCTGTGAACTCCACCCACCCTCGACGGCCCCCTTGCCATCCCTTCCACTGCTCGTCCTCCCTACTAGTCAACGCTGCTCCCGTTGCTGGACCAAACCCCAGAGCCACCCCCTAGTTTCCTTCCTCTCCCCCACATCCATTTCTTTAAAAAGCAAACCTGCGGAGAGGCTGGCCAGCTCACCCCCTCCGCCACCCGCATCCACCACCTCTCGCCTGGATGGCCCAGGAGGCTCCGCTCCCGCCCTACGGCCCCTCCTTCGCGAAGGAGGCCAGCACATGGGATTGCGTCACGCCCTGCTCCAAACCACAGGCTTCCCACAACTCGTAGACTCCAAACTCCCTATCGTGGCTGCTCTGGCCCCATTTGATCTGACTCCCGAGATTTCAGCCTCACCACAGACCACAAGCCCATGTGCTCACTCGCTGCAGCCATGCTGGCCTCGCTGCGGGTTCCTGAACACGCCAAGTGGAACTCTGACCTGACAATCACCATTCCCTCTGCCTAGGATATTCTCCTTCTAGTACTTGTGTGGCTTACTCTCCCACTTCCTGCGGTTCTCTGCCCAGATGTCACCTCTGTGAATAACCACCCCCATCGCCCACTTCCCCATCTTTCTTTCTTCCGACCTTTCTCTGCAACATTAAACATCACCGAACGTTAAATTACTTATGTTGACGAGTGACGACTACAGAGAAGAGAAGGAACCAGGAGGAAGTCCCCAGGCGGCGGCCGTGTGTTTCGCTCCCCGCTGGGCCCCAGCACGCCACCCAGGGTCGGCCTCCAGCAGGTGCTCTGTGTGCTGAGCAGCATAAGGCCTGAGCCTCAGGAGGGGGGCCGGGCTGGGCGTGAGCTGTGGCACGAATCGGCACAAACACGATGCCACGGGAGAGGACGCACAGGGGGACCCAGAACAGTGAAGGGACCAAGGGCTCTGGAACAAACCAGCCCACAACATGCTCCAGGAAGGAAGTGGCCACCTGAGCACCCAGGAGCACTGCTGACTTTTGTGACACTGGCCTTCACCAGGAGGAGGGGCCACAGAGGACCAGACCTGTGAGGGCTCACCTCTTGATCTGCTCTTCGATCTGTTTCACCAGCAGCGACTCACCGCCGCTGAGCCCCCCAGGGCCTGGCGTGGCCCTGGGGCCCCCTTCGCTGGGCTCCACGGCCCCGTTGAGCTCCAACGAGCGGCCCAGGAGGGAGCGCACGCGTTTGGACCGCATGTCCAGGATGGTGTCCGTGTAGCCCACCTCTTCCAGGTACCTGCAGGGAGACAGAACCAGTGCGGCTCAGGCATCTCCTGGCTTCTTTAGATCTGATGGAAGCTGATGCAAATGGGCTTTTTTGAGAAGCAGCTTAAGACTACACGCCTGTATGTTAAATAAGCACACCCCGGGCCCCGCTGCATCACTTTCGAGTCTATTTCCAGGGGAAGCCTTTACATACAGGCACAATGCGGTCACAGAGATGCTAGTGGGGATGCCGAACGGAAGAGCCAAAACGCAGGGGCCACGCTACATGCCCACCGCGGACGACTGTAGCCGCGAATGACTGATGGGGACACGAGGCAGAAAATAAAGGAGGCAGAGGGCCAAGACAGCCACAGTAAGCGGCTTAACGAAAAACACAAGTTATGTGAGCCACAGAATTCATGAGTTTGTTTGTTTAAAAAAAAAAAAAAAAAGAAAGTATTAACGTGTGTACAAGTACAGGCCACACACAAACATATCTGAAGCGTGCCCCCAGGAGGCCTGGAAAGATACATACTCAGTGCACTAGCAGCGACCTCGGACCTTCGGAATAAGGGGTTAGGGACGTAAGAGCAACCTTTACAACTCACTCTACTCGCTTCTACAAATGAGTGTTTACTTCCGCAATTAAAAAAAATGGAAGCTAGCTGGGACTAGTCTAAAAGTTACAAATAGAGGAAAAAAATCAATTGCGGCTATCTGTGGATATCTGGTCCTCTGGAGGCTCCTTCAGAAGCCTTTTACGTTTACCACGACCTGGTGCCTTTGGGAGCCCTGAGCCCGCCCCTCACACGCGGAAGCACACCTGCCTTCACCTGCTGTCTCATCCCGCACGCCCGCGCGAGGGGAGGCAGGGGAGCACGGTGATGAAAAGGTTGGGCTCTGGGGTCACATCTCAGACCCCCCACTTACTTACCAGCTGTGTCATCTTCCGCCAACACACGCCCTCCCTGCCTTTCTGTGTTAGGGGAGTACTGGTAGTTTATTTACCGCATAGAATTTACAGTCGGCATCAATGTGGGTACAGGGGCACATAACCGGCACCTGCCAAGTGCTGCCTACAAGAACCGTTTTGTCATTACTGCTGACAAAGCCCGTAAGCAAGCAAGCTTCCGGACATTCGGCTTAAGGAAATCTGGGATAGGGACAAATATCTTCCTGACGCTTGTCACACTACAGACCCATCTTCGACGAAATGTGCAAGAAGTGCCTGGCTATGGAAAGTGATGGTTATCTGTGTGACAGACGAGCATACGGCTCTTAAGATGATGCAACCTAACTAATTTATATGGAAGGACGTCCACAACACAAAAACAATGCAGTAGAAAACACGGGGGAAGGGGAGTGCCTGCTTTTATAAAACACACACACAGAGCCCCACCAGAGTCGCCAAAATGTTTACAGGAGCATGAGAGTCCTTGGGTGGTGGAATTCTGAATGATTTTATTTGTGTGTGTGTGTGTGTGTTTCCGGGTATTTCATGAGTTTTCTAAAAACACACTAATCTCTTTAATAGTAAAACATAACATTACAATTTCTTTTTTTTTTTTTTAAGTGAGCGATACCTGGGGTCACTTCCCAAGAGGAGGCCCCCCCCACCCCCGTCTGCCTCCTGCAGCAAGTCTTCCCTCCCTCCCAGGCTTGGCTCCACCCACAGTGTGACCAGCAGGGATCCTGACAGTCCAGTGTCCCACCCCCAGGGGGGACAGGAAGGACTGTGGAGTCTTCGGGCTTATCTCCCAAGCCAAACGTGTCCCTCTCCCCACCCCAGCCCGGCACCCCTGTCCTGCACACTCACTGCCGGAGAAGCTGCCGCCCCTCCTTCCACACCAGCGGGCTGTTCTCCAGGGTGACCGACTCCACAGGGCCATTGGAGACTGGAGAGTGGAGACAAAGGAGGCAGACTGTCTTAGGGCAGTGCCACGTACCCATCACCTCCTCCACCTTCCTCACTCTCAAACCCTCCTCAGTCACTACTGGTCACTGTCACATGTCCTGCCGAGTCCCTGCCTGAGGGCATCTGAAACCTACCCTCACCCCTCCACGCCCTCTACTCTCCTGGGGTCATTCCCCAAACGACCCCCCAGACGACCTGCAGACTCCCATCCACTTGTGTTACTTTGCCACACAGGAAGCTGGCCCCGCTGTGAGACAGCAGGCAGAACCAGACTCTATACTTCAAGTCCGGCTCTGCCGCTCACCAGCTGTGTGACCTCGAGCAGGTTGGTTTACCTCTCTGAGCCTCAGCTTCCTCTTCCGAGAAAATCAGTTAATAATAGTAGCACCTAGCTCTCGGGATTCTTGAAAGGATTAAATGAGATCGTCTATTTTATTCATCAACTACTTACTGGGCATCTACCAGGCACCTGGCTAGGTGCCCGGACTACAAAGACCCCTGCCCTCTAGGACTCCAGTCCTGGTGGGAGGGGTCTGATATAAACAACAAAATCACTGTTAACCCAGCCCTGAAGGCCTTGATGGGTCGCCCGGCCCCTCACCTCCACTGTCCCACACCACCTGTTCCAGTCACACCCAGTAACTCCTCGTCCCCTCTCTCACATCGCCACACTTCCGTACACGTGTCCCTCTACCTGGAACACCTGCCCTATCTACTTGTTGGTGAACAAGGAGCTTAGAATATTAGGGACAGTGTCCGTCTGTGTCACAGAGGGACAGAAGGCAGGACTGGCCTTCTTCACCGCAATCCAGCCCCCTCCCCACTCGGGGGCCCTGCAGAGCAGCCCGTGAAGGGGGTGAGTGAAGTTCAAGCCCTCCCCAGCCCCCCGGGCAAGTCTGCTTTCTGTGGAGCGAAGTAAGAAAGAGGTGGCCCAACTCCACGCAACTCCACCACACTGAGCTCCGTTTTGGGGGGTGGGCAAGTCGGGCGGATCTGCAGGTGGGTACCTTGTTCTGCTGGTTCTGATTTCTTCTCCCCTGGGTTCAGGTCCGTCCCAAACTTCAATTTATGGTATTTGGCCCTAGAAGAGCAAATGATCAACGGATGACAGATGCAGAGGAGTAGACAGGGCCAGCACTCACCTCAGGGATCCCAGATCCCAGGGCCTCCCACAGTCCACTCCCTGACCACTGAAGCTGAGCCCCCTCCCCACTCCCACCTCACTCCACCTTTAGGAAGCCGCCCTGGTGGAAGAAGCCACACACGGCATTATGAAGAACCCACTCTTTGGAGTCAGGCAGACTGTGGTGCTACCCAGCTCCAGGAGTCCCTGAAGAAGTCCTTCCCCTCTGGAAGCCTCACCTGTACCCATGAGGTGACTGGAAGGGGTCAATGAGGCAATGAGCATACAGCGGGGGCCACCATCATTATGAATATTGTTACTAGCGCTAATCCTGAACTCCACCTACCGTGTCTTGTTCTGTCTCCCTGCGCTAGAATCACACAGTATTGGGTGATGGGGAAGAGAACGCCGGATTGCAAACCTCCCTGGGCACCCAGACAGCAGGGCTCACCTTTCCTGCTTCAGTGCATATTCCAACATCTTGATCCGCCGCACCAGGTCTGTCTTGAGATTCTCTTGCCCTTTCCTTTCTCCCTGGAGGAAAGCCACCTGAGCCTGGGGGGGATAGAAGGGAACAGGAAGACAGCAGGGCTCAGGCTCACTGATGTGTGTCCCTCACTCACTCAAGGACAATCAGCTCCAGCCCCCACCCCCACCCCAACAATGACATGCAGCAGCCACTTCTTCAGGCGTGAAGACCCGGAGCCAGGATTCAATGGAGCAGTGACAGGGCATGCTGGATCTGTTTCCAGAGTCCCCTGCCATGTGACCCACCATGAAAGAGCTGAGGAGGAGTCCTTAACCCTTAAAATTAAAATGGGTAACTTGGCCCCTGCCTTTTGGGGAGAAGTCAGATAGGGGATGAAGGTGGGGGAGGTAGGCACGAAGAGCCCCGGGCTCCTTCTCCCCCACCCTAAGGCAGGTGCTGTCCCCTAGGTTGCTGGTGGAGGTGGTGTCTCACTATTTCTACCAGAGCATCTGTCTCTGGGAGGCGTAGGAAGCTACTTCGGGAGCTTAGGGACAAGAGTGGGTGGCTCAGCTCAGCTCCCGCTCCCGCTCCAATGCAAAAGCTTTACCACCCAACCCCCACCGCGGGGACCAAGCGTCCCACTGGAGTCTGCCCAGGGTGAGCGAGACATGCCACAGACATTACCCAGGGCCCCTGCCAACCACTTCACACCGTCTGCTGGCATGGGCTACCCCAGTCTGCTCTGGTCTGTCAACAGGTCTTTTGGAGACACTGGGCCAACGGCCTTCGAGGCAGGATCCTGGCCCCTGACCATGTTCCAGAAGTCCTGTGCCAAAGCCCTGAGAGCAGGGCTCAACCCTGGCTTCTCCCCAAGTGCTCCACTGTTACAGGCTGGGACAGCCTGAGCTCCAGGCCGGGCTCGGCCACTTACTTGCTGCATGATCTTAGGCAGGTCATCGGCCTTCTCTGAGCCTCCATTTCCCCTTCTAGAAAATGGGGCTCACGAGAGTGCCTGCCCCTCATGTGTTAAGTTCTTCTCAGTCCGAGGCCTAGCACAGAAGAAGGGCTAATAAATGCCGGCTCCTACCTCTTATTATTTTTATTCTCCCTGTCCGTTCTTCCGCAACGCTGAAATGGGCCCAATTCTTTAAGACCCAAGCCCCATCAAGCAAGAGATATCCGTGGCTTACAGGCCTCCTGCCCCCACAGGCAGCTGCATCTTCCTGGAGCCAATCCCCAAACATCATGTGCTTGTTGGAGAACTTCAATGACTCCAAGAAGCCCCGGGGTCTGGCCACAGACACCTTTTCCAGGCCGTGCCCATTCTCAAAGCCCGGCTCTAGGACTCTAGGTTCTTGGCAGCCTCTCAGATGCCCACCCACACTCTCTCCCTCTCCTTGAGGCTCGAAGGGCCCAGAGGACCTACCTGCCCGGGCACTTCGGAGTGTGGCACAGCTCTGTGCCTGCAAGCCTACTATGGCCTTGGTCCTGCTCCAGGGACCAGGTCTCTCCCTCAGGTTAGCTGAGAACTGAGCATGTGCTAATTAATGCCTGGCTCTGGCCGGGAAACGGGCACTCATATACCTCTGGTGGGGTCATACATCGATGCACACTTCCTGGAGGGCAATTCGGCCATATCTATAAAAATGTCAAAGGCACACTCCCTTTGTCCTGACAGGTCCACTTCCGGGGACGCAGCCTACAGGCATAACTGCAATGTAGGCTTCCTTCAAGAAAATAAAAAGGAATATACGTGCGTTGATGTAAGACGAAAATATCATGCACTCGTTCATTTACGACACCAATATTTACTGAGCCCCAACTGTGGATCAGGTACAAGAGCAGATAGAGGACGCAGCACTGAACAAGATGGACTGCACATTCCAGAAGGGGGTGTGGGAAAAATAATGAACAGATCGCTATACGTCACCAGGTATGCTGTGGGGGAAAAAAAAACCCATCTGTCCATTGAGGCAATGGACTTTTCCCCCCTTCTGAACACTTTTCTCTCTCTACACTTTAAATCAACACATACGCGCATAAATACCTAAGGCCAGACAGGCAGACTCACATGTGGTCACCATCTTAGCAGTCTGAATTTCTGTCCTTTTTCACCCAAATCCACCCTGTCCAGTCACTTTAGAAGGTGGAGAAGAAAAGCTCAATCACCAAACATAAGCCCCCAGTTACTACCTCCTCACTGTCCTCCCTACCCTCTGGGGCTTCCGTAGTGAGCCTTCTACTTCCCAGCGCCAGGACAGCCTGCTGAACGCCTACGTCCGTTCGACATCCAGCACTGGTGACTGCCTGGACAACCAGGTCCTACGTGAGCCACTGGCCAGTAATGGAGAAGATGAGTGGTTCCTGGCCTCACAGAGCTCTCAGTATGGCGCAGGAGACAAGCAGGAGCATGGACAACCAACATACGGTGTGACTAGGCACAGTGAGGAAGCAAAGGGTGTTATGGGAGGAGGGACACCCAACCCGCTCCTGGAGGTTAAGCAGCACAGTTCAGTCAAGACCTGAAGGCTGTTAGAAGGTGGCCAGGGGAGTGGCAGGTGCTGCTGGCAGAGGACAGAGACAAGAGCTGCATGGCAGGCTTATGGAACGCTAAAAAGGCCAGTACGGCCGCATGAGAACGTGTAACAGGGTTAGTGAGGAAAGGCAGAGAGGCTTGTAGGCCCGAGAAAGAACCGCACACCAAGCTGGAGTTTAAATGTTGTCCTAAGAGCACAGGGGAAGCCACGGAAGGGTTTTAAGCAAAGGAGAGATGTAATCAGTGCATGTTACAAAGACAATTCCAGCTATATTGCAGAGAACTGATGGCTGGGGGGTTGGGTGGGTGGGATGCCCACGAAGCTAAAGGCCAGTCACAGGAGGCAGTCCCAGAAATCCCAGGGAGAAATGACAGTGGCCCAGACGAGGAAGGGGGGCTGGGTTAGTGGATTTGTGGTAATAAGGAGGCAGGACTGATAACACAGGTGACTCAGTCTGTGGGGAGAAAGGGAAGTCAAGAGCAGACAAGGCCCTCACACTTGCTGGGCTGGGCCCCTTTATCTCCTTGCTTTCACCACAGCAAGCCCCGATCTCTCTTCTCCTCATTATGGTGCGAGAACCTGACTTAGCCCACTCTTCTCTGTTGTCCCCTTCCCAGCTCCCCTGGCAAAGAAGGGAGAAGAAAGAACCAGAAACATGTGGTTGAAGTGAACCAACTCAGTGGAATCCCACTGAAAGGGGAAGTGTTGGTAGCCGGTCCCTCCGACCGCCGAAAATGCCAGCAGCCAGCGCCGCCTGATCTGTGAGTGCCCTGGTGGGCTGGCAGGTAAGCCCAGGATCTGGAAGTTCTCTACCCACCATATTCACCCACCGCCACTCCCCCTGGCCAGACTGTTAGAACACCCCCCCCCCCCAAGAACTGTGCCCAGACGCCGCTGCCGCCTCTCCCTCGGCTGCTCCCTCTCTCCAGCCAGGCGGCACTGGAAGGGCTTCCCGAGGAGCCTGAGCAACCTCGGTCCTCCCCGGGGCTGATGGATGCTTCTCCGTATCCTATGCTGACCTTTCTGTCCCAGCCGCCAGTCCTGTCTGTTTCCCTTCTGGCCCCACCTAGCCCTGTATCTCCTGCACTCCTCCTTGCCCAGCGCCAGGGGCTCCTGGCAGGAATGCCTCCCCACTGGATGCCTCCGAGCCCCTAGTGAGGCTGGCAGTGGGGAGGGGCCAGTTCCATACCTTCTCTGCTGCCACCACGCTCCCCACATCTCCCTATCGCTGCTCCTCCGTGAACATCCATCTGAGACTCCCCCGAGAGGTTCCTCCTGTCCTTGGAGAGCTCCCCTCCCCAGAAGTGCCAGACTTCTATAAACTATACAGGGTTTGTAGATGACCTTTTGTGTTTATCCTGTGTTGATTTACCTTAAATGCACAACATACATATCTATAAAATCACAAATACTTATGACCGTAACTTCCGTTTTCATTTAAATATTTTATGCTTTTTTACATTCAAAAGATCACGGTTCTTCAAGCAGAGCCACACAATCAAGTAACTCCACTTGTGTGTGAGTGTGCACAGTTCTCTGCAGCCTCTTGTGCAAACTAGCCTCCTCTGTCAGCCTGGAAGTTTCTGAAGGGCAGAAACCACACTGCCTGCTTCTCGGAATCCCCCATCTGACAAAGTCCTGCTTATTGTCAGATGGCATCTATGCCACCTCCCTGCTCCGATCTCTGGGTACCGGCAGGACCTCACGAGGGGCTGCCTGTTCTACCATCCCCCACACGCCCTCACTGAGCACAGCGACATCACAGCGGGTCCTGTGCCCAGAGCAGCTGTACTCCGCGATTTGGAGAAAAGGTACGCAGGGTTCCTCACAGAAGTCGGACACGGGCCAGGCCTTCACGGATCTCACAAGAGAAGTCACACCTCTGTTAAGCGGTTAAGTGTTCGAGCAAAGGTGTGTAAACTGAGGTGCCGCTGAAGGGGGGGTGTGGAACCGTGGGGGCAACCTGAACCGATCGCCGTTTCATAAACATAGCTGTTCTTCCATTGCCCCCACCTATTCCGCTTTATACTCACAAGGAATATAAAGATAATCACTGCAGCCATTTCTGACGGGGGGTGGGGGAGGTTCTAGGAAAGAAGCTAAAAGTCTGTCAACAAGGGTCAACTAAAGGAGCTACAGTATAAACATCCAGCGGAATGTAGTTATCAAAAATAATACGAAAGTTCTCTGTCCGGACAGGAAAAGAACACCAAGGCACGGGTGTGAAAGTCGCAAAACGATTCGTATGTGACCTCACGTTTTACACACACAGAGCTGAACTACTTTTCTCGCAGGAACAGTTGCAGAGAAGAGCAGGAAAGGGATGGGGGGGTTCCCTTTTCACTCACACACACACACACACACACACACACACACACACTTCTGACACCTCTGCGTTTTTACTAATGTGCCAGAACAAGAGAAAACAAAAGTTCACAGTAAGTGATGCTGCAGCCTGGACACGGGAGAGCCTACCCAGGGGCTCTCCACAAGTTCTTCTCCAACTCCAAGGGCCACTAGGTGAGGGCATAAACACACAACTCTTCTCCCGTCTGTCTCAAGGACGAGAAGGTGGCACGGCGGGTGCTGCAGGGTGCACTGGCGTGTGAAGTCCCAGAGACCAAGATTCAATCCCAGGTCTGCTTACGACTGCTTGGCCGATCCTGAGGAGGCCACTGGGCTTCGGTGGAACATTTTCCTCGTCTGTACTGGGCAGCAGAGAGGCACAGAGCATGGGCTTTTAAAAGCCCACAGACCAGCCCTGCCACCCACAGGCTGTGATCCTAGATCAATCACCGACTGACTCTCCCTCAGGGCCTCCCTTTGCTCTTGGGATTCTTTTCTCAAAAAGCAAGGGTGGGGGAATAGAATCACTCGCCCTCCCAGAATGTTGCAAGGATAAATGATACCATGTATCTAAAGTGCTACCTACAGTGCTTAGCCCCTCATATGTGCTCAATAAACAGCAGCTGCCTCCTTGCCGCTGAGAGGGCCAGGGCACACCTGCCGGGTCTGCATAATGGGGTACTGACATCTAGCCAGATGTATGCTGGGAAAGAGCTCCAGAAACAGAGTTGAACACAAAAGTGAGGGGTGCTTACATAAGGATTCCTCTCCCACCTCAATGCCAAGCCTCAGCTACCACACAGCTAAGATCCCTAGTGGCAGGGGGGGGGGGGGTGTAGAATGCTCTCTTCATTCACCCTCTGGACAAAATTCTAATCGGTTATTTATTTGGGGTCCCCATATCAACTAGACAGGAAACCGGGAACCAGAAGGGGAAAATTGGGCTGCTAGAAGTAGATACCGGCTTCTGCTAATTATACCCCAGCCCAGGAACCCTCAGAGTCCTCGTGGCCCATCCCTGGATCCCTTCAAATCCTCACAACTCTGATGCTCCATCCTCCAGACGCTCCGCAAACAGACCTACACTTCTCAAGGTCACGAAACCCAGCCCAACTCCTCAGGCTCTAACAAACATCGTCCCAAAGCACACTCCTCTCCCAAGCTACTCCACAAACCATGGGGTCCTTTCCCAGAAACTTCCACAAACACATCTCCTCCCAGAGTCCTTCTGAGATGCTTCTTCAACGCTGTCTGCCTACTGCCAAATCCTCCCCCTGCCACCCTCCAGGTACCCCCCCCTCAAAGTCCTCCTGTCTCCATCCCAGGTCCCCTTATCTCCACGCTGGACGCCAGCGCACTCCAGTCCAGGGTTCTCCACCTGACATCCTATACACACCTCCCATCTCAAGGCCATTGCCCGCCGCACTCCTCCGCATCCCCCAAACTGGAGTTTCCGCTCTGCAGCTCTTACATACAGGCTCCTAGAGCAAGTCCCGGCCCTGTCCATGCTTCCACTCCCGGCACCCCACCCTACAGTCGACAGCCACACATGCCGGGCTCCCCAAAGTTTCGTCCTTAGAGGGGAGGGCACACATTTTCCTCCTGGGACCCCCCGAGGCCCTCTTCTCATCCCGAGTCCTCATACAGGCACCTTTCATTCCCCCCACCCCCAGTCCAAATGCTCTGAAAACACACCCGGTCCCAGGCTCCCTGACTTCCTCTCCCCACTCAGGCCAGATCCCCGTTCGACTCACTCTCGCCCTCGGCGGCTCCCAAGTTCCCCCGACGCCCCCTCTCTCCCACCCGAAGCCCATCAAGTTCCACCTCCAACCCTCACCTAGTCGGGGACGGGGGTGGGAGCCCAGCGGCACCTTTCGGGCTTTTGCTCACTCCCAACGAGACCCCCCCAACTCCTCCCACCACTCTCCGCTGAGTTCTCCTGGGCTCCCCTCAGGGCCCGAGGTCCCTCTCCAGGGAACCTGTCTGCCGGTCCGCTCACTCCCACTCCAGCTCCCAGCCGGTTCCGGTCCCCTGCGCCCCTCCTCTCGGCCGGCCCCTGTCGGACCCTCCCGCCCCGGGGCCCCCGTCCCGCCTCGAGCCGCCGGGTGCCCTCAGGACCCCCCTCGGACGGCCCCTCACTCCGTCTCCGGGCCGGTCGCGGTCCCCTCCCGCCCCCCCCCGCCGGCCGTCCCGGCGGCCATTGCTCCAAGATGGCGGCGGCGGCGACGGCGGGTGAGGCCGGGCCGGGCAGGGCCGGGCGGGGGGTCGGGGGTCCCGGGGCGGCGCTCACCTGCAGCTCGGCGCGCTCGGCCTCCCAGCGGGCCTTCTCCGCTTCGAAGCGCGCCCACTCGTGCTGGATAAAGTGCAGGATCCCGGGCAGGCTCAGGGGCTCGGGCCCCGCCGTAGGCCCGGGGCTGCCTCCGCCGCCGCCTCCCTTACCAGCCGGGCCGGGCCCCGGGGCAGGGGCAGAGGGCGGGGCTGCCCCCGTCGGGCCGGGGCCCGCGCCGGAGCCCAGCGGGCGGCAGGAGGAGGCGGCGGCGGCGACCGCAGCGGCCGCTCGCTCCTCCATCATGGAGGCCCCGGGGCCGGCCCGCGCGCCCGCTGTGCCTCGCGCGCCTGCGCGGCCGTACCACCGCCACCCCCCCCCCCACCCCGCCCGCGCGCGCGCTCGGCGGGGGCCGGGGGGGGGCGGTGATGGGAACGAGGCCGGGCGCGCGCCTCGCCCACCCGGGTCGACCCCGAAAGCGCGCGCGCGCGTGCGGTTGGGGGGAAGGGGCGGGGCGGAGGCGCGCGCCCCGAGGAGCGCTGAGACCCAGGCCCAGCACGAGGGTCGCGCCTGGGAAGAGCTGGACTTTGGGAGGAACCGCTTTCTGCCCCTCTCCTCTTGCTTCGCCCCAAAGAAAAATTCTAACCCCCTCCAGACCCAAATGTCACTCTCCTTGACACTGTCCCTCTGAGAGAAAGGGCGACCACCAGGGGTGGTTTCAGCAATGGCCCCATCCTCTCTGATTCCTGGTCCAGGTCGGTAGTCATGGTAACCCTTCCCCAGCCTGGAATCGTCCCCCTTTGTGGTTATGGACCCCCAAACCTCTCCTGTCCCTGCACCAGGAGGAGGTTGCTAAGGTAACCTAAGTCCCTGGTGGTCCTTCTGCCCCTACCTTCATTTGGTTACTATGGCAACCTCACCTAGCACTCAGGTAGAAAGGACCCCAGCCCCAAGGACACTGATTGCTGAGAGAACACCTCTTTCCCAACCCCTCCCCCTAGCCACCCAGTTGGCATTACCATGGTAACCGGTTCCCCTCCCCCCTCCCCCCCCCCCCCCGCCCCTTTCTCATCGTGGGAGGTCCATGGACCAAACCAACCAGGTGTGTTTATTTAGAGAAGATGCTCTGCTGAGGAGTCGTTGCTATGGTTACAGGGCCTGGACCAGGAGGTGGAAAGAGGCAAGGCCAACCCCTGGTTACTATGGTAACAAGGACAGTACCCCTTCCCGTGACCCTAAGAACCAGGCCCACCAAGGTAGGAGACAGTTTTAAGATTGTGTCTCGGGATGGAGTAGGTCTAGGGAAGAGGTTGTCATGGTAACAGCTTTGGTCACTTCTAGCCCCACCTTTCTGGACACATTCATTCATAAGAAAGGGATGGTTATAGGTTACTATCATAACTGACATCCTTCCCACCCATTCCTGAGATACCCCAGGTGGTGCCTGAGCTTATGGAACTTCAAAGAGTAAAGGATTCTCTGACCTTCTCATTGCCACTTTTGTAGGTAAGGTGAAATCATACTCTACTGTGCAAAATTGGCTGATTTGGGGTTTTCTGGTTCTCGTTTCCCCAGCAGTGCAGCTGAGCTGGGCTGGAACCGCCCACCCGGAGGTCCTGCAGCAACCTAGGAGGTAAGAAGTTCCTCAGTGTCACCAGCACTCCTGTGGAAACTGCCCTTCCCCCATATTGTTCATTTTCTTTGCCTGTCACGTTCCCATTCCACAGATGCAGCAGCTGAGGCCCAGTCCAGAGCAGAGCTCAGGCTGGGTGAACCTAAGCCTAACGTGAATCTGGATCCACTTACACTGTTTTGTGAGGAATGGAGAGACAAAGTCTCAGCCTAAGTGTCCTCTCCTCCCCTGACCACCTTTTCTCTATCACACCCCCTGCTGGTTTCCTGACCTATCTGTAAGTTCTGTGTGTGGTTTTTGTCTTCCTACCTCTGGAGGGCCTGCCCAGTGACCGCTTCGATCTTTCCCTGTCCCTAGAACACAGGGTCTGGCACAGAGGATACTCAGTAAACATCTGTCTGTTGAGTTAATGGGTTGAATTCATTAAGTGATGTGCCGTATTCAGCTTTGAAAAGCACCCGTCAGATTAGGGCCGCAGAACGCTCACTGAAGGTGGACAGCGAGCTGGGCTGTCTGAGTGGACCCAAGAGAGACAGCAGAGCTTCTTGGTTGAAAACATGACTCTAGAGCCAGTGTTGTGGGTCAAATCCTGGGTCCACCATTTCCCAGCTGTGTGGCCTTGAATGAGTGACTTCACTTCTCTGTACTGCTTTTTCCTCATCTTTAAATGTTATCAGAACATGAAAATTAAACAAGGTAATTTAAGCAAAGTGCTTAGGCAGGGGTCTGGCATATCATGAGCAGCTAGAATTATTGGTACTATCATCGTATTGGGATTCAGAGAAACAGAACATTCAGACCTTCAGAATCAACTGGGTGGCTAGGGGGAGGGGTTGGGAAAGAGGTGTTCTCTCGGCAATTCATACCCTTTGCCTCGATAAAGGAGTTTTGAGCCCTTATAGTTGGGGAAGTCAAGACCAACCGTGTCAGGGTACTGGATGATTCCTTTCTCTTTCTTCTCTGGTCCCCTCACCTGCTGGTCTGGCTATCGTAGCCACTGGTCTCTGAGGACCCGATTTTTGTCCTCTCTCCTGCTGGGCACCTCGTATCCCAGAGTCAGCCAGACAGAGCATGCCGAGAGCCAGGGCCTGGGAGGTTCTCCCTGCGTCCTTTCTGTCTCTGAGCCACAGTTTCCCCGTCTGAACAGCTGGAGTCAGTCATTCGGGCCGCACACATTTATTGAGCACGTGCCATGTGCCAGGCACTGAGCTGCGTTCTGAGCACACAGCAAGGAACAAAATAATAAGTAAAATCTACGTGATCATGACTAGGGGAGAAAAACGCAGGGATGGGGCACAGGAAATATGTGGGTCATAGGGAGATACGTTTTAAAAAAAGAGTGGCCAAAGAAAGGGCTCGCTGGACAGGTGACATCTGAGCAGAGACCCAAGGGCCATGAGGGAGGAGCCATGCAGAGGGACTAGCCAGTACTTTGGCTGAAGTCCCCTGGGCGTATTTGATGGCCAGTGTGGCTGGAGCTGACAGAGTCAGTGGGAGAGGCTGGGGGATCACATGGGGCCTTACGGACCCCAGTGAAGACTTTGGCTTTTCCTTTGAGTGAGTTGTAAGCCACAGAAGGGTTTGAGCAGATGCAGGACAGGATCTAATTTGAGTTTTAACAGGATCCCTCTGGGCTTCGAGTGGGGAACAGACTGGGGGGTGGGGGTGGGGAATGAGGGCAGAGCAGGAAGATGGTCTCTATAGAATCTTTAGAAGATTCTAGAACCGTCAGTAGTCTCTCCTGTGCTTCTGTGTACATAAGCTCTGAGAGTCTAAGATTTTTAAGACCCCGAAGATTCTATGGTTCCAAAGGTTCCTCCCCCACCCACAGTAATGTGAGGTCAGAGTTGTTTGTTGCTGCGTGCTGTGTGTCCGCTGTTGGGTCCCCAGTGCCTAGAACAGTGCCTGGCGTATTGTAGGAGTTCCACAGAGAGGGAAGAACTGAAGGAAGGAAGAATCAATCTAAGGTCCAGAAGGCGATTCCAAGGTTTTAAAGATTAAGAAGTTGCTCTTAAAGTGCAACTCAGATTCTTAAATGCCCACCGAGCTGGGTCAGAGAAGGGTAAGCAGGCCTGGGATGGATGAAGAGGGGGAGGAGGGCATTCCTGGTAGGAGAGAGAAAGAGAGCGAGGAGGCAGGACCCAGGGCCCTGAGCCACAGTACAGAGTTTGACTTCAGGAACCTGAGGCCTTATAGATTCGGAGAACCCTGGCCTTGGGCATCAGTTTTCCACCAAGTGCACTTTCAGTACCCACCTGTGTGCCAGGGACACGGAGGTGATTGAGGAAGCCCTGGCTTTACCCTCCCGGGTCTCACAGTCTCGTAGGGGAGACAGACCCATCCCCGGATGATGCCCAACTAGAACGGGCAGGGCTGGGATGGGGAGCCCAGGGGCTTCAAGAGCCCACAGAGGACTTCTGACCCAGCCTGGGGTTCAGGGAGGGCTTCCTGGGGGAGGAGGCATCAGAGCTGAGGCCTAAAGCATAAGTAGGAGTTCTCGAGGAGAAAAGAGGCACGGGGAGAAGGGGGGTTCGGGAAGAGAATCTTCTAAGCAGAAAGAACAGAATGTACAAAGGCCTAGAAATAACATCTGTTGGAGGAAAAGTCCAAGGTGGCTTAGACAGAGTTTGACACATGGCAGGAGATGGAGCTGGACTGGTGGGCCAGCAAGAGACCCAAGGTCACCCAAGGTCTTGTGGGAGGTTGTAAGAAACTTAAACTTTTTCCTCACTGTACTGGGTAGCCATGGCAGGTTCTGAGCAGGGAGGGAGAGGTCAGATTCGTGCTTTATGAAGACCCCTCTGGCTGCCATGAGGAGCAGACTTGCTCAGGAGACCAGGGGAGGCTGAGCGGGGATCTGGGTGGACCAGGATTGAAGCGGGAGCTGTGGTCAGAAGTATTTAGGAGGTAGGAAGATTAGCTGGGTCTCTGATGTCCCCCTTTCTGGGAGGAGTAGAAACCTATGGAAATCCTTCCTGGCTAAACTTTTTTTTGAGTATTTGCTCAGAGCCCAGAGAGTGAGTTAGCGAATTGTAGGAGTTCTGGAGAGCAGCCGAGCCTCCCGTTGTGATGGGGACAGTGAGACAGCGCCATCTGGGGGTTGCTTAGGAGTGCGGGGATGAGTGAAGGGTGGGTGTGTCCTATGGCCCACAGCTGCTTATCCAAAGAGGCTACCCACTCCCCTTTTATTTTATTTATTTATTTATTTTTAAGATTTTATTTATTTGACAGAGAGAGGCACAGCAAAAGAGGGAACACAAGTAGGGTGAGTGGGAGAGAGGAGCAGGGAGCCAGAAATGGGGCTCGATCCCAGGACCCTGGGATCATGACCTGAGCTGAAGGCAGACGCTTAACGACTGAGCCACCCAGGTGCCCCTCCATTCCCCTTAAAAAAAAAAATTATTTTATTTTTGTCCTTTTATTTATTATTTGATAGGACTTAGCATTCAAAGTATTTTTATTTTTATTTTTTAATTTCACGCTTTTATTTAAATTCTAGTTAGTTAATACATATGGTAAAATTGCTTTGTTTTTTGTTTTTTAAGTAGTGGTCAGTATTAAAAATTGGGATAGTTGTGATTTAAGAAAACACTTCTAGCTTCTCTTGCAAAACCAAAGCGATCTGGCAGACCATCGGGAAAGAGATGGCCAGATGGCACAGGATTTGAGGAAGTGAGAAGGGGACAGTGGGGGAGGGGCTTGGCGGGCCAATGCTGAGGCAGCAGCCTCACCCGGGAGCCAGAGCCAGAGTGTGAGAGGGACAGGACAGACAGATCTGGGGCAGGAGCTTCCTGGAGGAGGGAATGGTGGAGCAGAACGTGCAAGCTGGGCCTGGGAATGGAGTGGGACATTTATAACTGAACCCAAACCTGAATGAGAAGTTGCCAAAGAAAAGGATAAAGATTAATTGCGACTGAACAAGGAAGAAGGGAAGGTGAATCGTTTGATAAAACCTTGCTAAGCACCAGGCTCTGTGCTGGGTGGAACTAGGGACCCAGCAGTGATTGAAACAAGCTCAGAACCTGCCCAGTGGGAGGATACAGACCTGTCCCCACGCAGAAATGCCATAGAGTGGTGGGCTAGGGTGGGAGAGCTGAAACCAAATAGAGAAAAGGCTGGGAGAGGAGGGCAGCGCTGAGGATGGAAGGGGGCTGGGGGGTAAGAGGCTTCCGACAACCAGCTCCAGCCTCGCCTTTCGTTCTCCCCTCCCCAGGATGCCCTGGAAGCCCAGCTAGGGCCCGACTTTGGCCCCATGCGTCTCACCCGTTGCCAGGCTGCCCTGGCAGCTGCCATCACGCTCAACCTCCTGGTCCTCTTCTATGTCTCATGGCTGCAGCACCAGCCCAGGAACTCCCGGGCCCGGGGTCCCCGCCGTGGAGCTGCTGCCGGCCCCCGCGTCACCGTCCTGGTGCGGGAGTTCGAGGCCTTTGACAACGCGGTGCCTGAGCTGGTGGACTCCTTCTTGCAACAGGACGCAGCCCAGCCCGTGGTGGTGGCCGCCGACACGCTCCCCTACCCGCCCCTGGCCCTGCCCCGCGTTCCCAACGTTCGCCTGGCGCTGCTCCAGCCCGCCCTGGACCGGCCCGCCGCGGCCTCGCGCCCCGAGACCTATGTGGCCACCGAGTTCGTGGCCCTGGTGCCCGACGGGGCGAGGGCCGAGGCCCCGGGCCAGCTGGAGCGCATGGTGGAGGTGCTCCGGGCGGGCGGGGCACGCCTGGTGGCCGCCCCCGTCGCCTCGGCCAACCCCGCCCGGTGCCTGGCCCTGAACGTCAGCCTGCGGGAGTGGACGGCCCGCTACGGCCCCGCGCCCTCCGCGCCCCGCTGCGACGCCCTGGACGGCGACGCCGTGGTGCTCCTGCGCGCCCGCGACCTCTTCAACCTGTCGGCGCCGCTGGCCCGGCCGGTGGGCACCGGCCTCTTCCTGCAGACGGCCCTGCGCGGCTGGGCGGTGCAGCTGCTGGAGCTGCCGTTCGGCGCGGCGCGCCAGCCCCCCCTGGCCACGGCCCACGCGCGCTGGAAGGCGGAGCGCGAGGGGCGCGCGCGGCGGGCAGCGCTGCTGCGCTCGCTGGGCATCCGCCTGGTGAGCGGGGACGGCGGGCGCCTCGAGTGGTTCGGTTGCAGCAAGGAGAGCCCGCGCTGCTTCGGGACGGTGGTGGGCGACACGCCGGCCTACCTCTACGAGGAGCGCTGGACGCCCCCGTGCTGCCTGCGCGCGCTGCGCGAGACCGCCCGCTACGTGGTGGGCGTGCTGGAGGCGGCGGGCGTGCGCTACTGGCTGGAGGGCGGCTCGCTGCTCGGGGCCGCCCGCCACGGGGACATCATCCCGTGGGACTACGACGTGGACCTGGGCATCTACCTGGAGGACGTGGGCAACTGCGAGCAGCTGCGGGGGGCCGAGGCGGGCTCGGTGGTGGACGAGCGCGGCTTCGTGTGGGAGAAGGCCGTAGAGGGCGACTTCTTCCGCGTGCAGTACAGCGAGAGCAACCACCTGCACGTGGACCTGTGGCCTTTCTACCCCCGCAACGGAGTCATGACCAAGGACACGTGGCTGGACCACCGGCAGGATGTCGAATTCCCCGAACACTTCCTGCAGCCTCTCGTGCCCCTGTCCTTCGCTGGCTTCGTGGCGCAGGCGCCTAACAACTACCGTCGCTTCCTGGAGCTCAAGTTCGGCCCCGGGGTCATCGAGAACCCCGAGTACCCCAACCCGGCACTCCTGAGTTTGGCGGGAAGCGGCTGAAGCTCCAGCGCCCGCTCCTGGGGTCTGAAGAACACTCACGCGCGGGGAGCTGCCCTTTGCTTTGGCGCCGTTGGCATTTGGGGGGCGGGCCGGGGACGGGCCTGGACCTCGAAGACCTGCCCTGCCCAAGATTTCCAAGAGCTTGGGTTTTATTTAGAGCACGGACAGTCTTATAAAGAGGAAAAAGTGTACGTTCTGCGGCTGGACTGCCGCGATTAAAACCCCAGCTCTACCACTTACTAGTTGGGCGGGCCTGGGCGAGTGTCCCAGTTTCTGGGTGCGGATCACTTTCCTCCAGGATTCAGTGGGTGCCCTCGCAGCGTCTCGCTCGCGAAGAGCCCGCAGGACTCTTGGTTGCTGGGGTTGCTTCCGCCACTAGAGGGCGCCTTTGTCCTGCTCTGGGGCCAAGGCCTGAGCAAGCCCAGGACCTCCCCGTTCCTGTAGCTTTCCTAACTCTTGAGCCTTTGGTCTCTCTAATCCCCCGTACCTAGAGGGACAGGATGACTATCTCCCTTCTTCCAGAATGCGACCTCCTTGCCTCCTGGGAGAGCCCTGTGAGATGCATGCTGCTCTTAACCCCATCTTACAGAGGAGGAAACAGGCTCAGCCCTGAGCTGCAGCTGTGGTTAAGAACCGAGTTCTGGATGCCAGACCCACTCCATATTAACTGCGTTACCTCATTGTAGCGCTCCGCACCTGTTAGCCCACTTGCAAGGCGGGATAAACAGCAATCCTAGCTCACATTACTCAGCACGTGTGGTGTGCCAGGCATCCTTTTCGGTGTTGGACACGGATTAACTGATCAATCTCTCACCTCAACCCTCTGAGGCGGGAGGGAGCTGCTATTATTTCCGTTTTACAGGTGAGCACACTGAGGCCAGAATGGTAAAGTCACTTGCCCAAGGTCAGACAGCTTAGGAAGTGACAGAGCAGGGACTCGAACCCAGTCAGGCTGGAGCCCACAACTGAAGTTGGATATTCTGCCCCTCTCTAGTAACTCTACATGAGACGGGGGGTGCCGGGAGGCCGCACCACTTAGCAGGTGAAGCCATGGCGGCCTTCCTTTTGTGATCATGCACCCAAGAGTAAGTGCTGTTTGGGCAAGTATCCCGAATATGTGTATTTATTTATAAATTATATACAGGCACTACTATCGTTCTGTATATTAGTAATGAGGCTTAAATTATCCCATTTTAAAATTTAAAATAAACTTAGAGGTTTTTGTCTACCTGGCTCATCTCAGTGACTTGTCCCGCACACCCCCTGGGTGTGTGCACCCAGCTTTTGGGACCATGGGTTCTGAGGCGGGAGAGGCCTGGGGTCAAAACCCAGTGTTGCCACTTTCTCCCATTGGGAACTTGGGCCGTGGTGACTCTCCCTCTCTGAACCTCTGCTTTGCACCTGGGAAATGCGGGTCATGAACGCTCACCCCCCAGGGGTGCTGTGAGCCACTTGAGTGGAAAGGGCTCAGGAATCAGGGCTGGGTTTGGCTCCTGGCGCGGCCACTTATTTTCTTTGTGATCTTAGGCAAGTCACTGCCTCCCCAAACCTATAGGTTGGGTGTGGGGGAGGGGTGATACTGCAGAAGCAGGAAGCCCTTGGAGGAGGAGGCGTCACAGACCAGCAAGAGAAGATAAATGCAAATCTGGCCCACTCTCAAACGTGGCTCCCACATCCAAAGTCCGACTTCTTAGAACACAGCCTCTGTTTTTAGCCACTGAACCCGCAAATGGCTCCCAGAGACTGTTGCGTTTCCATGGAGCATTCTGGAAACATATGGGGATGATTTGGGTTATCACTGTGATCGGGTGGTGCTTTTGGCTCTTGGGAGGCACAGCCCAGGGATGGAGATGTCATAATATGCAGGGCATCTTCACATAATAAAGCATTGGCCCTTGTCACATACGGTTTTGAAATGTCCCGTTGGACATTCATGAAGGAAGTGTGATGTTCAAAATCGTTTGCAACTGGTACGGTGATATAAATTAATATATACGTCAATATATGCATCAAAATGTTTAAATATTTCTTTTTTCTTCTCTGAAGAATGGGAACGATCTCTCTCTATATACATATTTCTTTAAATTGTTTGCCAAGAACATAAGCTGAAGCTCAAATCATTCTTAAATCATGCAATGATTTTGTTTTATTTAGAAACTTACTTAGAAATTGTTGGTGCGATTTCTTGATTGATATGCTAAATATATATATACACATATATATTCATTTATTTAATTATTTATTATATTAAATATATATAAAATAACCCTGGCTTAGCTGTGATTTGATAAGAAAACCACATCAAGTGCTTCTGGCAACTTCCCATTAAACTGAATGCCATTAGGTGACTTGGGGTCTCAACAGATAAAGAATTTCTCTTAGCACCATCCATAGGGTTTTGGTGTTTTCTCCTCTCTTCATTGTTCCTGAACTAATAACAATTACACTAAAAACTTTTGCAGCCTTTATAAAACTGCTTGACAGCTTTGTGTATTCAGTATCTTTATTATCGACTAGGTAGTAATAGGACAGAAAACCTATTGCAGCAATTAACTTGAATTAATGAGTTTATATTAGGATATGTTATTACTGAATTTTAGTGCTTTCTCAATTCCTTTTGCATGATTAGCCAGCCAGAACAGAAGTATTTCGATATTGTAAAAACCAGCACATCCATACTAGTGCATATTAACCAAATTTTAGCCTCACGTGGAAAAACTTGGTTAAGAATTATCTGAGCCCCAGGGGCACCTGGCTGGCTCAGTCGGAAAGAGCATGCGACTCTTGATCTCAGGGTCATGAGTTCAAGCCCCACGTTGGGGGTAGAGATGACTAAAAAAATAAAATAAATAAACTTTAAAAAATAAATAACATAAAATCATGTGCAGGTAGGTTATAGTATCTATGACCTTCATTTCAGCAGAGCCCAGAGGATTTTCCCAGAGCTGACAAGCCAACACGTGGCCGTGATGTGCTTAAAGCATGAAAATATTACATTATAGATTACTGATCTCTTGGTAAACGGTCATCGCCATGGATCCCCTGTTATTACCTCCCTGGCTTTCCATGGGGACTCCCTGGGCTTCTCTCCCCCACCCCACCCCCAGCAACCAAGGGGTTAACACTGGGCACAGCCAGAGGGAAGGAGGTTCAAGTCTCTACCGCTATTGGATGCTCTGCTTCCTTTACCAAGCAGTAAATATTTGTGTATCCTCCCTGGGCATTACAAAAGATTCGCTATGGAAAGTCAATGGCTGGCAAACCACCTGTGGACATATGCACCTTTATATACGATAGCCCCAAACCAGAAACCACCCAGTGTCCGTGTCAGGTGGGTGGATACACAAACCTGCACCCAGACAGTGGAATACTCGTCGGTGATTAAAAACAAAAAGGAATAAACCGATATGTACACAAACATGACTAAATCTCAAAGGCATTATGCTAAGTAAAAGAAACAGGACGCGAAAAGCTACCTGCTACAGGATTCCACTAATGTGAAATTCTAGGAGGCAAACTAGTCTTCAGTGACCCAAAGCAGATCAGTGGTTGCCTGGGCCTGGGGGCGGAGGGAGGGACAGAATGCAAAGGAGCACCAGGATATTTGGGCGTGCTGGGAATATCATGTATCTTGATTGTGGTGGTTTTCACTATCTATGCATCTGTCAATTTTTTAAAGATTTTATTTATTTATTTATTTATTAGAGAGAGAATGAGTGAGAGAGAGCGCACACGAGACGGGGGAGGGTCAGAGGGAGAAGCAGACTCCCAGCTGAGCAGGGAGCCCGATGCGGGACTCGATCCCAGGACTCCAGGATCATAACCTGAGCCAAAGGCAGTCGCCTAACCAACTGAGCCACCCAGGCGTCCCTGCATCTGTCAATTTTATCCAAACACTTCCTTTCATGGGTACACTTTATTGTATGCAAATTATACCTTAATAAGGTTGACATCCCCCCCAAAAAAAAGATTGGGAGAGGGAGTCCAACAGGCCTAGAAACACTGTCGCAAGGAAAGACAAAGGTGTGGGGCGCCTGGGTGGCTCAGTCGGTTAAGCGTCTGCCTTCGGCTCAGGTCATGATCTCAGGGTCCTGGGATCGAGTCCCACATCAGGCTCCCTGCTCGGCAGGAAGCCTGCTTCTCCCTCTCTCGCTTCCCCTGCTTGTGTTCCTGCTCTCGCTCTCTCTCTCTCTGTCAAATAAATAAAATAAAATATTTTAAAAAAAAGAAAAAATTTAAAGATAAACAACTATTTTAAGTGGGGAAAGTAATGCACTCCCAGCTCCTTCTAACAACCCCAACTAATTTCCCAAATACCATTAAAACTCTTAAAACACTTTTATAACCACCCACCAAGGATTTTGGCATAATAGAAAGCATTGAAAACGCCAATTACTTCATTATTCAACACTTAATGAACTCATTAGTGGTTATGTTTGTGTGCAATACACAATTTTGCACCGAATCAGATATGAGTTATATTTTCCTTCCACACTGCAATGATCATGAGATGTAACTAAATACCCCCCCTCAAAAAAAAATGCTGAAGATACTCAAGATACCATCTGTAATTGAACTCAGATTGGTAGTGCCTCCAGGTACCTGGCAGGAGCCTACATAGGGCTCTGGGAGGGGAAGATAATGATCAGTAATGTGTAACATGTTTCAGCAATGTACAAGGCAGGATTGTTAGAGCGGGTAAGGCACGATTGGTGTCGTCCACATCCTGGACTCGAACGGGACTTAAAAACAGTTGCACAGGGCGCCTGGGTGGCTCAGATGGTTAAGCATCTGCCTTCAGCTTGGGTCATGATCCCGGGGGTCCTGGGACCGAGCCCCACGTCTGGCTCCTGGCTCAGCGGGGAGCCTGCTTCTCCCTCTGCCGCTTCCCTGCTCATGCTCTCTCTCTCTGTATCTGTGTCTCGAATTAATAAATAAAATCTTTAAAAAAAATAAAAATAAAAACAGTTGCACAGCAGGGTTTTTTATTCAAATGGCAAATTCAGGGTTTTAAAAAAGGGAGGGGACAAGTTCTTACTGGCACTGTTTGGATAGAGTTTCAAGTATCAAGGGACACCCGCATTCCTATGTGGGTGGTTACACTGGAAAATCAATTTCTTCCCTGGAGTCGTACAAAGTTTCTCAACTGGGAGATGGTATACATAGGCTAAAATGCAGATCTTCGGGGCGCCTGGGTGGCTCAGTCGTTAAGCATCTGCCTTTGGCTCAGGTCATGATCCCAGGGTCCTGGGATCCAGCCCCGCATTGGGCTCCCTGCTCAGCGGGAAGCCTGCTTCTCCCCCTCCCACTCCCCCTGCTCGTGTTTCCTCTCTCACTGTGTCTGTCAAATAAAATCTTTAAAAAAAAATAAAAAATAAAATAAAAAATAAAATGCAGATCTTCAGTGTACAGGCGAATTTTTCCAAACGTATAGGTCTGTGTAAGCAACACCCGCCTCAAGATACGGGTTTGCTACATCGTGAAGTTTCCCTTGGCCCCTTCCCAGTCACGAAGTCACCCTCATAGGTCATCACTGTTTGGATTTCTCTCACAATAGACCAGTTTAGCCCGTTCCACACCTTCATAGAAACGGAACTAGGTAGCATATACTGTTTCCAGCTTTCACTCAAAAGGTTATCCATGGGATGCATATCCAAATGGAATAGATCTTTTTTTTTTTTTTTTTGCTGAGCGGCCATCCATCATAACATTTGTACTCCTCTATCAATTGATGCATTTCCAAATTTTGGCAATTATGGGGAGAGCAGCCATAGACATTTGTGTACTGGGCTTTGGGTGGACTGAAGTTTTTTCTTCTCTTTGGTAAGTGGGACTCCTGAGCTGTTAGGTAAGTGTATTATGTTGACTTGGTAAGAAACTGCCCAGCAACTTTTCCCAAGTGTCTGGACTGTTGTGCATTCCCGCCTGCAGAGTGTGGGGCTCTATCCGGTAGCTCTACTTCCTCAGCCACACTCGGCACTTGCTTTCTGCCTTTCCAACAGGTGTGCAGTGGCAGCTCATCGTGGTTTCTCCAGTGGGGTTTTTTGATGAACAGCTATTTTATGTCAACGAAGCCCGATTTTTCGTGTTTGTTTTTTCTGTGTGGCTCGTGCTTTTAGTCTTAAAAACATCTGATGAGATATGCTTCACAACTTTATTACTCAAAAAGGTCCTTTGGAGTGACAGCAGTCTTTGTCCTTGGTGTCCCCCACCCGGGCAGGGTCCCCTGGAGTGTTTGTTACTGTGGAGGGAACAGAGGGCCTGGGGACAGGGTGGGATGTACCGTAGAGTCACAACACACATACACACACACACACACACACACACACACACACACAGTTACAGCCACCAAAATAGCCAGCAAACCCATTGGAACATCCTTCCTCGCAGAGGGCAGAAGCCCACATTTACACTATTTCTCCATCTTGTTTCCTAGCTTTGGGTGGGAACAGGAATTGAGGACTGGGGGAGATCTGGGGAGAGACACACACATACACATCTACCCCAGCATTGAGGCCTCCCAGATCTGATGTCGTGGGGCAGGGCAGCAGCTGAGGCCCCTGGGTCCCCTGAGTGTGCAGGTAGGGCCTCCAGAGCCCCAGTTCATGATCCCAATGTCCACAGTGGCCCCATCAGGGCAGGGAACGTCCCTACGGGGTTTACATAACTGATTCCTTCTCGCAGGGGTCCGCATCCCCCGCAGGTCCGGGACAGCGTTTGAGGAGGGGGTTCCCCTCCTCGGTGGGGATGGGCAGGGGAGACAGGGGCATCTCGCTCTTCACTTGGATCAACTCTGGCACCGAGCTCTGCAACTCTGAGCGATCCACGTAATTTTGGAGGAGTCCCGCCCCAAAGGCATCACCTTCCACGTTGAGGACGGTACAGGACCGGTCCCTGAAGAGGCAGGAGTTACAGGGAAGTGAGTGGGAGGAGAGAGGGTAGCGCTCAACTCTCCCGCTTCTCCCCGCAAAGCCTGGAGTCCCCATGGCGCCCTCCTTCATGGAACCCTGATCCTAGACCCAGCTCATCCCTCCATCTTCCCAGGATCCCCAATATCCCTTCCTCCTAGACCTCAAAGATCTTTTCATCCAGAATCCAAAAAGCTCCCTACTTCTCACCTCTCTTCTTTCCTGTGGAATCCCAAAGTATCCCGCACTTTCTCTGCCTCAGAACCCCAAAGATCCCCTCCTCCATCCTCCCTGGAGCCCAAACGATTCTTCTTCCAATAAAACACAAGATTTGCTCCTCCTGGAACCTCAAAAAGTCACCCCTCCCTTCTCTTGGGGCCTCAGAAGACCCATCCAACCTCTCCTCTTCCCCCTGAAATACTACTTTCTCACTCAGGCCTTTCTTTTTTTTTTTTAATTTTATTATGTTATGTTAGTCACCATACAATACATCATTCGTTTTTGATGTGGTGATCCAAGATCCACTGTTTTCGTATAACACCCAGTGTTCCATGCAGTACGTGCCCTCCTTAATACCCATCACCGGGCTAACCAATCCCCCCTCCCCCTCACTCAGGCCTTTCTAAAGAGCTCTTTTCCCTTCCTCTTTATACTTTGTGTGTGTGCCATTTTAGAAAATTGAGGTATAATTCACATACCATAAAATTTACCCTTTTTAAAAAAAGATTTTATTTATTTGAGAGAAAGAGTGAGAGAGAGAGAGAGCATGAGCGGAGGGAGGGGTAGAGGGAGAGGGAGAAGCAGACCCCCCACCAAGCAGGGAGCCCAACACGGGACTCGATCCCAAGACCCTGAGATCATGACCTGAGCTGAAGGCAGACGCTTAACCAACTGAGCCACCCAGGCGCCCCAAATTCACCCTTCAAAAGTATACAATCCAGGGACACCTGGGTGGCTCAGTTGGTTGGATGTCCGACTCTATTTCGGCTCAGGTCATGATCTTAGGGTTATGAGATTGAGCCCTTCGCCGGGCTCCACACTAAGTGCGGAGCCTGCTTAAGATTCTCCCTCCCTCTGCCCCTCCCCCGTGTCCCCTCCCTCACACATGCGCATGCTCTCTCTCTCTCAAAAAAAGAAAAAGGTATACAACCCAGTGGTTTTTAGTATATTCAGAGTGGTACGACCATCACTGCTACTTAATTCCAGGATGTTGTCATTGCTCTAAAAGGACACCCCCACACCCACCAAGCAGTTATCCCCCATTCCCTCCTTCCCCAGCCTGGCAACTGCTAACCTAGGGTCTACAGATTTGCCTATCCTGGACATCGCATAGAAATGGAATCATATGATATGTGGTCCTTTGTGTTCTGCCTTCTTTCACTTAGCATGAGGTTTTCAAGGGTCCACCACGTGGTAGCGTGTACATATGTCCATGCTTCATTCAATTTTATTGCTGAATGATATTCCATTGTTATGGATATATGACATTTTATGTATCCATTCATCAGTTGATGGACATTGGGTTGTTTCCACCTGTTTGCCATTATAAATAATGCCACTACGAACGTTCATGTACAAGTTTTTGTGAACATGTTTCCAATTCTCTCGGCATTATACCTAGGAGTGATGTGGCTGAGAAGTAGTAACTCTGACCAGGGGCTCTTATAAGGGAGTTATATGTTTCCGTCATCTGATCCTCAAGGAGAGACCATGCCATTCTCTCCATTTTACAGATGGAGAAACTGAGACCAGCGATGAAGGACTCAACCTGGGTCACATTAGCTAGCAGAGGTGGCCCTGGGATTTGAACACAAGCAGCCTGGCCTAAGAGTCCACTCAATATATTAACCACTGGGGCACACTACCTCTCTGGGGTTCTTCTTAGAACCCCCAAGATCCCCCCCAAAAAACGAACCCCCAAGATCCCTTCGTTCCCTCTGATTAGAACGTTCAAGACACCATCCCCTTTCTTGCTCTCCTCTCCTGCCCACAGGCTCTCAATGACCCTCTTGCTCACCCCCTTTCCCCAGGGGCTGTACCCGTTAGGCCCCGGAAGCCCCAAACCCACACTTACACCAGCCAGTCCACAGCCAGGATCAAGGAGATGTCCCGAACCGGCAGGTTGACTGCCTCCAGGATGATGGCCAGGGTGAGGACGCCTCCGGCGGGAATGCCCGCGGCACCCACACTGGACGCCGTGGCGGTGACCCTGGGGGAAGACAGCGGAGGTCAGGGAGAGGGGCCTCGGCGGCATGGGAAGCTGGCTCCCTCCAGCCCGCATCCACGCTGTGGGGAGGTGTCAGAGGGGCCGGGGGGGGGTCCTGGCCACAGCCACCCCACACTCACAGGATGGTGATGATCTTCACAAAGTCCAGGGATCGCTGGTTGAGCTGTGCAATGAACACCGCGGCCACACACTGGAAGAGCGCCGCACCATCCATGTTGACCGTGGCACCGATGGGTAAGATGAAGCGGCTGATGTGCTTGCTGACGCCATTCCTCTCCTCCACGCACTTCATCATTAGGGGCAGCGTAGCGGAGCTGAGGGGCGGCCCTGTCAGTCAGCGCGTGACCCGCCCCCGCCGAAGCCCCGCCCAGTCGACTACCCCCACTGGCCAATCAGCGCACTGCAGGCTCCGCCCACCAGCCTAGACCCCCCCCCCTGCCACGCCCAGCCCTCCCCAGCTCTCCACGCCCATGCCCTTCTCTTCCCAGAGCCAGAGGCCCCTGGGATCCTGCAGAATGCCAGGATTCCAAAATATAGGAGTCCTGGACCCCCGGGAAGAGTACAGGCTGCTATCCTTCAAAATACACATAAAAATTCAAACCTAAATTCTATAATGCCTTGGAGCTCGCTGACCCACACTCCCTCCCTGCTCCACCAATAATAGATCTTGGCTAAGAATTGCTATTCTCTGAGGAACCCTGCTGTGGGGAGGGCCGGGTTCTGAGGGCACAGGTGGACAAAATACCTAGAAGACGGTGGAAAGGGCTCCTAAATGATTAGATCCAGGGTGGAGCGCTAGACCACTGCCCCCCAGGGCCAGGCCTTGTGGAGGAGGAGGGGTTCCCAGGAAGGAAAGAAGAAGAAATCTCTAAGACAGTGGTTTTCTAATGGGGGAGGTGGGTGTATTCCAGAACCTTATGAGAAACTCACGAAAGTATGGCCCCTATATCCAGATCAGTGTCCCCAAATTATAAAATGTCAAGGGTCTCCAGATACTGATACCCACTCCAGGCCCCTTAAGCTTAAAAATCCTGCACTAGTCAGCCCCAAAGCCATACCTAGAAGAGGTCCCAAAGGCAGTGGCCAGCGCTGTCATGATGCCCCACAAGAAGCGGTAGGGGTTTTTGCGGGTGAAGAGGAAATAGATGAGAGGCAGCACCAGGAGCCCATGGATGGCATGGCCCAGCAGACAACACAGGATGTATTTGCCGAGACTGGCGAAGAGCATCCCCACGTCCTCCATCTCCACGATCTTGCCAGCCACCAGGAACAAGATGCCCACGGGGGCATACCTAAGTGCCCAGGAGACAGATTGCGGCCTCTGACTGCGTGTCCACGCAGGACCAGGCTTGGTGCTCAGTACACAGCCTGACCACAGGCTCCCTTGTGGGCAGGAAACATGGCGTGTGCTGAGGTTTGGGCACCTTCCCTGCCATCCTCCAAGCTCTTTCCCCTTGAAAACAGCAGGGAGATAAAGAAGCCTGGGGGTTCCTATCGCTCGCTTGGAGTTGAATCACTAACCAGATTTGGACTGAACACATGGCCCCCATGAGTGAGTCATTTACATGTTCTGGGTTCGTTTGTTACAGCAGCGAGGATGATTTAAACCGATACAATCGGGGTGCCTGGGTGGCTCAGTCATTGAGTGTCTGCCTTCGGCTCAGGTCCTGATCCCGGGGTCCTGGGATCGAGCCCCACATCGGGCTCGCTGCTCACAGGAAGCCTGCTTCTCCCTCTCCCACTCCCCCTGCTTGTGTTCCCCTCTCGCTGTGTATCTCTCTGTCAAATAAATAAAATCTTTAAAAAAAAAACAAAACTGATACAATCTCTCACCACATCATGAAAACTAAAAAGTCCGTCACTTGGGTCTTAATAACAACCCGCAGATACGAAGCATTTATGATGGGCTGAGCCTGGAACACGATTGAACCTTTACCACAATCCCACACAAGCTCCTATCTTAGTCCTCTGTAGCTACAGTTGAATTGAAATCTAACAGGTCTGTAAAACAGGGACATTTAGGCTACCGGCCTCATAGGAATGTTGGAGGAAATGGGGTGCCAGGGGAAGTGCCTTGAAAGCTCTTTGTACACAATAAGTGATCTATAAACTTTGGCTGGAATTATCACCCCCTCCTGCAGTGACGATCCCAGGGGTGCTCCTGCCTCCCAGCCAGGAGGCCTCCCAAGACTGCCTTCCCGGTTTGATCACTATGGCTAGTTGTCGCCCAAACCCCTTCTGCTCTTTGGTAGCAGAAGAAAGGCCCCGTTGCCCAGCCACCTGTGCAGCTAGGTTTGGCCAAATGCCCAAGCTCCGGCCAGTGGGTTGAGCCCAGAAGTTATACAAGTGACTATCTGATAAATATTAGCCGATACTGTTTACTGTCGGCATGCTATAAGTCAGGCGGTGTCCCAAGAACTTCACACTCATTTGTGCCTGGTACTCTCAGTCCCATTTTCCAGATGGGGAAACCGAGGCAGAGCGAGCTAAGTCACTTGTTATAGGGCATCCAGGTGGGAAGTCATAATGATAGTGATCATAGCTAACAGTAAGTAAATGCTCAGGAGGCGCTAGACATTTAAAACACTTTATAAGTGCTTTACCTAGACCACCTATTACTCATTTCATCTTCATGGTAACTCGGACATTTGATCCCATTCAAATCTCTGCAATGCAGATGCATTCGCTAAGTTGTGGCCACAGCTTGGCTGGCTTTTTGTCACCTTCCAGGAGGCTCCAGAAGGTGCTGGCGTCAGTCTCAGCTCCCATGGAATACTACATAGTCCTCATCTTATAATGAAGACACTGAGGCACAGACAGGGTAGGATCACTTGCCCAAAGTCACATAGCCAGGGGATGGTCAATGCTGGGTGTGAATCCAGGCCATCTGGCTGGATGGAGGGTTGCCCCATCCCACATCCCCACCACCACCACCACCACCTACCACATGATCCAGGAGACCAGCACCATGGTGGCGTCATTAAAGGAGTTGAAGAAGCGGATGAGCAGCTCTCCCTCAGGCCCCAGCTTCCGCAGGGCCACACCAAAGACAATGGCAAATACCACCAGGCCCAGGATGTTCATACTCTCCACCTCATCGCCAATGGGCACCTTTGAGCAAGGAACAGATTGGGATGGGAGGAGGACGCTCAGTCAACCTGAACAGTCACTAAGGGCCTGTCCTGGGCCCTGCCGGGACCCAACGCAGACAAAACAGCTCCTGGAGCTCATTTGTCCCTTCCTCCTAAGGCTCACAGTCCAAGTCCAGGAGAAATAGACTTGTCTCCAGGGACCACTCAGAGTGATTGGAATAGGGAAACCCAAGGGAGTGTCGGAACTGAGGGGGGATGCCAGCTTGGTAGGTGGTGTGGTGGGGGAATCAGGGGGGGGCTTCGTGGAGGAAGGGGCTGAGAGCTGGAGAACAGGAGGATTGACCAGGTAAAGAGAGGTGGTAGAAGGTTCTGGAGAGGGGAAACAATGTGCAACCGTCTGGAAATGAGAGCACCTTGGGCATTCAAAGAGCAGAAAGAAACCCACTGTGGCTGGAATAGGCTGGCCAGAGTCAAAACATGAGGCTGGGTGGGCGGCTGGGCAGAAGCCTGACTTCGCAGGGTCCCATGGAATGTGGCAAGGAGCCTGGGCTTGCTTCCGAGGGCACTAGGGAGCCTAAAGGGGCTCTGGGTAGGGGAGAGACAGGGTCAGGTTTGTGCTTTGGAAGGACTACTTTGTGCCAGGCTGAGGGGAGGTGGGAGAAGGGGAGCCAGGGGCAGAAAAGGAGCCTGCACCGGGGAGGGAGAAGAAAGGGGCAAAAATGGAGAGACTAGAAAAGATAGAAATTGGGCAGCGGCTGCAGAGAGTATAAGACAAATACCACCAAATGTCAGAAGACCCCCGGTGTGTGGGGGGGCAAACAAAGGCTGGGGTGGGAACAAAATGGCAAAACCCCCGCAATGGGCCGAGGGATGGGGCCCCACCCCCCTTCCCCTGCTCTCACCTTCACCTTGGTTCCATTGATCCATCTGTTTTCATAGGAGGTACTGTACTGCAGGTAGGGGTGGGCAAGAGTCAACATCAACTGCCACAGAGGCTCCCCCACCCCGTCCTGGCGCTAACAGTGCTCCAAGCCAGCCCGAAGCACCCCTAAACACGATCTCCTTGCATCCTGCCAGTAAGCCCACTGAGGACGGATTTTCATACCATGTGCCCATTTCCCAGAGGCGGAAACTGAGGCTCAGAGAGGCAAAGGCACTTGCCCAGGGTGACACAGCTAGAATTAGAACCCAGAAGGGGCTCAGAACCCCTATTCTCCTGTCTTGGTGAGGGGCATGGAGGGGTTTCAGAGACCACCCAAAAGCAGGCACCCAGGGGCTGCAACTGGCTGTCTCCCTCCCAGCCCGCCCCCCACCCCTCGGGACATACCCCCAAGGACTCACTGAGCGGAAGGCCGCAGACACCAGGTTGGAGGGGAAGATATTTCTGCAGAGACAGACACGGAGGGGGGCACGTTATTAAATACCCCGGGGAGGGAGGGGAGGTTGGGAGGGGAATGTGTAGGAGGGGCTGCGTTGGCCTCTTGGGATGGGAAGAATCTTGGAGGCCCCGTTGGCACCCAAGTGTGGTCGCCACCTAGGCCTCAGGCTGGCTGTGGCCTGGCAGAGTTGGGCCCTGGCCCGCACACTTTTCCAGGGGGTGGGGAGTCTGAGCTGGCCTCCTAGGGCCCCGTAGGCTGGCCTGCTAGCCCCGGCCAGCCCCGAGGGATTGTGGACTGGAGGAGGTGAGGAACACTGCCTTCCCAAGGCAGGCTGGGGCAGGGTCACCCAGGGCCTCAGCTCCACCCCACGCAGCAAACTTAATACCCTGAGCATCTTGCATCAGCCACTTCCTCCGGGAGGGCTGAGAAACGCTCGGGCCTTGGGGCCCGGGCTGAGTGGGTCACAGGGTATGGGGAAGATCTGGGTGTGTTGGAAAGAGGTAGCAAGACAGAGTGACAAAGGATGGCTGTGTGTCATGAATGTGTATCTGTGCAGCGGCGTGTGGTAAACCCCAGCGAGCGTGTCTCGGAGTGGGACGAAAATTACAGCAAATGTGGGGACGACAGTCCTTGTAGTGCCTGACATAAATCCACTCATTTATTTATTTTATTTTTTATTTTTTTAAGTAGGCTCCCCGCAGGGCGCCTGGGTGGCTCAGTCGTTAAGCATCTGCCTTCAGCTCAGGTCATGATCTCAGGGTCCTGGGATCGAGCCCCGCGTCGGGCTCCCTGCTCAGCAGGGAGTCTGCTTCTCCCTCTGCCCCTCACCCCGCTTCTGCTCTCTTTCTCTCACTCTCTGTCTCTCTCTCTAATAAATAAAATCTTTAAAAATAAATAAATAAGTAGGCTCCCCACCGAGCCCGGAGCCCAACACGGGGGTTGAACTCACCACCCTGGGATTGAGACCCGAGCTGAGATCAAGAGTCTGACGCTTGACCGACTGAGCCGCCCGGGCGCCCCTAAATCCACTCATTTGATCCTCACGACAGCCCTCTGGTCCCCATTTTATAGAAGAGGGAACCAAGGCACAGAGAGGGAAAGAAACTGGCCTTGGCTAGGAAGTGGCCGAGCTGGGATTTGAACCCAGCCAGCCGGCTGCGTAGTTCTAACCACCCGGCCTTCTGGTGTCCTCCCTCCACCAATGATGTTGCTCACATGTTGGTATCCAGTGGGCGGTGCAGGTTAGTGTTCAGATACGTGGGATGGTGTTGGTGTGTATGGGGTCTTGAGCATGGATGTTTGAGCAACGCTCGATGTACTGGTGTGGTCCTTGGCATCCGTGAGTGGCTGTGCAAAGGGATGCTAGTATCCTGTGTGTGTGTGTGTGTGAGTGCACGCGTGACAACTGGTGTAAGGCTATGTGTCTGTGTGAGAGGCCGCGGCTGTGGCTGAGTGTCTGTGTCCAGCTGTGGCCCAACTGCCTATAAAGTTGTGCGGTTCTGAGATGTTCCAGCTAAGTCTCTGAGGAGCTGGCCAAGTGCCAGTTCCTTCTATTTCGGCACACAGGGGAGGCCTGTGCACATCAACAGCCTCCGAGTGGGTGTGCCCATTGGCCAGAAGGACTGTACCCACCCAGGCCCAGCAGGGCTGGGTCAGGACCCTGCTAATCTCCCCCAGCCAGGAGGCGCCCAGCACTGCGACTTCTAGGCACCAAGCCCGCCCCCAAGTCTCTCATCTCAGCCGTCACGGATCCCCCAAGCAGCTGGGAGAACCCAGTTCCGTGACTCATCATTTCCTCCCGTCACTTCCAGGAAGTCCCCAACCAGCCTGGAGACACTGAGTCAGCAGACCCCAAAGGCAACCCAGGGGTCTGCCCTCCTCAAAGCTGGGAGAGCCATTCTTGGGTGGGGAGCAGAGATCAGAAGGAAAAGAGTCTGCTCTCTTTCTAACTGGCCCCCTTCTGTGCAGCCTCATGTGGGTTTGGGGGGGGTGGAGGGAAAGCCCAGACAGGCTCCCCAGACGGGAGGAAATGGAACGGAAAGTCCCGGAGATGGCAGGGTTTAGCAGGAACATATAAAAGGGAAGCTGCCAGGGCCCAGTTGAACTGGGCTGGGAAGGGAGGCTGAGAAAAAAACCTGGTTATGTCCCGGTGACACGTAGTGTGGGGAGCCCTGGGGCTGGAGGTCAGTCAGATCTCCTCTTGATCCCCCTCGGACTCCTTACCCAGGGGTTACAAGCCGTCTGACCCTGGACTCAAATCTTGATCCAGAAGCCCCATCCTGAGGCCTTTAGCACCCCCAAATCCCCCTCCAAGCCCCCCCCTCACCCCCAGGATCCTCTCCCGTCCCAGGAGCCCCTCCTATGTCCCCTCCCTCCCCAAACTCCCCCAAGCATTACTCCTTCTTCCCTCTATAAGACTTCCTCGCCGATCACCTTCTTGTAGGGTCGCCGCTAATGTCCCCGGGCGCCCACATGAGAAGCCTCCTTTCCCAGGGGTCTGTCCTCGCCCGCTGTACTCTGACTCTCAGAGCGCCACGATCACCATCCCTCACCACCCCGTCCTGTCTTCCTCAGGCCCCGGGGATGCCCTCTCCGACTCACGTGGCCACTCCCGCCATCGCTAACACGCGTCCCCTCCCCAAGTGGCTGAGGCACCCCTTCCCCCACCCCCACCCCCACCGACTCCACCGGGCGGGCGGGGTCTGACCTCACAAGATCCAGGAACGAATCGAGGACTTCCTTGCTGGGGGCCTCTTCCGCGGCGCCCGAGGTCCCGACCGAGGCGTTGATGGCGGCGAAGGCGGCGCCCGGCCGCAGGGCCAGCGCCAAGCCCACGCCGAGCGCGGACGCCAGCAGCGTGGTGACCAGGAAGAAGAGCAGCGCCCAGGCGCCCAGGCGGCCGAGCGCGCTCGAGTCCAGGCTGGCGGCGCCGCCGATCAGGCTGCACACCACCAGCGGCAAGATGATCATTTTCAGCAGGCGCAGCAGCAGCTCGCCGGGGAAGGCGAAGGCCGCCAGGCGCGCGGGGCCCAGAGCTAGCGCGCCGCCGGCCCCCGAGACCCCCAGACCCAGCGCCACGCCTGCCACGACGGCCACCACGGTGAGCAGCACCAGCAGGTTGGCGCGAAGGCAGCGGCGCACCCGGTCCCGGGAACCGCCGCATCCGCCTCCTGTTGCGCCGGGGTCCTCTATAGGGACCAGCGTCGGGGCACCGTTCGCGGTGGGCTCAGCCTTGGGGTCTCCCCGAGGCGGATCGGCCACCATGATGAACGCCCCGGAGTTCCTTAGCGCCTGGAAGCTGGGCGCGCTTGGGTCTCGTTCCCGGGACGCTGACGTTCCTTAGAACGGAGAGTTTTGCAACACAGCCTGGAGGCTGGAACTTTGGAAGGTTCCCCGGAGTTGGGAATTCACAGCGCCTTGGTTCCTGGGGTGTCTGAGATCCCCAAGCTGGGCGCTGAGGCTCTTCTGCTCTCCCAGGTGGTGTCCGGCGCCCGAAATCTGGGAGCACTTGGGTTTCTCGGCCCCAGGGATGGGAATACAGGAGTTTATCAGGCTGGGACCTGGGGTCCTCGGCTCTGGAAGGCTGAAGGCGTCCAAGCGGCAGCGGTCCTCAAGAGGTCAGGTCCTGGTAGCGCAGATCCGGGAGGCAGGGATCCGGGGTGCGGGGGTCCTGGAAAGCGAGGCTGGGGAGCCTGAATCTAGGGGGCGGGAGACAGAGATCCGGGAAGAGGGGAGCCAGGCTCTTCAGTCCGGGAGAGGAGATCCAGGCCCCTAGGAAGCGGAAGGCGGGGGTCCGGGACCCTGGGAGGTAACTGCGGCGGCTCCGGGGGGAAAGCTCGCGGGCGCTCCGCGTGGCTCTGAGCCCACCCGGCGGAAGCTTCCAGGATTAAGGGCAGGGGCGAGGCTTGGGAAGGCGGGGAGCGAACCGCGGGCGCCGATTGGCTGAGGCGCGTTCGGAGCCCTCCTGCGAGCGAGAGGTGGGACCGAGGCCAGAGTCTGGCCAAGTCACCCGTAGAAGGCCGACTAACCAAGTCTAGCAATATCGAGGGGCGGGGCACCGGAGGGGCGGGGCGGGGCCCGGTTGGGGGCGGGACGTCGAAGGGAAACCTTTTTTCCCGCCAAAGGAATCCGGACGTGGGTGGGGGCCGTTAACCCACAACGGTTCTCCCGCTTGAGGGTCTCTAGGAAGAGCAAGTGAGCCGCAGGTGGCTCGACCCAGCCTGCCTTGCCTCCGCCCTGAGTTCGGTATTTTGTCGCCTCTCGGAACTCAAATCCCTTGAATGTAAAATACAGATTATTAATACTCATCCCACGCATGATTGGTGTAAGATTTAAATTAGATGGAGTTATTTATTTAAAAATGTTAATAGTTTAAAAAATAAATGTTCCAGGGGCACCTGGGTGGCTCAGATGGTTAAGCATCTGCCTTCGGCTCAGGTCATGATCCCAGCGTCCTGGGATCGAGTCCCGCATCGGGCTCCCTGCTCTTTGGGAGCCTGCTTCTCCCTCTGCCTCTCTCTCTCTCTCTCTCTGTCTCTCATGAATAAATAAATAAAATCTTTAAAATAAATAAATAAATAAATAAATAAATAAATAAATGTTCCAGGGGCGCCTGGCTGGCTCAGTCCGGGGAACATGCGACTCTTGATCTCGGGGTTGTAGGTTGGAGCCCCACGTTGAGTGTAGAAATTACTTAAAAATAAAATAAAATAAAAAGTTTTTAAATAAATGTTCCCAGTTCAGAACCCGACACATCAATAACAGCAGTTCTTAGTTTAGGGTTATAATCCACTTTCCCCTGGGTATGTAATTCACAATTCACCCCTTAAAAATTAGAATTCAATCTAACAACTGTGCTAATGATTTTACACATGCTTTCACCAAATATTTCCATATATATATATGTATATATTTAAGTAGGCTCCATGCTGGGCATGACCCAACGTGGGACTTGAACTCAGGACTCTGATATCAAGAGTTGGTCACCTAACCAACTGAGCTACCCAAGAGCCCCCTTTTTTTCCTTTTAAGGTAAAATACACATACAATGAAATGCAGATTGTAAGCACCATTTGTTGATTTTGACAAATGCATAGGCCTGATTTCACTGGAATCTTCATAACTGCTTGGTGAGGTGGGTCCCCCTATTTTACCCATTCTTTGGATGCCCAAAACTGGGGCTTAGGGCCAGAGGAAGTCACGTGCCTTGAGGCCACACCTGAGGAGGCTGGGAGTTGCATGCCTGCCTCCCAAGTTCCTAACCCTACCTATTGGGTTGCCTCCCTAAATTCCTTCTTGGTCATTTGAGTCGTTTCCAGTGAATCAGTCACCATTCACGATTCCCTACTCCTCCCGGCAGTGCTGAAATCCTAATTCCTTTCGGTGCCTGGGTGGCACAGTCAGTTGAGCATCTGACTCTTGGTTTCTGCTTAGGTCATGATCTCGGGGTCGTGAGATTGAGCCCCACATGGGGCTCTGCACTCAGTGCTGAGTCGGCTTGAGATTCTCTCTCCCTCTGGCCCTCCCGCTCGTGCTCGCTCTCCTTCTCTCTCTAAAATAAATAAATAAATCTTAAAAAAGAAATCCTAATTCCTTCCCCAGCTGTCCTGTTCTCCGAGGACATTTCACGCATTGGCATTTGCTCAAAGACTGTAGACAGTGATAACCTCAGAAGCGTCCCCCCGAGGCAGCTGTTGGAGCCTCAGGCAAGTCACAACCTCTGTGAGTCTCAGTCTCTACACCTATAAAATGGGAAGAAGAAGAATAGATCACACCTCGAGTGCTGTGAGGATCAAAGGAGATCATATGTTTAAAGCATTTAGACAGGGTGCAGGTCAGCCCTTTAAAAAGTTAACTGGTACTATTCCTGTAATTGCTGGTATTGTTATTGGAGAACATGGTTTGGGCTCAGACCAGCTCTGGGGGCTGCTGGGCCCTGGTGGTAAGCTCTCCGTCCTGGTCACTGCCAGCCCCAGCCCCAGACCCACTTGGGAAGGAGCTTCGAGAACTTTTGGTGACATCCTGGAGGATCTCAGGCATTGGTGCCAGGCGAGCTGAGATCTGCCCAAGCTCTGAAGATGTGTCGCCCAGGCACACTGGAATGTGGTGTGGACCTCCTTTCGGTGTCTCTCCCCTCCCAAGTCCTCCCATCCTCAACTACTTCAGGAAGCCCCCTACCCTCATAGGCTGAAGTCGTATTCATTTAACAAGCTCCCGCCCAGCTCCCGTGTGCTTGGTTGTGTGCTAGAGAGTGTGGGTACTAAATCTACACGGACATGGGTTCGAATCCTGACTCCACCACTTACCAGCTGAGTACCGGTTTCCTCATTTGTCCTGGAGCCTTAATTCCAGGGCATAAATTCGAGTGCTCCCATAGTGACCCTCGATACAAAACATCAGGGGCCAGTCCCTGAGCACTTTATTATTATTTTTTTAAAGATTTTATTTATTTATTTGACAGAGACACAGGGAGAGAGGGAACACAAGCAGGGGGAGTGGGAGAGGGAGAGGCAGGCTCCCCACTGAGCAGGGAGCCCGATGCGGGGGCTGAGATCATGACCCGAGCCGAAGGCAGACGCTTAACGACCGAGCCACCCAGGCGCCCCCCTGAGCACTTTATTTGTTCTCCAAATATTCCTTGAGCCCTTCCTAAGGGCCAAGTGCTGTTCAGTGTGTGGCGATTCAGCAGTGAGGGAAAAAAAAAGAAAGAAAGAAAGAACGAAAGAAAGACAGACAAAACTCCTTGCCAGCATTCTAGTGAGGGGAGACAGGGAAATAACCTTAGCCTACCAGAGGGTAAGTTCTGGAGAAAGCTGAAGTGTTGTATGGCAAAGAGGTGGAGGGGTCAGGATGGGCCACTCTGAGGCGGTGACATTTGCAACGGGACCTGCATGACAAGAAGGAGCCTTCAATACGGAAAGAACATTCTAGGGTAAAGGAAGAGCAGGTGTAAAGCCTTAAGGCGGCAGGAGGAGAGGCGTCCACCTTGTTTGAAATGCTGTTATTTAAAAGATGTTATCTCGGGGCACCTGGGTGGCTAAGTCCTTAAGCGTCTGCCTTCGGCTCGGGTCATGATCCCAGGGTCCTGGGATCGAGCCCCGCATCAGGCTCCCTGCTCAGCGGGGAGTCAGCTCCTCCCTCTCCCACTGCTTATGTTCCCTCTCTCGCTCTCTCTCTCTCTGTCAAATAAATAAATAAAATCTAAAAAAAAAAAGAGAGAGAGAGACGTTATCTTATCTCCACTAATCCTTGAGACCTTACACTCTACTTTTTTATTGATTTGGAAGGAGCTGGGGACACGAGGTGTGTTGTAGCCCAAACCCCCTACCTAGGCAGGGAATTTGAACTCAGGCGTCTCCGACCCCAGCCTGTGCCCTCCACCCCCATGGGACACCATGGCTACCCCTGCCGTTGGCTCCCCCCCAAGCAGAGGCATTTCTTTCAAGGGACCATCATCTATTCTGAGCTCAATGTTTGGCCTGTGATGGGTGGTGCTGGTGACCAATACATTCTTGGCTCTGTCCTCTGGGGACTCACGGTAAAATAAGGGAGACCACCCACCCCCAGAAGGTGATGACACAGAGTGACCAGGGCAGTGATGGGGAGCCCAGAAAGGATGCTTGACCCAACCTGGGGGTCAGGGAGGGCTTCCTGGGGGAGGGGACATCCCAGCTGGGATAGCAAAGGGTTGGACCAAGCCCAGGGAGAGAGTATTCCAGGCAAAGGGAGCCATACGTGCAAAGCCCCAGAGTTGAAAAGAGCCCAGAACGTTCCCAAGCATGGCTCTAACCTGGTCACCCCACCCTCTGAGTGGCTTCCCTTGGGATAAAGTCCAAATTCTTCAGCTGGACATCTGTCTATCCAGTAATTCATTCCTTCAATCAGTCAACAAACCACATCCACGGAACAGAACACAGAGAGACATCAAATAGAATGAGACAGATGAGGAACTGGGTGGAGGGCAGGTTTCAGTAATGAATCGGGTGTCAAGAAATATTGTTAAAGAGGAACACACAAGGTGCAGGAGGGGGTGTAGAGGACGGGGTACCCTATCATCTGTGGGGAAAAACAAATATTGAACAGCCTCTGTCTCAAATGCATTGACTATCTCTGCAAGAATCCACAGAAGAGCACTCTCTCTCTCAAATAAATAAATAAAATCTAAAATTAAAAAAAAATCCACAGAAGGTGCTTGAAGTGGTGGCTTTTAGAAAGAAAAGCGTGGCTTTGCGGTTCAGCGTGAGCCCCATGGTTTACTCAGCTGTGAGACAGCGATGAGGGCATCTGGCCTCAGAGATCACGGAGGGATGATGAACCAAGTTCATGTGTACGAAGTGCTTTGGTTGGTTATGGGCAAACTGCAGCCTCCTGGTATTTTAAGCCGTGATGACTTCTGGAAATCAACATTTTATCTAAGGTAAAAGTCAAAAAGGCTTCTTCCACACTTTCCCTTAGATACAAACTCACAGGCTGGTGCTCCCCGCCCCCCACCCCCCCAGAAGTGTTCATGCCTTGGAGTCACTGGGCGAGGGCAGCAGGTGGGACCTGACAGCTGGTGCTGGTTTCAGGGGCCGTGCCAGCAGGTGGCCAGGCTGGGGGCAGGGAAGCTTCTGGCAGCCCTCCCGGGAATCAGGGCCCTGGGTATGGAGAAGTGGCCCAGGCTCCGTGGGCAACACTGGCCTAGGCCAGCCTTCACATAGTTGCTGCTCTCACATTTCAAGCACAGGGGTGTCAGATGGGGAGGCAAGTTGGAGGGAGGAGTCTCAAAGACTCAGGGGAGCCCAGAATCCCAGAACTTTCGGGAAGTGTGGGGTGGGCCTGGGCCAAGAGGGGAAGGTTTGAGGGTCTGGTCCAGGATTGGCCAGGAGTGTCCCACCCCCTTCCCTCCTCCGCTTAGAGAGGAAAGTATACCAATTCTGCTCAGCCAAACATCCTACCCAGATTCGAATTTCAGGAATTTCATCTTCGGAAAAGAAAAGGCCTGGGGCTCTGGGAAGGAGGTGAGAGGGGCCAGGAGAAGGCTGAGCTGAGCAGTGTGGAATCTGGACAGTACAGAACACGGAGGACCCTCCTGACCTTAGTTCGCCGTCTGTGAAATGGGTATTGTTTGGAATGGTGTCCTCCGTGAGAGGACTGGGTATCGGACAGCAGGTGGGATTGAGTTAACTTCGGGGCATCAGCCTTCTCCATCAGACCTGTGATCAGGAGCTTCCAGGCGATGCAGCCTCTCCTCCCTCAGATTTGCATTTGTGTGTTCAGCAAACTTTTTCTGAGCACCTAGTGGGTGCCCAGCCCTGTACTGAGGGGCACTGGGGTCCCGGCAGTGACTGAGACAGGCCTAGCTCCTGTCTTCCTGGCCTTAGAGTCCAGTGGGGGAGACAAACAGTGACGACCCCAAGTGAGAAGTGCTGGGATAGAGGAGCCCAGGGGAGAAGTCCAGTCTGGGAAGTGAAGTCAGGGAGGGTTTCCTGGAGGAGGGGGCATCTGAGCTGAATTTGGAAGGATGTCAGAGCTAACCAGGAAAGGAAAGAGGGAACGGGTACAGACAGAGGACACAGGAAGGGCAAAGACCTGGAGGTGAGGAATTTATGAAACCAAGAATAGTTCTGTTTGGTTGGAGTGGAAAATTCAAGGAGGAAAGTGCCAAGAAATGAAGCTGGAGGGGCGCCTGGCTGGCTCAGTCGGAAGAGCATGTGACTCTTGATCTTGGGACCATGAGTTCGAGCCCCACATTGGGTGTAGCGATTACTTAAAAATAAAATCTTCAGGGGGCCCTGGGTGGCTCAGTCGATTAAGCACCCGACTTTTTTTAAATTAACACATAATGTGTTACTTGTTTCGGGGGTACAGATCTGTGATTCATCAGACTTACACAATTCACAGCGCTCACCATAGCACATACCCTCCCCAATGTCCATCACCCAGCCACCCCATGCCCCCCACCCCCCTCCACTCCAGCAACCCTCAGTTTGTTGCCTGAGATTAAGAGTCTCTTATGGTTTGTCTCCTTCTCTGGTTTCATCTTGTTTCATTTTTTCCTCTCTTCCCCTATGATCCTCTGTCTTATTTCTCAAATTCCACGTATCATTGAGATCATATGATAATTGTCTTTCTCTGACTGACTTATTTCGCTTAGCCTAATACCCTCTAGTTCCATCCACGTGGTTGCAAATGGCAAGATTTCATTTTTTGATGGCTGCATAATATTCCATTATATATATATAATGTGTGAGTATATATATACATACATACATATATACACACACACACATATATGTATACCACATTTTTTTTTAAGATTTTATTTATTTATTTGACAGAGGGAGACACAGCGAGAGAGGGAACACAAGCAGGGGGAGTGGGAGAGGGAGAAGCAGGCTTCCCGCGGAGCAGGGAGCCCGATGCGGGGCTCGATCCCAGGACCCCGGGATCATGACCTGAGCCGAAGGCAGACGCTTAAGGACTGAGCCACCCAGGCACCCACACACCACATCTTCTTTATCCATTCGTCTGTCGATGGACATCTGGGCTCTTTCCATAGTTTGGCTATTGCGGACATGCTGCTATAAACATTGGGGTGCAGGTGCCCCTTCAGGTCACTACATTTGTATCTTTGGGGTAAATAACCAGTGGTGCAATTACTGGGTTTTAGGACAGCTCTATTTTCAACTTGTTGAGGAACCTCCATACTGTTGTCCAGAGTGGCTGCACCAGCTTGCATTCCCACCAACAGTGTAGGAGGGCTCCCCTTTCTCTGCATCCTTGCCAACATCTGTCGTTTCCTGACTTGTTAATTTTAGCCATTCTGACTAGCACCTGACTCTTGATCTCAGCTCAGGTCTTGGATCTCAGGGTCGTGAGTTCAACCCCCATATTGGGCTCCACGCTGGGCATGGAGCCTACTTAAAAATAAATATAAATCAAATCAAATCAAATCAAGTCAAATCTTCAGGGGAAAAAAGGCTTTAGTTTAAATCATGCAATTACCCTGTGCTGGGTCCTGCCGCAGACATAGTGGTGGCCAAGGGCGCTCTGCCCTGTCCTCATGGAGTCTTATTACACCCCCATCACAATGCTTCCTTTGTGGGGCACCTGGGGGCTCAGTCGTTAAGCATCTGCCTTCAGCTCAGGTCATGGTCCCAGGGTCCTGGGATCGAGCCCCGCGTCGGGCTCCCTGCTCTGTGGGAAGCCTGCTTCTCCCTCTCCCACTCCCCCTGCTTGTGTTCCCTCTCTCGCTGTCTCTCTCTGTCAAATGAATAAATAAAATCCTAAAAAAAAAAAAGCTTCCTTTGCATATTAACATACAGATTCCTGGGCTCTGAGGCAAAAATGGAAGGAAGTAAAATCCTACCACATCCCCCAGAAGGAGAGGGGAATGGGAATATAGGGGACCAGCCCTGAAGATGATCATCCCTGCTGCTTCTAGAATTCCACTCCTTTGGTGGGAGTGCAGAGGTTCTTAGCAGCCTCTACGTCCATATTTTCAAACCTCAGGTGTCAACCTGGTAGTAAGGCATAAAATAGTGAGCCTCAGGCTGTTGATTAAAGAATACTAAATATCAGGGCCGCCTGGGTGGCTCAGTCGGTTAAGTATCTACCTTCAGCTCAGGTCATGATCCCAGAGTCCTGGGATCGAGCATCTGGGGAGCCTGCTTCTCCCCCCACACCTCTCACATACAAAAAAAAAAAAAAAAAGAATACTAAATATCAGAGCATAGTGTATAAGTAATTATTGTTTCGTGGCTTTTTACTTTATCTGTGTGTGCACACCTGTTCATACACAGGCTGGGTTGCAAATAAAATACGCCTTCTGTTGCCCATCGAGTGTCCTAAACTCAAAACGCTTTGAAAAACACTGGTCTGCGGAGCCCTACCAGGTCTGCCCCCTCCTGACCTTTGCGGTTCTTCCCCCCATCTTTTTCTCACACAACCTTCTCATTGCTTAACCCAGATTTTCAGATTCCAACTCAGGGATCCCCTGAGTCCTCCAGACCCCCAGGCTGGGTCAGGTGTCCCTCCAAGCTCCTCCAACTCCGGCCCACTCTGGATGGTCACTGTCTGGGGATGGGTCTGTCGCCTCCATTGGGCTGCGGGTAGGGGCCGTCTTGACCACCGCTGAGTCCCCAGCATTGCCCTGTGGGGGGTAGGGGCAGGGGCCGGCTGGGCCCACAGTAGGGACTCTGGGAATGTGGGTTGACTCCTTCCAAAACAGGAAAGAGAGGAGGAGGCAGGACACTTGGGTACATCAGAGCCAAAAGACTCGGGGGCTTCAGGCATTCAAGCCTGGCTGGGAAGCTGCAGCCTGGGGCCTTGGAGACTGGCCCAGACCTTCCCTTCCTACCTTCCTAATTATTTATTTAAGAGCTGGCTTGTCTGGGCTGCTCCGCCCCGCCTCCCCCAGCTGCAGGCTGTCAGGCCCCAGCCTGTGGCTTGCAGTAAGAGAGTAACTCAGGTTTCTGGGCCTTGAGGCCCAGAGCAGGGGTGACAGGTACTGCCCTCCCCACCTCTCCCCAGATGCAGTCAAGATCCTGGAAGCCGTTTCCTCAGGCAGCAACCCCAGCCACCACTCCAGGCCCTGCCCCTGGGACCCCACAGCTCTCTCAGGGCCTGGGTGACCTGGGTGACCTGGGTGACCTGGGTAGAAGGACATTTGATGCTTCCAGGGAGTCAGGATAGAATAATGGTCAAAGGTGGGGGGGCGGGTAGGAGCAGAGAGATGGGCCCTCCCTTTTCTTTCTTTCTTTCTTTCTTTATTTTTTTTAAAGTTTTTTTTTTTTTTTTTTTTTTAAAGATTTTATTTACTTATTTGACAGAGAGAGAGATAGCGAGAGCAGGAACACAAGCAGGGGGAGTGGGAGAGGGAGAAGCAGGCTTCCAGCCGAGCAGGGAGCCCGACGCGGGGCTCAATCCCAGGACCCTGGGATCATGACCTGAGCCGAAGGCAGACGCCTAACGACTGAGCCACCCAGGCGCCCCTGGGCCCTCCCTTTTCTTAGCTGACCTTTTACCCCCGAGGTGGCAGGAGAATTCAATAAAACCACGGGACAGAAGCCCCTGCAAGGCAGAAGCCTTGGCAATGTAATAAGGGGATGAGTCGGGGCGCCTGGGTGGCTCAGTCGGTTAAGCGTCTGCCTTCGGCTCAGGTCATGATCTCGGAGCCAGGCATCTTGAGCGGGGAGCCTGCTTTTGTCTCTCCCTCTGCCTCTCCCCCGGCTTGTGCTCTCTCTCTTGCTCACTCTCGCTCTCAAATAAATAAATAAATACAAATTTTTAAAAATTAAAAAAAAAAGAGAAAGGAGCCAGTTCAGAGAGTAAATGATCACACTGCCTGTTCGGGGTGACTGTGTGGGCGTCACCTCTGGAAGCAGCCAGCCTGAAGGACCAGGACGTTGTGAGTCTGGAGAAATTGCCACCCCCGACCATCTGAGGCTAGGGGAGCCCTTGAGTAGCAAGTAATCCCCGCCCCTACCTGTGCAGCCAGCTGGATTCCCGGAGAAAGGTCGCAAGAGCCCCTGCTTTGCTTTCTGAGGGGAGTGAGGCCAGCGACCTGGTTTTGAGGGGTGTGAGGATTTGCACTTGAGTTTGAGATGAGGGGGCATCTGAGTTAATCTGAGCGCTGATTAACAGGCCCTGGGCAAAGTCCTTTGGGAGCTGGGGAGGGGGCAGCTGGGGGTGGGGTGCGGCGGGCAGGGCGGTGGGGGGGGAGGCGTTGCCACCTTGAGCTCAAGTAATACTTAAGGACACAACATTTGAGGGCTCGTCAGAGACCCCTGGGTCCGATCCGCTCTTGGTACAGACAAGGAAACCGAGTCACGAAGTTCCACAGAGAATTACTGAAGGAGCCAGAGGAGAAGCTGTGAGTGGGGATGGAGATGGGGCATCAGGCCAGGAAGAGAACAAGAGAAGCCCGAGAAGGATATCAAGACACATTCCACCCAATTTTCTCCCCCAAAGTGCATTTTTTAATTGTATTTTATTTTTTGTAAAGATTTATTTATTTATTTGACAGAGAGAGACACAGCGAGAGAGGGAACACAAGCAGAGGGGGTGGGAGAAGGAGAAGCAGGCTTCCCGCGGAGCAGGGAGCCCGATGCGGGGCTCGATCCCACGACCCTGGGATCATGACCCGAGCCGAAGGCAGACGCTTAACGACTGAGCCACGCAGGCGCCCCTTATTTTTTTTTTAAAGATTGTATTGATTTATTTGACAGAGAGAGCACGAGAGCACAAGCAGGGGGAGGAGCAGGCAGAGGGAGAGGGAGAAGCAGGCGTCCTGCTGAGCAGGGAGCCCAGTGCGGGGCTCTCGGGGGGGGGGGGGGGGGGGCTTGATCCCAGTGATGAGGGAGCAAAAGGCTAGCTGAGGACAAAGCATAAGCGGACACCCTGCAACCTCCCCTCCCCCCCAACTCCTGGGTGGGATATGTGTGACCTTCCTCCAGGAAGCACCCAACTGTCTTAATGTTAATGCCTTGTTTAAAGGGGAAAACAACCTTGACAATGGCATTGGCAAGGCCTCCGGTATCCTGTAGGTCCTCTTTAGCATATGAAAGTCCTTTTGAAACCTCCCTTTTCTTGGGGCGCCTGGGTGGCTCGTGGTTAAGCGTCTGCCTTCGGCTCAGGTTATGATCCCAGGGTCCTGCTCAGCCGGGAGCCTGCTTCTCCCTCTCCCGCTCCCCCTGCTTGTGTTCCCTCTCTCTCTGTGTCTCTGTCAAATAAATAAAATCTTAAAAAAAAAAAAGAAACCTCCCCTTTCCTTACTTTCCCCCAACTCCCAAGTATATAATCAGCCACTCCTCCTGACCCCGGTGCTACCGCTCTTTCTGCCCTGGAGTCCTGTCCCCGTGCTTTAATAAAACCACCATTTTGCACCAAAGATGTCTCAAGAATTCTTTCTTGGTCTTCGGCTCCGGACCTCACCCCACTGAACCTCCCCTATATTCCAAAACCCCATCACCAGGACCCCGGGATCATGACCTGAGCCGAAGGCAGACGCTCAACCGACTGAGCCCCCCCGGGGGCCCCCCAAAGTGAATTAAAAAAAAAATTGTGTGGGGCACCTGGGTGGCTCAGTCGTTAAGCGTCTGCCTTCGGCTCAGGTCATGATCCCAGGGTCCTGGGATCGAGTCCCACATCGGGCTCCCTGCTCGGCGGGAAGCCTGCTTCTCCCTCTCCCACTCCCCCTGCTTGCGTTCCTGCTCTCGCTCTCTCTCTGTCAAATAAATAAATAAAATCTTTAAAAAAAAAAAAAATTGTGTGAGGTGAAATTGACATGACATGAAAATGACTCATTTTAAAGCATCTTAAAGCAGTAGCATTTTGTACAATGTCGTGCGACCACCACCTCCATCTAGTTCCAGAACATTTTCATCACTCCCCCGCCCTTCACCAAAGGAAAAAAACCCCGTGCCCGTTAAAGGTGTGACTCTCCATCCCCTCCCCCAGGGGCCGGCCACCACTAATCTGCTTTCTGTCTCTAACGATTTGCCTCTTCTGGACAGTTCATATCAATGGAATCCTACACTATGGGATTTCCATCGTCTGACTGTTTGTGTCCCCCCGCAACACACACGAAATTTATATGTTGAAACCTACCCCCCCCCCCAGGTGGTGCTATTAGGAGGTGGGGCCTTTGGGAGGTGAGTCAATCACAGGGTGGAGCCCTCAGGATTGGGATCAGTGCCCTTATAAAAAGGCAGATTTTTTGCCTCCAGAGCCAAAGCTCTTCCCACTCTGCCTCTCAGCTGAGGAATTTAGCAAGTGGGCAAGGACTTGTCCTCTCTTGTGGAGTTAGGCCTGCAGAGTGATACGTAGCTCTTGGGTTGTTCACCAGGCCCCGTTCCGGGTTCTAGCACCGGTCCCGGGCACACACCACAGCCTGCTGTTCCTCCACCTGGAACCTGACCTCCCCCTCCGGCTCTTTGCCTCCCATGACCATGGGAGGATGCAGGGAGGATTTCTAAATGCCGAGTCTGCCAAAGGGTGCCAGCATGAAAGAGAACAGAACTGACAGGCCCAGATTGGCCTCATGGCATCGGTCAAGCTCCTGGAGCCAGCTCTGCCTGAAGCCAGCCAACTGGACGATTTTTCACACCGATGAGCTCATCAGTCCGATGTTGCTGGAGACAGTTACAGTAAGGATTTCAGTCACCTGAAATAGAAAAGGAACCCAACGGATCCAGTGGGGGTTAGTCTGGTGATCAGGCTCTGGGAGTAAGCTCCTGGAGGAGGGGAAGGCAGGAGCAAAGGAGGGTGGGTGGGAACACGGCCCATTTCAGGGGACAGACAGCAGATTATCAAGGTGGCTGGCATGTGCAGTTTTTTGAGGGGTCACGGTGGGGTCATGATGCAAACTTCCAGTCGCCAGACAAAGGGACCACCTGACTATGAAGGACTTGGGCCTTGGGAGTATCAGCGTGGGGGGTGGGGGCGGGCATCAAAGAGTTTAAGCGGCAAAGTGACACAGCCAGGTTCACAGTCTTTATTTATTTATTTATTTTTAAAGATTTTATTTATTTATTTGACAGAGAGCGAGCACAAGCAGGGGGAACTGCAGGCAGAGGGAGAGGGAGACGCCGACTCACCGCTGAGCAGGGAGCCCGATGCGGGGCTCGATCCCAGGACCCTGGGACCATGACTGCAGCTGAAGGCAGACGCCCCACCGACTGAGCCACCCAGGCGCCCCCAAGTGTCTTTAGAAGAAGGCTTTGCACTCTGACTCATCTGCTAGTGGGTGTGGAAATGGGGAGGCATTAGGCAACAATCATTAACGTTAGAACTCCCACACCTTTTGCTTTGTTCAAAGAACACAGAAGTTCTTCTTTGGGGGATTTAGTATATGGCTGTGGTCATACCCGCGGGAAATCACTGGTGTTGTTTGCACTAAGTAACACTGGAAACGAGCAAAGCACCCATCAGGAAGAAGACAGCAAAGTCTCTTACAGCGCATCCTTGCAACAGAATACTACCCAGCTTTACAGGGGGAAAAAAAAAAAAGAGCCAGATCTCTATGCATTACAGTGGTGTGCTGGTAAATATTTAACCACCAGCTCTTTGGGGGAAGAAGCGGCCCTGATTTGCCAGTGTCTATGGGGTAACTACCCCCACCGCTGCACATTGTAAGCTACCGGTTGATACTGTTGAGTTGTGACATTGTTGAATGCAGAATTCAGAGAAAAATACACACTAGCCCACCATTAGGTAGCGTTCCTACCATGCGGACACGACAGGCGTTAAGGAACCCCTGGAACAGAGATAGTAGTAAAATGTAGTATAATAATTAGGAAGTGATAAGTGTTGACTACTTATTGTCTTTGTGTCTAATGTCATTTATTTCACCGTAAAGGTGTATAATTTAATTTTCAGTAATGGCTGCGTGTAACCAACTGGCTTGCAAAATTCCCCAAAATTTAGCAATCGGCTCTCACAAACTATTACAAGTCGGCCCCAGCACACCACTGAGACATCTCCCAGAGGAGAAAGCAAAAGCCAACTTGCGGACAAGTCTCTGAGAGCTCGTGTCTCGGCCTCGCTCTCCTCAACCACTCCTCTTCAGCTTCGCTGCTCCTTCCTGGATCTGGAACACTTCAGACTCACTCCTACCTCAGGGCCTTTGCACTTGCTGTTCCCTCTGCTATTTGCACCCATGCCGCCAGATGACCATGGTGAGTCATGTGACTCACTTCCTTACCTCCTTTCGGCCTTTGCTCAAACATCCCCTTTCACTGGGGCCTTCTCTGACCATTTTGTAAAAAAATAGAAACCTGCTGGGGCGCCTGGGTGGCTCAGTCCTTAAGCGTCTGCCTTCGGCTCAGGTCATGATCCCAGGGTCCTGGGATCAAGCCCCGCATCAGGCTCCCTGCTCTGCCGGAAGCCTGCTTCTCCCTCTCCCACTCCCCTTGCTTGTGTTCCCTCTCTTGCTGTCTCTCTCTGTCAAATAAATAAATAAAATCTTTAAAAAAAAAAAAAAAAAGAAACCTGCTTCCCCAATATTCCACCTCCTTTGCCTGCTTTATGTTTTATCAAAAGCACTTACCGTGCCATCTGACCTGCTATATAATGTCAAAATGTACTTATTTTATTTATCCACTGTCTGTCTCCCCCCACTAGAATGTCAGCTGCACGAGGGCAGAGAATTTTGTCTATTTTCTTTGCTGCTGTATCCCCCAGTGCCCAGAACAGTGCCCGGCATACAGTAGGTGCTCAATAAACATGTGTTGAATAAAAGAATATACTCTTGGGGCGCCTGGGTGGCTCAGTCGTTAAGCGTCTGCCTTCGGCTCAGGTCATGATCTCAGGGTCCCAGGATCGAGCCCCGCATCGGGCTCCCTGCTCAGCGGGAAGCCTGCTTCTCCCTCTCCCACTCCCCCGCTTGTGTTCCCTCTCTCGCTGTGTCTCTCGCTGTCAAATAAATAAACAAAATCTTAAAAAAAAAAAAAAAAAGGGGCGCCTGGGTGGCTCAGTTGGTTGGGCGACTGCCTTCGGCTCAGGTCATGATCCTGGAGTCCCGGGATCGAGTCCCGCATCGGGCTCCCTGCTCAGCAGGGAGTCTGCTTCTCCCTCTGACCCTCCCCCCTCTCATGTGCTCTCTCTCTCTCTCTTTCAAATAAATAAATAAAATCTTTAAAATAAAAAAATAAAAAAAAAAAGAATATACTCTTTTTTTTTCTAAAGTAGGTTCTACACCCAATATGGGGCTTGAACTCACAACCCTGAGATCAAGAGTTGCACACTCTACCGGCTGAGCCGGCCAGGCGTCCCCGACTATACTCTTAAATTTGAAAAAAAAAAAAAATCATGTGAATAACCTGAATAGCACTTCGCCATCTGCACTTACATATGATAGACTATCTCTGGAGAAAACCCAAGAAACTGGAGGCCCGGCCCCAGTGCCTCCCTGGAGGGGCCCCAAGGGGGAAGGGAGAAGGGAAGGCATCCACTGAGTCCCCTCCTGTACTTTTAGAAATCTCTGCCTTGTGCCTTTCATTACCTATTAACATTTTTTTTTCAAGTGTTCTATTAAAAGTACTGCCCCAGGCTGCTGCGGGGAGCAGCGACTGGAGGAGGGTGAGCCTGGGCTGGGACGAGGCCGGGGCAGTGACCCGAGAGTGGGGACTGGCCAGGGCTGCCAAGCCCTCATGGCCTGTTCCAGAAGGTCCCGCCATGGAATGTTCTGCACGAAGCCCTTAGAGGCTCTGGGAGGCAAGGCCTATCCCTCAGACCCTGCCCTCTGCAAGCCACCCACGGGGTCTCCCAAAAAGGCACTTTTGGCCACCTCTGCCCCTACACAAAAGGATCCTGATATGATCCCGCCACCTCCAACTGTTCAGTGGATCAAAGCTCTGGATCCCTCATACCCCATCTAGAAGGGTAGGAGCAGACTCACCTCCCTTCCTGCTCCCCCCTATTCCTCCCTCTCTCTAACTTTCCTCCCTCCTCCCTCTTTCTTCCAGCCACACACAACCTCCCCCAGGGCCTCTGAAACACCAGCTCCCTCTCTGCTCATGCTGTTCCCTCTGCTCTTTGCCCATGCTGTTCCTTCTGCCTGGAACTCCATTCCCTACCCCCACCCCCCCCACCCCCACCTCTTCACCAGACTGAGGTTTACCTGGGAGACAATGGCTTCCTTCCTTCACATAACAAACATTTGACAGCCATCAACTCTTTGTGGGGGTGGGCGACAAGGGGGGCGGGTGCCAGGGATTAGGGAGCAGGAACTGAAAAGAGGCCACATCCTAGCTGGCAAGAGAGAAAATAAAGGAGACAACAGAAAGTACAAACAGGGGACTTTTAAAAACAGTTAAATGCTGCAAGAACTGGTCTACAGTCTGACTGAGAAGGAGCCCTCAGGTGAGGAAGTGAGAAGGAACAGCAAGTACAATGGCTCAGAGGCTTGGAAATGAGCTCTGAGAGTTCAAGAATCAGAAAGAAGGCCAGCGCAGCTGGATTTAAGGATTTAAGGGAATGAGGGAAAGTGGCATCAGACACAGCCAAAAACATAGGTCTCCATGCTTGTCATAGACTCTGTAAGGAGCTTGGTATCCCCTCCTCCAGGAAGCCCTCCTTGACTGCATCAGGTGCCCGTCCCACCCCCCCAACCCTGTTCACTCTAGGGTTGTCACTCTCTAGTCACTGGCCTGTCTCCCGCAATGCCCTGTGAGGCCAGGGCCGGTCACCACCATATCCCCAACACTGTCCAGCACATGCCTGGGTACACAGAATGTACTTGGTAAATGCCCTAGGAGGCTCGCCTTCTCTGCTTCCCTGGCTCCCCTCAGCCTTGCCTCTTCCTGACCCAGCCCTACATTCCTGAGCTCCTCATCCGGCTAATTTCTTTCATCCCATCCTCAAAGGCTCCTCTGGGGAGGACTCCCAGCTCCAGTCGCCTCTCATGGGCTGCATGCCCAAGGTGAAGTTTCTGAAGTGGTCAGATCAAACACCCCTAGGGCTGGGCTTTGGCTGGGCCAGCGTGGGGAGGCTCAGAGGAGACAGAAGTCCCCAGGCGGCGGTGTTCAGGGGAGGAGGGTGGAGGGGGGATGGGCATGGCGAGCCCCCCCTCATCATGACAACACATGACTTTCAGTTCCTGATTCATTTTGTGCCAGATGCTGGGCTAATATTTATTTTATTTTTTTTTAAGATTTTATTTATTTATTAATGAGAGAGAGAGAGGCAGAGGGAGAAGCAGGCTCCTCGAAGAGCAGGGAGCCTGACGTGGGACTCGATCCCAGGACCCTGGGATCAAGACCTGAGCCAAAGGCAGATGCTTAACCGACTGAGCCACCTAGGCGCCCCTGGGCTAATCTTTATTTTTTTATTTTATTTTATTTATTTATTTTTTTTAAAGATTTTATTTATTTATTTGAGAGAGAGAGAGCATGAGCAGCGTGGAGGATCAGAGGGAGAGAGAGCAGCAGACTCCCTGATGAGCAGAAAGCCCGATGCGGGGCTTGATCCCAGGACCCTAGGATCACGACCCAAGCCGAAGGCAGATGCCTAACTGACTGAGCCACCCCTGGGTGGCCAATCTTTAAAAATAATATAATGTATTAATTTAAATGGGTAAGATGTAGTCAGAGTGCATAATTCAGAAGACTCAAAAGGGCTATAGGGAAAAGTAAGTATTTCTATTTTACAATTTTATTTTATTTTTAAAGGTTTATTTATTTATTTGAGAGTGGGGGAAGGGCAGAGAGAGAGAGAGAATCTCAAGCAGACTCCCTGTGCTGAGCGCAGAGCCTGACAAGGGGCTTGATCTCACGACCCTGAGATAGTAGCCGAAATCAAGAGTCCGACACTTAACCGACGGAGCCACCCAGGCGCCCCTCTATTTTACAATTTTAAAAGGGTGGAGAAAAGCCCCTCTCACCTTGGGTGCAGGCAGCTCCCATTTTTAAACAATGTATATCTGCTGCCCACCCAGTTCCCCTTCCTGGAGGCAACTATCACTAGTAGTTTCACTTGATCAAAATATTTGCTAAAAAAATATTCACTAGGCACCTACCATCAGCCAGGCACTGTTCTAAGGACTGAGGATATAACCATAAACAACAGAGTGGGCTGGTGACTCAGTATTTTTTATAGAAAGGTCAGAGAAGATCAAACAGCCCTTTTGTGTGCTGGTGGGGATGATCCGGATTCCTAGATTTCAGAGGAGAAACAGAGGAGAGAGAGGAGAACAGCTGGAATGTTGTTCATACCGAGGCAAGACAGGAAGGGTCCCCAGGCTCAAGAGCGTAGTTCGTCATTACTAAGGAAGGTGTGTTTTCCAAAGACAGTCACAACAATCTCTCCCATCCCACATGCTCTCACAGTGTGACCTTGACATTCCTCCCACTGAGTGTGTTTTGTGCGAGGGTACGTTCCCTCCCCCTTGAACCTGGGCAAAACCTTGCGGCTGCGTGAACCAACAAAGCACAGAGGAGGTAAGGCTTCCAAGGCTCATTGTCAAGTGCCAGGCACCTCCCACCTGCTTTTAGGGCACTCGCTCTTGGAACCCAGCCACATGCGCTGAGGAAGGTCAAGTAGCCCACCCAGAGAGGTCCCATGAAGGTACTCTGGCTGTCAGCTCAGCTGAGGTCCCAGCCAGCACCAACTGCCGGCACAGGAGTGAAGACTCCTCCAGCTGATTCCAGCTCCCAGCCTGAAGTCACCCCCGACCCCCCACCCCATTCTGCAATTCTTGCCAGTTGAGGCCCCAGACATCAGGGAGCAGAGACAAGCTGTCCTTTGCTGTGCCTTGTTCAAATGCCTGACCTACAGAATCCATGAATATAATACAGGGGTGTTTAACACTAAGTTTGGGGGTTGTTTGTTATGCAGCAGTAGCAGATAACTGGTATACTAAGGAATAGGAGGAAAGGGGTAGATGGGTAGTAGGAGTCTGGGGAAGTTTTCTTCTGGTGGGTTCTCCTCTCTCAGTGACATAGGAAGGAAAGTCCCCACTGAGAGTGGGCAAGAAGGGAGGAGATGTAGGAGTTTGAGTTGTCTAGGAAACAACTCGAGTCCATCCACAAATGAATAGAGAAACCAAATGTGGTATATCCACGCAATGGAACATTTTTCAGCCTCCATCCTTCCATGCCTCCGTAAAGCTGGTGTGAATGTCCTGGCCGACGCTCTCAAGAGCTCAAGAACATTAACAATGCCAACAAGAGAGGCACCTGCCAAGTTCCTATTAGGCCATGCTCCAAAGTCATTTTCCAGCTTCTAATTGAGATGATGAAGCCTGATTACACTGAAATCACTGATGATCACGGAGATGGGGAAATTGCTGTGAAGCTTACAAACCCATCCCATTAGTTTGGTTTCATTGCATTGACAACGGCAGCTGGTGTCGCGGACCAAAAGGAAGTAGGACAAAAACACGCAAGAGGGACGGTCCTGGCGGTCTTTTCCTAGGGAGGGAATACATACATACAAGTAAAATACCTCAATGGAGGAAAAAAGTGAAATGAAATTCTGACACATTCTACGACATGGATGAACCTTGAAAACATTATGCTAAGTGAAAGAATCGAGACACAAGAGGGTAAACATTGTAGGGTTCCATGTATATGAGCTATCCAGAATAGACAAATCGGTAGAAACTGAAAGATAGTGGGGATGGTTGCACAACATGGTGAAGGTGCTTAATGACTCTGAATTTAACACTTTTCAATGCTTAAAATGATAAATTTTATGTTATGCATTTTTTTGGGAGGGGGTAAGTTCTACGCCCAATGTGGGGCTTGAACTCACAACTTCGGAGTGATCAAGAGTTGCATGCTCTACCGACTGAGCCAGCCGGGTGCCCCTATGTTACGTATCTTTTACCACAATTAAAAAAATATATATTTAGGAGTTTTGGAAGAGCAAAGGGACTAGGGCTCAGACAACCAATTGCCAGACAACGTTAGTAATACCTTGAGGTCCAAGGTGCTGAAGTTAACGTGAGACCTGGCGCCATGGTTCCAGATTCTTCTCCAGCCACTCAGCAGAGCAGTTGCAGGCCACAGTAGGCAGAGAGCTGGGTGTCTTCCCTATAAGACCAATGAATGAGAGGGAGGAAGGGAGTTGAGGGCAGGGGACACAGGCTCTAAGCTGGGTGAGGGCTGAGTGGTCATGAGGGGGCTGAGTCCATGCAAAGCAGTTGGATTAATGGAATGGAGGTCTTGCTGAGACTAAAGGAGTTGGGACACCAGATGAAGCGAGTTGGAAAGGTCCAAATGGGGGTGCTGGTGTGGCTGCTAGTAGTTGAAATGGTGGAGGAAGTGTGTGGTTGTCAAGTGACAGGTGTCTGCTCTGGGAGGGCAAGGTCTTTGGAGGAGAAGAGGTCAAGGCACTGAGGGGCCAGCACATTGGAACAGCCATCTCTGTGCATTTTGAGATGCCCAAGGGGCGCCTGGGTGGCTCAGTCAGTTGGGTGTCTGCCCCTGGCTCAGGTCATGATCCCAGGGTCCTGGGATTGAGCCCCGCATCGGGCTCCCTGCTCAGTGAGGGGTCTGCTTCTCCCTCTCCCTCTCCCTCTCCCCCTGCTCGTGCTCTTGCTTGCTCTCTCTCTCTCGCTCTTTTTATTTATTAAATAAATAAAAATCTTAAAAAAAAAAAAAAAGAAATGCCCAAGAGTTAGGACAGGAAGATCGACAGAAGCCAGAGGACTAAGGGCCAGGGAGCTGGGGGTCTGCTATTGATTGCAACCAGCCAGCCCAGCAGGTGTCACAGTGTGATTTGTGAGCTTCGACATAGAGAGCTTAGCCCTTTCCTGAGCTGCTATTTTTATTCCACATTACTCTAATTCCACCCAAAGGGCATCTGGCTGGAACAGACCTTGCCGTCCTGAGGAGAGCCCATCGTCGTCATGGCAACCATATCTTCATCGCTTTGGCCCAGGGGGTGGGACCTGAATCCATCTCCATGGAAACAGCCAGGCTCACATTCTGGAGGGAGAGTGTCATCATCTGTGAGACCTTTACTGGCCTGGGATCCCTTCTCTTACCAGCCTTGCTCCCTCCTCTAGGAAGCCTTCCAGGATTGTTCCAAACCTCTCCTACCCTGCCCAATCTGGCCTCTACCTTGAATCCTTGATCTTGGAAGAGGAGGAGGAAGACATGGGAGGGGTGGAGTGGAAGTAGGGGTGTCTGAGGTCATCAGGAAAAGCATTCATAATATCTGCTCCCTCAACAAATATTTATTGAGAGCCCACTATGTGCGAGGAACTGCGCTAGCATCAGGGACATAGTGGTAAATAAAATAGACCCCAGGGGACGCCTGGGTGGCTCAGTCGGTTAAGCGTCTGCCTTCGGCTCAGGTCGTGATGCCAGGGTCCTGGGATCGAGTCCCGCATCCGGCTCCCTGCTACGCAGGGAGCCTGCTTCTCCCTCTGCCTCTGTCTCTCTCTCTCTCTGTCTCTCATGAATAAATAAATAAAATCTTTTAAATAAATAAATAAATAAATAAATAAATAAATAAATAAATAAATAAATAAAATAGATCCCAGGCTTCTTGGAGCAGACATCCTAGTAGTAGGAGGGAGCAGATAACGAATAGACTCACAGAACATATAGACCAGTGCTGTCCAACAGCAACAGAATGGGAGTCCCATAGGTCATTTTTACTTTTCTAGTAGCCACATTAAAAAAAATAAATGAAAAGAAATAGGAAAAAATTAACTTTCATAATATATTTTATTACTAAGGTAATTCAGGTAGGCGGATAATAGCCCCCCAAAGATGCCCACCTCCTAGTTCTCTGGACCTGTGAATGTGTTAACTTACATAGCAAAAGAGTCTACAGATGTGGCTACACTAAGCTCGAGATGGGAAGATTATCCTGGATCATCTGGGGGGGGGGTTCTACTGTAATCATGGGTCCTAATAAGGGAAAAGGGAAGGCAGGAGAAACAGAGAAAGAGGGAGATCTGATGACGTCAGCAGAGGTTGGAGTGAGGGAAAGGAGGTGAAGAACCAAGGAATGTGGGCAGCTTCTAGAAGCTGGAGAAAGCAAGGGAACAGATTCATCCCTAGAGGGTCCAGAAGGAAGGCGGCTTGATTTTAGCCCTATAAGGATTTAGAGGATTTTAGCCCTATAAGACTCATTTCAGACCTCCGGAATTGTAAGATAACAAATTTGTCTTCTATTGAGCCACTGCGCTGGTGGGAATTTGTTATAGCAGCAACAAGGAACTAAGACACCCATACATCCAAAATATTATCATTCCACATGTATTCAACATAAAAATTATGGCGATATTTTGAATTCTACTTTTTTCATATCATGTCTTCACAGTCCAATGTGTATTTGGTACTTACAGCACATCTAAAGTTGGATTTGGCATTTCTTTTTTTTTTTTTTTTTAAGATTTTATTTATTTATTTGACAGGGAGAGTGTGTAAGCAGGTGGGAGTGGTAGGCAGAGGGAGAAGCAGGCTCCCCGTTGAGCAGAGAGCCCGACGTGGGACTCGATCCCAGAACCCCGGGATCATGACCTGAGCCAAAGGCAGACGCTTAAGCAACTGAGCCACCCAGGCACCCCGGATTTGGCACATTTCAAGTGTTCACTAGCCACTTGGCTGTCATATTTGACAGTGCAAGTCTAGAACATCAGCTGGTGACAAACAGGGGAGCCAATTAGGAAGTGCTGGGAGTAGGTAGGAAGGGGAATAGTTTGGATTTTTCTTTTTAAGATTTTATTTTTTATTTTTTTATTTTTATTTTTTTTAGATTTTATTTATTTATTCATGAGAGACAGAGAGAGACAGAGACAGAGGCAGAGGGAGAAGCAGGCTCCCCGCAGAGCTGGGAGCCCGATGCGGGACTCGATCCCAGGACCCCGGGATCATGACCTGAGCCGAAGGCAGACGCTTAACCGACTGAGCCACCCAGGAGTCCCTAAGATTTTATTTTTAAGTAATCTCTACACCCAACATGAGGCTCGAACCTACAACCCCAAGATCAAGAGTCACTCGCTTGGGAAGAGCCCGAGTGAAAGCTCAGAAGCAGGACTGTGTTTCAAGAAGCCACCTCGCAGGATGAGTGAGGGCAGCAGTAACGACCAGTGAAATGGGGACGTTAGGCAGGGTGACAGATCCTGCGGAGCCTTGTCAGACTTTAGCCTTTGCTTGGAGTGAGACAGGAGCCATGGCATGGTTTTGAGCAGAGAGGAGACATGGTCAACCTAGGTTTTAACAGGAATCATTGTGACAGCTGAGGGGACGGGGGAGAGGCCATGAAGGCAGAAGGGAGGACGCAAAATCACAATCACAAGAAGGATTAGAGTTATTGAACTCTTACTGTGACTAGTGGCTGTTATTTATCCAGGGCTGATGATGTGCCCCGTACTGCACTAAAAGCATTCGGTGCATGGGCTCATGAAATTGCTCACATCACTTAGACCCTGTTTTACAGATGGGCAAGCCAAGGCTCAAAAAGATAAAGTTGCTTAGCCAAACTCATTAGTTATGGTTCGATCTATTTCTAGTGGGATTTCATGTTGGAATTTGACCAGACGATTCTGAAGTTCCTATAGACAGAGAGGTATCTGAGAATGGTCATTATCAAAGGGAGGAATGGGGGCGCCTGGGTGGCTCCGTCGTTGGGCGTCTGCCTTCGGTTCAGGTCATGATCCCAGGGTCCTGGGATCGAGCCCCATGTCTGGCTCTGCACTCAGCACAGAATCTGCTCGAGTGTCTCTCTCCCTCTCCCTCTGTCCCTCCCACTCATGCTCTCTCTCTCTCTCTCAAATAAATAAATAAATATATTTTTAAAAAGATTGGTTCCAGGGCGCCTGGGTGGCTCAGTTGGTTAGGCGACTGCCTTCGGCTCAGGTCATGATCCTGGAGTCCCTGGATCGAGTCCCGCATCGGGCTCCCTGCTCGGCGGGGAGCCTGCTTCTCCCTCTGACCCTCTCTCCTCTCATGTGCTCTCTCTCTCTCATTCTCTCTGTCTCAAATAAATAAATAAAATCTTTAAAAAAAAAAAAAAAAGATTGGTTCCAGAAAGATCAATGATGTAAATGTAAAAAATGCAACAGTTGGGACACCTGGGTGGCTCAGCTGGTTGGGTATCTGCCTTTGGCTCAGGTCATGGTCCCAGGGTCCTGGGATCAAGTCCCGAGTTGGGCTACTTGCTCGGCGGGAAGCCTGCTTCTCCCTCTGACCCTCCCCCTGCTTGTGCTCTCTCTATCTCTGACAAATAAATAAATAAAATCTTTTTAAAAAAATGCAACAGTAAAACCATAAAAGAAAATACAGGTTCCAACTATCAAGAGAGGGGGTACTTTTTAAGATGGGAAAGCCAGAAATTAAAATAAAAGACAGACATATTTGACCACATTAAAACCAAAACATTTGTGTGGCAAGGAAACAACAAAACATAAACAAGGCCTATAGACAGATGACAAATGGGTAGAGATTGCTTGCAATGCAGGCAACATATAAAGGTTTAACGTATGTAATGAGCTTCTGTAAACCAATAAGACAAACACTCCAGAAGAAACATGGACAAAGGGTTTGAATAGATAATTTGCAGAGCAGTAAAATGAACCAGCTAATACATATATGAAAAGATATGAAAAGTCTCCTCCACATGGAGACTTTCCTTTATACCCCCTAAATGGTACAAATTTCAGAGGGGCATACACCTGCTGCTGGGTGGGGTCTATGGGAAAGGGCACGTTCATCTATCACTGATGGCAATGAGAACTGTTACAGCCTTTTTGAAAGCGAATCTGGCAGCATCTATCACAATCTATAATCTACGTCCATTAAAAGAAATGCATCTTTGCCCTTGACTCAGCAACCCTATTGCTGGGAATGCATCCCATAGAAATCAAGTCTCCAGAGTAAGCTAAAGGCATGGATGGATAGGTTCTCACTGCAGGACTGGAGAAGCAAGAAGCTGGGAATCAAAGACGAAAAGCTATCTTTGCGTTGAAAAAATGATGACTCACCTACTTTGTGAACTCTTTTCTTTTTTAAGATTTTATTTATGTATTTATCTGAGAGAGAGAGAGGGAGAGAGAGCACATGCGTGTGCACCCAAGGGGTGGGGGAGAAGGGAGGGAGAGGGAGAGAGAATCTCCAGCAGACTCCACAGTGAGCACAGAGCCCGCTGGGGGGCTCGATCTCACGACCTGGAGATCATGACCCCAAGATCACGACCTGAGCTGAAACCAAGTGTCAGAGCCTTAACTGACTGAGCCACCCAGGTTCCCCAACTTTGTAAATTCTTCATGCAGCCATTCCAAATGGCAAGCCAGAATCCATTCTGGTGGGCTTGCTCCAGGGGTCCTCAACTGCAGCTACATAGGAGTATCTCCTGGGAATGTTTAAAAATTCCGATCTTCAGGCCACACCCCAGAGCAGCCAAATCAGAGTCCCTGGAACCAGGGGATCAGTATTTTGTAAAGCTCTCCTAAGTGATGCCAAGGTGCAGCCAGAGTGAAACCATTGTCTTAGGGGGATTTCCCATGGCAGAAAGTGGAAAAGGAAGACGCAGAGCTGTGAGTATAGTGAGCCCAAAGGAAAAACAGCCCTCTATGTATTTATTTATTTATTTTTTAAGATTTTATTTTAAGTAATCTCTACACCCAATGTGGGGCTCGAACCTACAACCCCGAGATCAAGAGTCACCCATTCCACCAACTGAGCCAGTCAGGCACCCCTGTACTGGTTTATTAAGCTACATGCCAGGCACTCTTGGAAGCATGTAATCCTCACAACAAATCAATGATGTGGGACTGTTATTATTCCCATTTTACAGACGGGAAAACTGAGTCACAGAGTAGTTCAGGCATTTGCCCAAAGCCACAGGATATTAAGTGGCAGAGCTGGGATTGGAAGCCAGGCCATCTGGCTCCAGAAGCCATGTTGTGCTCTTTCTTTTTTTTTTTAAAGATTTTATTTATTTATTTATTTGAGAGAGAGAGTGAGCGAGAGAGAGAGCACAAGCTGGGGGAAGAGGCGGAGGGAGAGGGAGAAGCAGACTCCCCACCGAGCAGGGAGCCCGATGTGGGGCTCGATCCCAGGATCCTGGGACCATGACCTGAGCCGAAGGCAGACGCCCAACCGACTGAGCCACCCAGGCACCCCAACCATGTTGTGCTCTTAACTGCCAAACTTTATATATATATATCTGTATTCAAATATATCTTCCTATATTCATGTATGCAATATTCCTCTGTGTATATTTCTATAACTCTAGTCTTCCTATATTTTCTATACATGGTATTTACATAAAATACTCATATATTTGACATATAATATTATATATTTGGGGGCGCCTGGGTGGCTCAGTTGGTTGAGCGACTGCCTTCGGCTCAGGTCATGATCCCAGGGTCCTGGGATCGAGCCCCGCATCGGGCTCCCTGCTCAGCTGGAAGCCTGCTTCTTCCTCTCCCACTCCCCCTGCTTGTGTTCCCTCTCATGCTCTCTCTCTCTCTCTCTCTCCCTGTCAATTAAATAAATAAATAAAATCTTTAAAAAAAATATTCTATATATTTGTATGTATTACTATAATATAGTTTTCCCATATATAATATTCCTGTGTCTGTTCTTGTAAGTACAATACTCCTATGTATTTTTTTTTTAAGATTTTATTTATTTGTCAGAGAGAGAGAGCACAAGCAGGGGAAGCGGCAGGCAAAGGGAGAAGTAGGCTCCCCTCTGAGCAAGGAGCCCAATGGGGGACTCGATCCCAGGACTCTGGGATCATGACCCGAGCCGAAGGCAGATGCTTAACCGACTGAGCCACCCAGGCGCCCCTATTTACTTATTTTAAAGTTTTATTTAGTTAAGTAATGTCTACACCCAACGTGGAACATGCAACTTTTTTTTTTTTTTTAAGATTTTATTTATTTATTTGACAGAGAGAGAGAGCGAGAGAGGGAACACAAGCAGGGGCAGTGGGAGAGGGAGAAGCAGGCCTCCCGCGGAGCAGGGAGCCCGATGCAGGGCTCGATCCCAGGACCCTGGGATCGTGACCTGAGCCGAAGGCAGACGCTTAACGACTGAGCCACCCAGGCGCCCCCATGCAACTCTTGATCTCAGGGTTGTGGGTTCAAATCCCACATTGGGTGCAATGATTACTTTTAAAAAACCTTATAAAGGATCCAGATGAACTGTCAGATGAAGAGGTACATAGGGTAAGTTCTGGAAGGATCCCGAGCACAGAAAGCTTCTGTCCCTGTGGAACTGGAATAAGGCACCATCCCAGAAGGTGGATGGGTTTAACCAACCCAGAAGCCTATCAAATCTTGTCATGTAAGAATTTTTTTTATAGAGGGGCGCCTGGGTGGCTCAGTCAGGTAAGCGTCTGCCTGCAGCTCAGGTCATGATCCCAGTGTCCTGGGATCGAGCCCCACATCGTCACTGGGAAATAAAGTGATTGGCAAAACCGCCTTGCCCCTTGGGAAAGAGAAGCCTCCAAAACTTAAATTAACCTTCAAGTGCAGCCTTTGGCCATGTTGCAAATGAAATAGAAATCTTTCAGAAGATGCGCCTACAGATCCATAAAGAAGGAACATTAAAATTTCAGCTAAAAATAACCAAAACCACAGAAAACTTCATTACTACTTTTTTTTAGAGGTTTTTTTTTTTTTTTAAGTAATCTCTACACCCAATGTGGAGCTCGAACTCACAACCCCAAGATCAAGAGTCAGGTGCTCCACTGACTGAGCCAGCCTGGCACTCCTACTTTATTGCTATTTTAAACTCCATACAATGCTCCACTAATATTGAAATTACCCATTTCTCCTAGACAATGAAAATGAATTCATAATTTTAGTCATGAGATTACTGTCGGCTTTCTTTTTCCAAATCCTCAGTATAAAATTTTCAAGTATGTTAATTGTGATTAAAAAGGGAAAGCTGGAGCGCCTGGCCAGCTCAGTCCGCAGAGCATGCGACTGGATCTCGAGGTCATGAGTTCAAGCCTCATGTTGGGCGTAGAGCCTACTTAAAAAATAATAATAAAAAAAAAATAAAAAGGGAAAACTACCTGATGTAAAATTCGCTTAAATTAAAATGGGAAATGGGGCGCCTGGCTGGCTCAGTCCTTGGAGGGTGCTACTCTTGATCTCGGGGTCCTGAGTTTGAGCCCCAAGGGGGGTGTAGAGATTACTTAAAAATAAAATCTTTAAAAAAAGAAAAAAAATGGGAAAGTAAACTGGGGGAAGAAAAACTGTTCTTACAGAGCTTTTTTTTTTTTTTTAATTTTATTTATTTATTTGACAGAGAGAGAGATAGTGAGAGCAGGAACACAAGCAAGGGGAGTGGGAGAGGGAGAAGCAGGCTTCCCGCGGAGCAGGGAGCCCGATGCAGGGCTCGATCCCAGGACCCCCGGATCATGACCTGAGCCAAAGGCAGACGCCCAACGACTGAACCACCCAGGCGCCCCCTTTACAGAGCTTTAGTCTCCAGCAGTTTCACCCCAACACACACTCACTCTCACACTCACACATGCTCACATACACTCCCCAGAGATGCGGACTGGGGCTGAAAGTTCCAACCCTCTAATCACTCCCTCTTTCTGGTGACCAGCTCCATCCTGAAGCTATGTAGGGACCCCACACTAAGTGATCACACACCAATCAGAGAGCTGGCTGATTGGTTGTCCTTGGGTTTCCATGTCTATACCTTGAGGCTTAGGTTTGGGTTCTCCCCTCAGGAGAGGGCCAGAGGTCCAGCCAACAGCCACTGAGGAACCGAGGCCTCCTACCCCTAATCACCTGAGTGAACTTGGAAGCAGACGCTCCAGACCCAGCGGAGTCTTCAAATGATGGTCCCAGCCACATGACCGACCCTAAGACGCAACTGCCCGGCTAGGTCGCTCCTGGATTCCTTACCCCCAGAAATTACGTGAGTTAAACGTTTATTGTTTTAGGGCCACCTGGGTACTTTAGTCGGTTAAGCTTCGGAGTCTTGATCTCAGCTCAGGTCTTGATCTCAGGGTCTTGAGTTCAAGCCCCGCATTGGGCTCCACGACCAGCGTGGAGCCACTTAAGAAAATGTTGTTGGTGGTGTTTTAAATTGCTAAATTTGGGGGTAATTTGTGATACAGCAGCAGATAACTAATACGTACCTCCATAAAAGTTTATTTAGAGGAAAAAACTTTCTATAGCTCCCCAGTACCTTGGGACAAAGCTCATGCGGCCAGACTCAAAAGTCAGGCCGCCTGGGCATGATGCCATCTGGGACGGGTGAGAGTCTGCGCTGTGTGAAGGGAGGTCTCGGTCCTTGGATTCCCCAGAAGAACATTCACGTGGGGGATCTGCGCTCAGAATAAAGACAGCCAGAAGGAAAGGAGCCAGCACAAAGCAGTTTATTAAAGCGAAAGTACACTCTCAAGGTGGGAGGGCGGGCACGTGCCGCCAGGTGGATCCCGCCCCTAGGTTGCTTTGAGACTGGATATTATCGGGTCTCTCTGGGCTGGGAGGAGCCGGGACGTAGAGGGGGTTGGTCTCTAACCGAGGCTGCGGCCAATCCTTTGGGAAACTCCTCCCACAGGTTGGGAGGGGGAGTTTTTGACCGTCCGAGGTGGGTCCGGGAACAGTCCCGGCAGCCTTGCTCCATGGGGCGGGGCTGTGCCGCAATGTAAATGTATTATGATGAGTCTAGGGGTTACCCTGGGGCAACAGAGGAAGTGGAGAGCGCAGTTCTGCACCTGTAGCTCCCGGTCGGTCCGCCGCAAGGTCCTGGAAGGCGCAAGGTCGGGATGTTGAGCCTTATAATGTGTAGCTTCTTTATCACGGTCCTGGCCTTCAGCTCCTGTCTCTTATCAGTCCCCTTCAAGGACGTGGGACTCTGCCTCCGGGCATTCCTTCCACTGGTCCTATCTAGCTCCTTCTACCTAACAGATCCACTGCTTACAGTGGTGTGACCTTGGCGGAGTCATTTGCCCTTCCCTGTGTCTCCTATAAATCAGGCCCTCCTCATAGGGTGATGCCACTGGAAGGTTGCATCCTAGGGTGATGGTGAGGAGCGAATGAGCTAGCTAGGACGAAGTGCTTAGGAGGCGCGCAACTTGGATGCTTTTTTAAGTCTTTGCTATTATTGTTTCCAAAATACTCTAGCCACAGAAATATTGTCGTTTCCCCAGGGTAGCGTCACTTGCCCTTTTCTTCCTGGCCTTTGCACATTTGTATTCCTCTCCTGGAGCTCCTGCCTTACCCCCTCTTCCTTTTGGCTTGTGTTTATTCATCCTGTTTAGCTTAGATCCTCTCCTCCAGGAAGCCCTCTCTGATTTCTCCCTCCAGGCCAGGTCCAACGCCCACTCTGGGATCCCCCAGCCTCCTGGGATCCCCTCCCCCTGTCCTGCCCCAGTCTGGGTCATCTCTATCCAGCGATGGGTCTGTCTCCACCCCTGGATCGTGGGCCCCCATGAGGGCAGGGCTGGAAGTATCTTGGTCGCTTCTGTGTCCCCAGCACTGCCCAGCACGGGGTAGGGCCACGACAAGTCCTCAGGAACTCCTTGTTGAAAAAAAATAAAGAAGTCTCCAAAATCAGGGTATGTGGGTATGTGTGTGGTCTAGTGGTAACAAAAGCTGTTTCCAGTAGTACAGGACAGCGTGTTATTTTTTTATCACCAAAATACTGATATTTTTGTGCTGTGATATTTTTTGGTAATGTGCCATTAGAAATCATTTGGATCATTTTTCCTGAGCTTGCACCCAAAGAGTTACAGGCTACCTCATAATTTCATATGGAACCAGGCTCACTCATTTAGAAAGCTTTCTTTCTTTCTTTCTTTTTTTTTTTTTAAGATTTTGTTTATTTATTCGATGGAGAGAGACACAGAGAGAGAGGGAACACAAGCAGGGGGAGTGGGAGAGGGAGGAGCAGGCTTCCCACGGAGCAGGGAGCCCGATGCGGGGCTCGATCCTAGGACCCTGGGATCATGACCTGAGCGGAAGGCAGACGCTTAACCAACTCAGCCACCAAGGCGCCCCACTCTATTTGTTTTTAACTAAACTTTTTATCCTGAGATAATTATAGATGCATATTGCAGTGTTAAGAAATAATACAGAAAGCTCCTGTGTGCCTTTCACCCAGTTTCCTCCAGTGGGAACATGTTACAAAACTATAGTACAGCCGATTCTCTTCATTGGCGCAGTGATGTTCTACAAAGTCGCCGCAAATGCTCAGTTAGCGAATACTGAACACTGCTCCTGGGGTGGTGGGAGGGAAGTACAGGGTTAGGTTCTGACAGCTTTTGGTTACAACGTGGTGATGAAACCATTAATATGTAACTTTGCTTCATGTGTGTTTCTGTTTAAAAACACCTTACATAATATCCGTTGTTGATTCCCTCACGTTGAACTCAGGCCAGCAGCTCTAGAACTCTAGCCTGAACCAAGCTCATCTCATGCATGTAAAAATCTTACCTATGTTCTCCGCTAAGGCACATCCCAGCCTTCTTGCGCCTAGGGACTCTGGACAGCACTTCAACACTGGGTTTGGGGGCTATTTTAAACAGCAAGATCACCAACAAAAAGCACAAAAATGTGAAAAATGTGGCATTAAGTAGACTGTGAAAAGGACACTTGTTTACAGCGTGGGAGCTGCAAGGAGAAGGCAGAGCGTTGCCCTGTTCAACCTCAGCTGGGAATGTGTGCGTCAGGTGACTCAAGTTTTTGTTGCTTTGTACATGTCTGGGAATAACCGAGAAAGGCTCACCAGTATCTACTTTGGGGGCTTTTCCATATTTGCATTCACAAACATGAAATCCACAAGTAACGAGGATCGAAGGTCCAGTATCGCAACCAGGACACCAACACCAACAGAGTCAAGATACAGAACATTTCATCACAAGGGTGACCCCCCACCCTGGTGCAGCCACTCCATTTTCTCTGCTCTCACCCCCTTCTGAGCCCCTACTGACCACTGTTCTGTTCTACATTTCTAGAATTTTGTCACATTACATAAATGCAATCACATGACACGTAACTTTTGAGATAAAAGTGTACCACTCAGTGGTTTTTAATATATACAGGGTGCAACCATCACCATCATCAATTTGGGGGGTGATGAAATCGTTCTAAAAGAAACCCCACACCTTTTAGCCATCACGCCCCAATCTCTCCATCCTTCCCAGGCCCTGGCAACCACTACTCTACTTTCTGTCTTTATAGATTTGCTTCTTCTGGAGATTTCATACAAATGCAGTCGTACACTATGTGGCCTCCAACGTTTCTTTCACTCGGCGAAACGTTTTCAAGTCTCGGCCATGCTGTAGCATGGGTCACTGCTCCATTCCTTCTTATGGCTGAAGAATAGTCCACTGGGAGGCTGGACCACATTTCGCTTATCTGTTCATCTGTTGATGGATCCGTTCTAAGTGCCTGACACGTATTAACTCATGCAAACCTCCCAACAGCTTTCTGAAGTAGGGACTGTTGTCGTCTCCCCCATTTGACAGATGAGTAAACTGAGACCCTCTCTGGAGGCTGCACAGCTGCGGGGGGAGCGCGGGGAAGCTGAATTCGAAACCAGGGCCATTTGGCTTCAGTGGCCTCACTATTGGTCACGACTCTAAGAAATCCCACAGAGAGGTGGCACCAAGGAGGTCACGGAGTCCCCTCCAGAGGTCGACGAGTCTGTGATTTTATGATTTTTAACGTGTGAATTAAAAATTCATGTGTGGGGGGCGCCTGGGTGGCTCAGTCGGTTAAGCGTCTGCCTTCGGCTCAGGTCATGGTCCCAGGGTCCTGGGATCGAGCCCCGCATCGGGCTCCCTGCTCAGCGGGAAAGCCTGCTTCTCCCTCTCCCACTCCCCCTGCTTGTGTTCCCTCTCTCGCTGTGTCTCTCTCTGTCAAAAAAATAAATAAAATCTAAAAAAAAATTAAAAAAAAATTCCTGTGTGATCTGGCGATTCTAAGGCTGCCAGGATACCAAGGGACGGGCGGCTACACGATGTGACCCCTGGGATTTGCTTCAAAATAAATGCAGGTGCGCACCCTGGGTGGGGCATGAGGGTACAGGGCTAGCCGATGACTTGATAAGGAGAAACAAGCAACGACGAATGGAATGAGGATGTTCAGTCTTTTGGCTCAGCCTCTCACACCGACTCGGCAGCTGAAGGTAAAAGGATGGCCCTGACCCCAGACAGGCTTTGATCCCGGATCTGCCACTTCCTGGCTGTGCGCCCCAGCTAAGTGACTTCACCTTTGGGAGTCTCATGGCCCTCACCTGCCCCGCGGACAATCCGGATCCCGTTGGAGAACCTGCACGTCCAGTGCTGAGTGCAGAGCCTGCCCGGCAGCAAGAACTCAACAGACGGGAGCTGGATGGTCTTGCGGAGGTGATGGTGCCTCTCGGTGCCTCAGTCTCCTCATCTGTAAAATGGGAGAGTCAGAGTCCCTACCTTTTAGAGCTGTGGAGACGATTCATTTGTTCATTCGTGGACTATTTCTTGAGCATCTACTACGTGTAATTATTGAGCAACTACTCTTTAGACATGGGAATACAGTGGCGACCGAGGCAGCTCTCCTTGCCCTATGAAGCTGACACTCTAGTAACAAGGCAATACACACACACACACACACACACACACACACACACAATGTGTCAACTGGTGATAAATAAATGCACTGGAAAGAAATCAAGAAATAAAACAGGTTATGAGACAGATGGTGATATGGTATATGAAGAGAAGGATAACTATCTTTTTTTTTTTTAAGTAGGCTCCATGCCCAGTGTGGGGCTGGAACTCACAACCTCGAGATCAAGAGTCATGTGCTCTGACTGAGCCAGCCAGGTGCCCCAAGGATAACTATTTTCTATGGTGAGGTCAGGAAGGCCCCGACTGAGGTGACATCTGAGCAGAGACCTGAGAGAGGTGAGAGAATGAGCCACACAAATATCTGGGGGAAAGTTGTCCCAGGCAGGCAGGACAGGTGCAAAGGCCCTGAGGCAGGACTGTGCCTCACTAGGTCAAGGAACAGCAAAAAGGCCAGTGTGCATGGAACAGAGTGAGCAAGGGGGGGGGGGTGAGGGAAGAGAGGGGACAGGGGTGTCGTGAATCCACAGAAGGCATCCAAAGAGGGAAAAGACATCGTGCAGTTACCGTGAATGGATTCTGCTGCCACATGAGGCACTTTCTGTTGGGGACTAGGGTGGCAGCAGCAAGAAGCTGCTTGCAACAGCTAAGGAGGGGAGATGATAGTGCAGGGACGAGGGTGGTAGCTGTGGGGGTCAGACTTTGGATACATTCAGAAGGTCAAACCAACAGGATTTCCTGCTGGCTGGGATGTGGGATGTTGAGAAGCAGAGATGAGTCATGAATCCCTTCGAAGTTTCCAGCTTGCGTGCCTGGAAGGATGGTGGTTTCTATGCTGCTCAAGGAAGCAGGCTACTAGAAGACTTAGCATCTAGTTGTACGCCGGAAGTGGATGGCCTGTGCGATGTCAGTCAGAGAGGATGTTGTCGGCCAAGTGCGGGCATCGCGGGGAAGGAAAGGCAAGGCTGACCCACCCTGGCTAAACTTTACAAGACTCAGGCAGGTGTTGGGCACAGAGCCAGGCTTGTCTTCCACCTCACATTTTCCCTCTGGGCTGGGCCAACCTCTCCCTTCCTCAGGTCAGAAAGAATTTCTCCCCTCTTTACCTTGACCTCACTCTCAACCAGGTTAATGAAGCTCCCACACCCTTCCGCCAGGCCTGTCTTCGCTCACGTGGCTGATAACTACAGAGAGGCTACATCTCAGATGTTCCGTGTATAGTGTGAGGTAGAGATCTCCCACCCCATGTGCATAACCTGCGTCCTTTTCCCGTCTTCCAGGACTTCTGGAGCCATTTTCCCCTCCCTCTTCTGCCCATTGTTTTCATTCAGCTGTCTCATTCTTATTGATCGGTAAGAGTTCTTTATATATTGTGGACATGAATCCCTCTGTCAGTTACCTGTGTTGCAAATACCTTCTCACAGCTTGTGGCTCATCTTTTCATTTTGCTTATAGGGCCTTTGATATCCAGAGGTTTTACTTTCAATGCAGTCTTATCTTTTTCTAGATAGCCCCATGTGGATAACCCACATCCTTCCCCCATGATCTGAAAGGCAGCTTCTGTCTCATATGAAATCTCCATGAATGTATGGGTTGGTCCTGGGCTGTCTGTTCTTTTCTGTTTATCTGCTTGTCTAATCTTCTACAGATACCATGGTCTCTTAGTGAGCAAAGGCTGAATGATGATGGTCTTGATTTCTGGTTAAGCAAGCCCTTCCGTATTCCTCCTCAAAATGACCTTGTCTTTTCTTGTAGTTTTGTTTCCCCACATGTTTTAGTTTTCCTGGGGCTGCTTTAGGAAAGGCCCACAGAGGGGCGCCTGGGTGGCTCAGTTGGTTAAGCAGCTGATTCTTGGTTTCCATGCAGGTCATGGTCTCAGGGTCGTGAGATAGAGTCCTGCTTTGGACTCCCTGCTCAGTGGGGAGCCTGCTTCTCCCTTTCCCGCTCCCCTGCTTGTGCTCTCTCTCTCTGTCAAATAAATAAATAAAACCTTTAAAAATATATAAAGTGGGGGCACCTGGGTGGCTCAGTCGTTGGGCGTCTGCCTTCGGCTCAGGTCATGATCCCAGGGTCCTGGGATCGAGCCCCGCATCGGGCTCTCTGCTCAGCGGGAAGCCTGCTTCTCCCTCTCCACTCCCCCTGCTTGTGTTCCTTCTCTTGCTCTGTCTCTCTGTCAAATAAATAAAATCTTTAAAATATATATATATATATATATATATATATATGTGTATATATATATATAAAGTGGGCTCCACACCCAGCCAATTCGGGGCTTGAATTCACGAACCTGAGATCAAGACCTGAGCTGAGATCAAGAGTCGGACGTTTCGCCAACTGAGCCACCCAGGCACCTGTCCATTTTAAAAATAATCCCCATCTCCCTGATCTCACATCCCCCTCCAGCTACTGCACTGTTCTCTTTTTATAACACTTCCTTCAAGGAGTTTCTAGGGGCTTGTGCCCTGTTCCTCTTTCACAGGCTCTCCAGAAACCACTTCTCATGGGTCCATGGAATGGACTTTACCCTCACCCCTCCACCGGCCCTGCTCTGTTCTCCACTGACCCCGCTTTACCAAATCCAGTGGCCAAGTCTCTGCTCTTCTCTGATGTGACCACTCAGAAGCCTTTCTTTTCTTTTCTTTTTTTTCTTTCCTTTTTTTAAAGATTTTATTTTTGAGTAATCTCTACACCCAACATGGGGCTTGAACTCACAACCCCGAGATCAAGAATCACATGCTGTCCCGACTGAGCCAGCTGGGCGGGTGCCCCTCTATTTTTTCTTTTAAAAATTGAGGTAAAAAAAATTTTTTTAAATAAAAATAAAAATAAAAATTGAGGTATATTCACAAGCCCTAAAATTCACCTTTTTAAAGTGTGCAATTCAGTCGTTTTCCATATATGCACTAGATTGTGCAACCACCATCACCACCTAGCTCCAGAACATTTCCATCGCCCCCAAAAAGGAAACCCCTTATGCGCTGAGCAGTGACTCCTATTCCTTCCTCCCCTCCAGCCCCTGACAACCACTAATCTGCTTTCCATCTCTGTGCACCTGCCTATTCTGGACATTTCTTATCCATGGGATCCTACACTATGGGGTCTTCTGTGTCTGGCTTCCCTCACTCAGCGTGTTTTCAAGGTTCACTCATGTAGTAGCGCATGTCCAGATTTCTTTCTTCTCTATGGCTGAATAACATTGCATTGTATGGATACGTGGTTGGGTGTCCATTCATCAGTTGGCCAACATTTGGGCTTCAGGAGCACCTTTTTTTTTTTTTCAGGAGCATTTTTAAAAGTCAAATTATTGAGGTATAATTCGCATACACTAAAATTTATCCTTTTGGGGGCGCCTGGGTGGCTCAGTCAGTTAAGCATCTGTCTTTGGCTCAGGTCGTGATGTCTGGGTCCTGGGATCAAGTCCCACCTTGGGCTCCCTACTCAGCGGGGAGTCTGCTTCTCCCTCTGCCTCTGCCCCCACCCCCGCTCATGCTCTCTCTCTCAAATAAATGCATAAAAACAAAAACCCAGTACAGATAGCCATGTGCAGGTTTTTCCCCCATTTGCAACTGCAAGGTAAATTTCATTTATTTATTTTATAACCACTTTGAGATAGAATTCACGTCCTAATGGAATTCACTTATTTACAGCATACAATTCGATGATTTTTAGTATTTTCATAGAGACGTGCAACTATCACGACTGATTTTAGAACACTTTCGTCAACCCAGAAAGAAGCCCCGTCCCCTTTAGCTATCAACCCCCAAATCCCGCTCCCCTGAACCCTAGTCAACCGCTAATCTACTTTCTGTCCGTCCAGATTTGTCTGTTCTGGAAATCTCATATAAATGGAATCCTACGACGCATGGTCTTTTGGGACTAGCTTTTTTTCACTTGACATAGTGTTTTCCAGGTTCAGCCACATCGTAGCACAGTTCGATGCTCCATTCCTTTTTAATGGCTGAGGACTACTCCTTTTTTTTTTTAAATAATTTATTTATTTGACAGAGAGAAGGAACACAAGCAGGGGGAGTGGGAGAGGGAGAAGCAGGCTTCTCGCAGAGCAGGGAACCCGATGCGGGGCTCGATCCCAGGACCCTGGGATGATGACCTGAGCCGAAGGCAGACGCTTAACGACTGAGCCACCCAGGTGCCCCGGCTGAAGACTATTCCATTGTGTGGCTATAGCATACCTTATTTATCCATTCCTCAGTGGGTGGACGCCTGACTTGTCTCCACCTTTTGGCTATTATGAATAATGCTGCTATGAACAGTCAAATCCAGGGTTTGGTCTGAACATAAATTTTCACGTCTCTTGGGCTCCCATAAAGATTTCTTCCATAAATGTTCTTTCTCTTGGGTAAACAAGGAGGAGTGGGATTGCTGAGTCATAAGGCAAGTGTAATGTTTAACTTAAGAACCTGGCTAACTGTTTTCCAGAAAAGCCGTACCATTTCGCCTTCCCACCAGCAAAGCACCGAGCTCCGGGCGCTCTGAGGGCTTGCCGGCATTAGGTATTTCTAAATGAGCCATCCCAGGGCTCGCTTTGGCAGCACACATACTAGAAATGGAACGATCCAGAGATTAGCGTGGCCCCTGAGCAAGGATGACACATCAATGAGCCATTCTGATCAGGGTGTAGTGATCTGAACAGCACTCTCCTCCTGAGCCCCCTTTTCCCCTTGATTCAATTACACTGCGCTGGATGGTTTTCCTTCTTTCTCAATGGCTGTTCCTTCTCTGTTAGGCTTCGATTTCTCCTCTTCCACCCCCGCCCTGTCTGCAAATCTCTTCTCTCTCTTCGCACCTACCCCCTTGGTGACCTCAGAGACCTCCTGGCAATAAATACAATATGGTCAGTGTTCGGGGGATTTTCAAATGTCCATCCCCGGCCCGGACCTCTCTCCTGAGCTCCAGACCCACGTAACCACGGCCGCCTCAGTGGAGACCCAAGAGCGCAAACCTGACGTGTTCTTTCCACTGTCTTTGCACTCCTAGAAAAGGAGATTCGGTGGTCCCAGATGCTCAGGCTTAATATTGGCAGCGTTCCTTGGTTTCTCTCCCAGCCTGCATCAGATTGTCAGCAAATCCTGATTCCACCTTCTAAACGTGCTCAGAAGCCACTCATGCCTCCTTCCCTCCGTTGCCTTGCCCCCACCGTGCCCCATGCCAGTGTCCTCCCTCGCCTAGACTCTGAGTCACCTCCTTGGCTTCTTGACTCCCACCCTTGACTTCTTAAAATCAGATTTAGCAGCTCTGTCATCTCTCCTTGGCTCAGGACATTCCAGTGCTGCATTTATGGTATGACTCTGTTTCTGTGGACTGTCCAGAACAGGCAAATTCACAGAGACAGAAAGACCGGCGGGTTAGTAGATTTCCGAGAGCTAGGTAAAGGTGATGGAGGGATTGAGGGGTGATAGCTAAGGGTCCTGGTTTCTTTTTGGGGTGATGAAAATATTCTAAAATTGGTAGTGGTGACAGTAACACAAGCCTGTGAATATACTGAAAACTGCTGAATTGTACATTTTAAGTGGGTGATTTGTATGGGATGTGAGTTTTATCTCAGTAAAGCTGTTACTGCCCTCCCCCCAAGCCCTCCAATAAAAACTCCTTCCTGTGGCTCTCGTCTCACCCAGAATAAACCCAGTGTCCCCACCACAGCTTGTCAGGCTCGCTGCCATCTGCTCTCCCCCTCCCCCACCTCCCACAATCCCTCTATTTTCTGAACACATCATCTCCACTCTCCCTTTTGCCCACTCTGTTCCTGCCATGCTGGCCTGCTTGCATGTTCTGCCTCAGGGCCTTTGTACCTGCTATTCCCTCTGCTTGGAACAGCTTCCCCCTAAAATCTCCCATGGTTCATTCATTCCCTCACTTCTTTCACCCTCCGCTCAGTGTTACCTCCTCCAGTGAGGCTTCCCTGACCGTCGTCTAGAACAGCAGAGCCATCTGCCAGGCTTCTCTCTCGCTGTTTTACTTGCCTCCACATCACACTTGACTTTGTGACATACCGGCTATTGACTTGCTTAATTATGCATTGCCCCATCAGCCTTGGGAGACCTGTCCTGCTCACTGTGGGACCCCCCCACCCCAGGGCTAAACAGTGACTAGCACATAGCAGATGCCCAAGAAACATTTGTCAAGTACACAGTAAACGAAAGCTCCCCGCATCCTTCCCTCTCTGAGCTTCAGGTCCATGAGTGTTCAAAGGCCTCCTGATCGCCTTTCCTGGATGACCCCGCGGTATCTCGGACTCATTCTAGTGATTGAGGGTGGCGCCCTCCCAAAACACGTCTACGTCCTGGAGCCTGTGAACGTGACCCTATTTAGAAAAAGGCTCTTTGTGGATGTAATTACGTTAAAGGACCTTGAGATGAGATCCTGTAGATTATGCTGGTGGACCCTAAATCCAATGACAAGTGTGCCTATAAGAGAAAGGAAAGGAGTGGTACAAGCCCAGAGCAAAGAGCCTGGGAAGACAGAGGTAGGGACTGGGGGGGGGGGGTGCGGCCCCCACCCGCGGCATGTCAGGAGGGAAGAGGCAAGGAAGGATCCTCCCCTAGAGTGCTGGCACCTTGATTTCAGACTTCTGGCCCCCAGGACAGCGAGGGGCTCGATTTCTCGTTTTATGCCACCCGCTTTGTGGTCACGTGTCACAGCGGCTGCCGGAAACTCAGACACTCGCCAAGTCCTGATAACTTCAGCACATTCCCCCGACCCGCTCCCATCCCCTCACCGGGCTGCGGATCCGGGCCTCGCCCCGGCCCCGCCCCCGGCCCCCCGCAGGTGGTCAGTCGCCAATCCCTATTGGTTGAAGCTGTAACGGGTTGCAGCAACAGTAAGCAAAGAACACACTGCTGTAATGGTTGTACCTATAAAGGCCCTCACCTCGGCAAGCCTGCTTCTCACATCTAAAATAATGATCATCAAATCTGGTGCTCGCCGTCCACTTCTGTAGGCGTCCCCTGTGTCTCTGACCGGGCCCTGCACACAGCAGGCGCTTAATGTCTGCAGAGTGAATGTGTGCTGACTAATGCCAGGCACCTCCTAAACGTTCCCAGCATTAACTTAATCCTCAAGCACACCCTGTGAGATCAAAACTATTATCAACCCATTTTCAAGATGAAGCACTGAGGCAAAAGGACAGCCGTCCAATCTGGGGGTTAAAAACAAAGATTCTGGAGCCATCTGCCCGGGCTTAGAACAAACCTGGCTTCGCCACGCTAGCTACGTGACCTTAGGCAAGTCTTTTAATCTTCCCAAGGCTCAGTGATCTCACCTGGAAAGCGGGGATACTAACGGTCCTTTCCCTGGGATCTTGTGAGGATTCGGGGAGCTAATACTTGGGAACGCTTGGTGCTGTTAGGTGTTGGCCAGAAGTCCAGGCTCAGGGGCCCTCTGGGGGCAGAAGCAGGTGCAAACGCACCCGGGTGGTCTGCCTCGCTCAGACCAAGTAGGGTTTGTTGACCGGCTGACTTATGCACCGATGGCAGGGAGTCCCGAGTGCCCGCGGTCCCTAGGGCTGACCGGCAAGGGCTCAAAAGACACAGGCCAGGCGGGGCCACAGGTTTATTGGGGGTTCCACACACGCACTCACAGCATCACATGACAACGGCATGGTTACTCGGTACACGCGAGTGGCCTCCACCCGAAGTCTCCTCCCTGGTGGCCCAGGCCCAGCTGGGGCCTTCCTCCTGGACCGGGGAGGGAGGGCGCCGGGCAGCCCCAGCCTGGAGAGGGGGCGAGCAGGGAACAAGAGGCCGGGGCGGAAGGGCTGGCCGCCCTCACTCCAGGGACTGGAGCATCAGCAGCTGCTTCAGTACCTTCGTCTGGCTGGTCTCTCGGATCTCGCCGGCCAGGAACATCTCGTCCACGACCGTGTAAACCTGAGCGAAGGGAGGGCAGGACTCTGGTGAGGGAAGGGCACTCCCCACTCCCCACCCTCCCCCTGCAACGGGTGCCGGTCTAAACCTTGGAAGCTGGGGGCCCTGAGAGCCAGGCACCAGCCATCAGCAGAGGCGCTGGGCAGCCCCCCTCCCCACCCCCTCCTCTTCCCCAGGAGCCCACCTTGTAGAAATTGAACACTAGGTCCAGTTCACAGACGTTGTGGAAATACTCATTTAAGACCTGTGGGAAAAGGCAGAGATGGTGAGAGCCGGGCAGGGGGAGATACTCAGGGAGGGGGGCCAAGGTCACCATCGGAAAGACAGACCAAGAGGACTGAAGCGGGGGGAGGGAGGGGGGAGGGGGAGGGAAGAGACCCAGTGACGAAGATAGTTAAAGGCAGAAACAAGAACAAGGACGATCAGATAGCAACAGAAAAGACAGACCGGACAGAGGCAGAGGAACAAAGAGGAACTGCGCCAGCAGAGATGGGCAGAGGGAGGCCGCCTGTCCGCTGCTGCGGGGAGGTGGGGAGAGGGTTTGTGCACCCCGCGGGGAGACGAGGCGTGGTTCTGGGCACTCCAGGGCCCCTGCGCACCTCCACGAAGTTGTGGATGGCCTCCAGGTAGGCCAGGTTGTTGTCGTTGACATCCACGCAGATGCAGAAGTAGAGGCCGGCGTAGCGTCGGTAAATGATCTTGAAGTTCCGGAACTGCGGGGCAGAGAGGCTGTCAGCAATGGGGGGGTGGGGGTGGGGGGGCCAGGACCCAGCAGGCTGAGCAGAGCGGAGCCCAGAGTCAGTCCTTCACCCCACGCGTGGTCCCCGAGGCCCTGCTCTGTCTGGTCCTGTGCTGGGGACACAGTGGTGACTGACACAGGCCTGGCCCTCCCCTGCTGGGGCTCCCGGTCCAGCGGAGAGAGAGTCATCCTCAGTCATCCCCAGTGGGGGCAGCTGATCCAGGAGGGCTTCCTGGAGGAGAGGACATCTGGGCTGAGACCTGGAGGAGGAGCAGGAGTGCTCCAGGCCAAGGGAACAGCTTGTGAGAAAAGCCCAGAGCCAAGAGGGAGGCTGGGGTGTTCCACGACATCCATGCTCCCCTTTCTGTGGCTCCCTGCTTGTCGTCTCTGGACAAAGTCGCATTCCTTAACCTGGAACTAACTCACGCCATCATTCCGCAAACGCTACCTGTGAGGCAGGCTCTGTGCTGGGCAGTGCAGTTACTGCTCAGAACCAAGACAATCTCAGCCTGACTTTGAGCAGAACTGTGATATACAATAGAAATACTTCGGCACTAACGCACACACACAACCCAGGAATAAATACATATGGGCCAAGGACGCAGACTCTAATCTTACATGCGTGGGGAAGAAGATAAAGAGACAGACATAGATACAAACAGGCAGACTGGTTTGCTGAGCACAATGTCTTTGGCCCAAATCTGCAAAGTCCCAGCGCTGGGTCTGACCGCGCGTGTGCTTTGTCGCCACCTAGTGGCAACTGCAAAAGCCAACAGTAGTCCCTGATTTTTTTCCAGCTCATTCTTCTGTTAATTTCTGTACTTCGCCTACGTTTTCTAGCATTACTGTAGTAATTCCTGCACATAATCTGCGGATTAATAAGCATGTATCAGGGTGCAAATTCTACTTTTTTTTTTTTTAGGTAGGCTCCACACCCAACAGAGGGCTCGAACTCGTGACCCTGAGATCAAGAGTTGTACGCTCCTCTGACAGACCGAACCAAGAGCCCCCACTTTTTTTTTTTTTAACTGATACGGACACACGATCAAATGTTTGAAGGCCCCTGCTCTGGAGGAGAGGGTTTAAGACAGGCCTAGAGGCCAGGAAAACCTCCGGAGATGCCCCCACTATCACAGCTGGTGTGGCCCTGGCAGGATCTGACGCTGAGCAGCACTCTTTTTTTTACTTGAAATTCTCCCTCTCCCGCTATCACCCTCCCGGCTCGTCCCAACACCTTGGTTGTACATTTGCAGGCTTCTCAGGGACCCGCCGCAGACTTTCATGGCTTCTTCAGCTTCTTCAGCTATAGACTCTCAGGTAAGTCTCTTCCTACAGGCTGGGGCAGGTCACCCGTCTGTACTGCCCCGCCATTGGGCCCCGTCCCCAGCCGTCACTGTCCGGGGACCAGTCGGTCTCATTGGCTGTGAGTTGGGGCTGTCACCACTGTGTCCCCAGCAGGGCCCTGAACAGGGAGGGGTCCACACCCTAATCCCTGGACTCTGTGAACAGGTAACCTAACATGGCAAAGGGGACTGTGCAGGTGTGGTTAAGCTAAGGATCTTGAGATGGGGGAATCCTGGATTATCCAGATGGGCCCAGAGTAATCACAAGGGTCCCTATAAGGGAAAGAGGAAGACAGGAGAGTGTGGCTCAGAGAGAGAGATCTCAAGAAGCAGGTGAAGGCAAGGAGACGGACTCTCCCCAGAGCCTGCAGAGGGAACCCAGCCCTGCTGACCTGGGACACCTTTGGACACCTGACCTCCAGAACTATTTAAGACAACAAATCTGTGTTGTTTTGAGCCACTATGTTTGTAGTAATTCGTTAGCACAGCAATACAGGAGCGTAATATAGGTACTAAGGAATATGTATTAATGAACAGACGAGAGGAAGAAAGTTTGGGTGGCCTGGGCCTTTCTCACTGGCCACTCATCCTTTGGTTTTGCTCTCACAGTCCTCCTCCAGGAAGCCTTCCCTGACCTCAATCTCATAAGAGAGACATTATTTCATGTCTCCTCCCCCTGATCATCCCCAGTTTGTTGGGGGAGGGACCAGTTCTCTCTTGTTCCCCACAGCATTCCCTCCTCCAGGAAGGCCTCCCTGACCCTCAGGCTGAGCCAGGTGCCCTCCTCCCGCCCCGCTGCTCCATCCCAGCCCTACCCTCTTGGGGTTGTCGTGATCTGGGGACAGGTCTGTGTTGCTCACGGGGCCATCTCAGTCCCCACTGTGAATGGAGGCACACTGGGAGTGGGTGGTAAATAAACGCACGGGTGAACAAATGAATGAATGAATGGCCTGGGATCGGGAGGCACCTAAGATCTGGGTGTCAGGCCCCTGTGTGACATTCTCACCTGACCAGCCTGCCTCGCTGACCTGCTCCCAGTCCCTCGGCACTCGGGGTAGGAGGCCACACGGCGCTGGCAGCGGGACACCCCAGGGGAGTGGGCATCCACCCCCTCATTCTGTCCTGCACCTGCTCTGCCTGCTCTCACCCCCCAACCCTGCTCCCTGCAAGGCCCCCTATCCCGTCCTCCTCCTGGAAACCCTTTTCTCTAGGCTGCCGGGACTCCCCAATCTCCTGATTTTCCCCTACCTCCTCACCTCCCACCTCTAGATATGGCTTCTCTTCTCTCCTTTATTCCCCTGTCGATCGTCCCTCCCCTGGTAAGTGCCGCAGCCTTCCCTGCCCTCTGTGTGCAGAACCTTCCTGCCCTCTCTCTGCACTCTGACTCATCACTCCCTCCCGGATTCTCCCCTGGGGTGTGAACAGATACCTCATCCTGCTCTTTCCTAAGTTGGCCCACATCCCTCCCTCTGCTGAAAACCCTCCTGAGGCTGCCACCTCACTCATAAGAGCTGAAGTCCACCCCACGGCCCAGGAGGCCCTGAGCCATCTGTCCCTGTTGTCTCTTTGACCGCATCGGCCCCCTCCCTCCTCCCTGGCTTGCAGCTCCTCAGCCATGCTGGCCTTTTTTTTTTTTTTTTTTTTAAAGATTTTATTTATTTATTTGACAGAGAGAGACACGGTGAGAGAGGGAACACAAGCAGGGGGAGTGGGAGAGGGAGAAGCAGGCTTCTCACGGAGCAGGGAGCCCGATGCGGGGCTTGATCCCAGGACCCTGGGACCATGACCTGAGCCGAACGCAGATGCTTAACAACTGAGCCACCCAGGCGCCCCCATGCTGGCCTTCTTGCTATTCCAGGAATGCCCCAGTATGTTCTCACCTCAAAGCCTTTGCACTTGCTATTCCCTGGGCCTGGGGTGCACGCTCTCAGATATCCTCTTCTAACACTCTTTCAACTCCTTCAGGCCTTGGTTCCACTGTTACCTTTTCCAGACCTCCTACATAAATCACTGATACCTGCATTCCAACCCCCAGTGTACGCACCCCAGCACCTCCATCTCCCACAGTGGCCTGCTTTTTCTCCCTGGCACCTCACCACCCGCTAGATGCTGTCTTTACTCTCAGTCTCCTCCGACCAGAACATCAGCTCTCCCAGGGCAGGGACTCGGGTCTGTCCTATTCCCACGCCTAGAACAGTACCAGTCAGCAGACCCCCTGATAAATATGTGCTGAATTTACAGGACAACTAGCCCGGCTGATGCCATGGGAATTAAAGACAGAGCCTTCTCGATTTAAGGAGACCAAAGAGGGGTGCCTGACTGGCTCAGGCGATAGAGCGTGCGACTCTTGATCTCAGGGTTGTGAGTTCGAGCCCCACACTGGGAGTAGATTACTTAAAAATAAAAGCTTACCAAAAAAAGAAGAAAATTATTACAACGAGGGGCGCCTGGGTGGCTCAATCGATTAAGCATCTCCCTTCAGCTCAGGTCATGATCCCAGGGTCCTGGGATCGAGCCCCACATCAGGCTCTCTCCTCGGCGGGAAGCCTGCTTCTCCCTCTCCCACTCCCCCTGCTTGTGTTCCCTCTCTTGCTGTCTCTCTGTCAAATAAATAAATAAAATCTTGAAAAAAAAAAAGGAAGGAAGACAGCAAGCTAAAAGCATGTCGAGGGAATGAACGTAGGAAGGAAAGAGGTTACTGCAGTTAGAGGTTGGGCAGGCGGCTGGCAAGGAGGGTCAAAGGAAAAAAGGCGAGTGTGAGAGGCATGGGGGGGAGCATCACCTCCACAAAGTTGGTGTGTTTGGCATCTCGGACAGTGACCACGGCGTGCACCTCCTCGATCAACTTCTGTTTCTCATCGTCATCGAACTGCATGTACCACTTGGCCAGGCGCGTCTTGCCAGCCCGGTTCTGGATGAGAATGAAGCGGATCTGGGGGCAGGAGGAGGAAGAGGAAGTGAGAGCAGCCGGGAGAGCTGGCCGGAGCTGGGTGGTCCCACGCAGCAGCCCCGCCCATCCCCGCTGGGTAGGTAGGGCCCATGCCCTTCCCGCTCTGGACTTCGCCTCAGAGCCTGGTCAGGCCAGCCTGGCCACATCCCAACACCCCAGGGGAAGGACTGCTTCCACAGGTCAACTCCCCTGTCAGCTCCAGGGCCCTGAGGCCCAGGCTCCACTACCCCTTGTCTGCTTGACCTCGGACAAAGGATCCGCCCCCCCCCTCGGCTTCAGTGTCCCCACCGGCAAAATAAGTTTCCTTAGAAGATCCATCTTGGCAGGGTGTCTTGCAGGTCAAATGTTTATAAACTTAATTCAGTAGCTTGGCACAAAGCAGGCACTCAATAAATGTTTGAGTTGCAGGGGCGCCTGGCTGGCTCAGTTGGAGGAGCGTTCGAGTCTCGATCTCGGGGTCGTGAGTTCAAGCCCCACGCTGGGTGCGGAGATTACTTAAATAAATAAATAAAAACTTAAAAAAAACTGTTTGAGTTTCAGACTTCTTTGGTCTGAATCCCGGAGATCCCCCTATTTCTTCTTTTTACTTACCAATTCTTAAAAATTCACCCATTGAAGATGTGTACAGTTCAGTGGTTTTTCGTATACTCATACAATTGTGGAAAAATCACTACTAATTCCAGAATGTTTTCATCACCCCAAAAAGAAATCCCCACCCGTTAGCAGCCACTCTCCCACCCCAGCCCCTGGCAACGAAGAATGTTTCTTTCTCTACAGATATGCCTGTTCTGGACTTCCTATAAATAGAATCATACAATACGTGGCCTTTTTGTATTTGGCTTCTTTCATTCGGCAATGTTTTCAAAGTTCACCCACGTTGTAGCTTGTGTCTCTGCTTCCTTTCTTTTTATGGCCGAATTACGTTCCACTGGATGGATATACCTTGTTTTGTTTATTAGAACGTTTGGGTCATTTCCACTTTTTGGTGATTGTGAATTAGACTGCTATGAACATTCACATACAAGCTTCTACATGGACGTATGTTTCCATTTGTCCTGGCTATATACCTAGGAGGGGAATCGTTGGGTCATATGGTAACGCTACATCTAACTTTTTTTTTTTTTCAGCCACTGCTAAATGGCTTCCCAAAGCATCTGCCACTTCTCAAGTGATGTAACTGCGTGGTGCCTCAGTTTACCCACCTAGAAAATAGGGCCCCATAAAAGTGTGACAAGATGAAAACAAGATATGAAAGGTATCCGGAACAGTGCCTGGCTCAGATCACGCGCTGTGTCAGCTGTGATTATCAGCAGTGAGAGCTAGGAAATTTGTTTTTATGATTCTGAAAAGCCAGGTCAACCTTCCTAGGGCTACTATGAAAACGGAACGAGTTAATGCTAGAAGTGCTTAGCACAGTGCCTATTACATACTGAGTGCTCAATATAATGGGCTATGATGACGGAGATGCATTTGTCCAAGTGGCTAAGCACAGAGACTCTAGAGGCTGAATGGATCCTGGCACTCTTGGCTGTATTTTCACAGGCAAGTCACTTAGTCTCTCTGGGCCTCAGTTTCTTATGTATAATGTACGTAATGAGAGCACCTCCCTCATAAGACAGTCACACGGGTTAATAAACGTAAGGGGTGTAGCACAGTGACTAGCAAGTATAGTTCTTAGTGGTACTATAATTCACCATCACTTAGCTTTAAGAAAACCAAGGCCCAGGGTGCCTGGGTGGCTCAGTCAGTTAAGCATCTGCCTTTGGCTCAGGTCATGATCCTGGTGGGATCCTGGGATCGAGCCCCACATGGGGCTCCCTACTCAGCGGGCAGTCTGCTTCCCCCTCTCCCTCTGCCCCTCCCCCAGCTCCTGCTCTCTCTCTCTCTCTCTCAAATAAATAATAAATAAATAAAACCTTTTTAAAAAATAAAAATAAATTAAAAAAAGAAAAAGAAAACCAAGGCCCAAGTTCACCCAGGTAGGAAGCCTGCCTTTGGACCCAGTTCTGTTTGAGACAGGCAGGTGTAGACCCATTTTATAGATGAAGAAAGCAAGGCTCACAGCCACAAAGCATAGCTGGGAGTCCAAAGGCTTTGCTCTGGAATGCTTTACCCTCTGGGAGCCCATACCCATTCCTGGGAGTCCACTCTCTTTCCTAAGCCTCATTCTCTGATATTCTATCCTCCCTCCCCCGACCAATCAAGCAGGACAGGAAAAGGATATTACACTCTCCTTCCAAGAACCCATTCTGCTGAGCCAGGGAAAACAACTTCCCAGCAGGCCAGGGGTCCTGGGTAGGAAGGGAAAGAGCATGGGCCTGGCAAGGGGATGGGGAGGGGGGAACCCCACCAGGCAGCCACAACCTGGGGGCAGAGCCAGAGATACATGGGTCATACGGTAAGGAGAGCCAAAAGGGTTTAGGGAGAGCCCTGCCTCTTACCCCCAAATTCCCTTATAACACCTCTTTGTGTTTCTTCTCCCAGTTAGAATCTTTCCACCTCTGGGAATCTACCCTGAGAGGTGCCTTCCCTCCTGCATCCTCACCCCTCTGATGTTCCCTCTGGACACCTCCCAACCTTCCCTGTCTCCAAGCCCCCTCCCCTCAAATAGTTCCCTTTTGACTCCAAATTTCTGGGTTTCAATCCCCTCTCAGGCCTCAGGAGGCCTTTTACTTAGGACATCACTCCTCTGAGGCCAATCTTCTCCCCTGTTCCAAAGGTCACATGTTGCCTTCAAGGACCCTGTTTGTGGGGGAGACTCCCTCCTTGTTCTGACACCCACCTCCATTCATCTCTTTTTCCAGCTCCCTTCTCAAAGAATCCTTGCTTACAGTCCAAAGACCCACCCTAGGGGAGGGCAGCCAAATCCAAAGCCCAGTCCTTGCTCCAAAAGCTCCATCTCCAACTCTCACACTTTCATGTCTGCTCCCTACCCAAGACGCCTCTTCTTGGAAAGACCTGTTCCACTGCTCCCCGTCCGTTTCAAATATCCACCCCCTACCTCCAAGCCTTCTCCCGCTTTGCAGCACACTTCCCCTGACTCTAAAGCCCCATTCCCTACAGTAGCCTACTTCCCCTCTCCAGTGCCCAGTCTCTTCCCCTTGAGATTCTCTCTCTCATCAGCAGTACCCTGCCCGTTTCAACAACCCCTCTCTGCCTTCAATGTCAGCTTCCGGCTTCGGAAGACCCCCTTCTCTCCAATCCCAGTGTCTCCCATTCTCCAACAATCCTGCCACACTCCCAAGAGCCCTTCTCTTGAGACGCGTCTTTCCCTTGGGACGCCCCCTCCCCCACTTCCAATTCCTGCCCCCCACCTCCGAGACCCCGCTTCTCGAGTTGCCTCCCCATTTCAACCCTCCACCCCTCAGTCATCTCCAATGTCTCCCTCCCGCACAGCCCCCTCCCCTTGGCCCCCGGTCTCTAATGTCCCCTGGCTTCGAGACCCCCGGTGCACTCCCGCGCCCGGAATCACCGCCCAGCTGCCCCCTTCCCGGGCCTCCGGTCGGCCACAATCCTGAGAGCCCGCGCCTGGCCCAAACCATAGTACCGCGGCAGGGGAGGCTTGTCAGTACCCGACCGAGCCTCGAGTACCTGCACGTGGACCCACCCTCCGCCCGGCCCGACGTGGGCGCGCCCCCGTTACCATGGTGACCCCAGTCCGGACCCCAGCGGCCCCGGTCCCGCGGCTCTTGGGCAGCTCCGGCTCTCGCAGCCGTTAGGGGACCCAGGGCTAGAGAGGACTTCCGGCAGAAGAACTCGCCCGCCCTCTCGCGCACAGCCCACTGGGAACTGTAGTCTTAAGCATGTGTTCGGTCAGGCCGGCTGCAAGCCTGGGAAAAGGGCCGGTCCCGCTTCCCAACATGCCGCGCGACTGTCCTTTTCCCACCACACGGTACTGACCCTGAATGCATGCCGGGAGTTGCGGGCGAATGTCTCTTCCGAGGACTACAATTCACGACATGCGTGACAGCCAGCGACGGGGAGTTGCATTCTTGGAAATGTAGTTCTGATAGCCCTGAGTCCACCCCATCTTCCCAAGGCGAGAAGGCCATGCTGGAAATAGTAGTTTTAAGTAAGACACTGGGTTGTGGAAGCTCGAAATGTAACTCCGCGCTCACCTAGTGCTTTGTTCAAAATATGCTGAGTGTCTCCCTGTGGGAGATGGACAGTGGTTTAAGAGAATGATTTTGAGAGTCGGAAATGTGTACAAATCCTGACATTGCATTTCCTAGCTGGGGGACTTTGGGACGACAACTTAACCTCTTAATTCTATTTCTTCATCTGTAAACAGGATTGATCAAGGGGTCACTTCGGTAGGGTTGTTTTAAAGCTTCGGTAAGGGGGCGCCTGGGTGGCTCAGTCGTTAAGTGTCTGCCTTTGGCTCAGGTCATGATCCCAAGCTCTATGTCTGGCTCCCTGCTCGGCGGGAAGCCTGCTTCTCCCTCTCCCACTGCCCCTGCTTGTGTTCCCTCTCTCGCTGTCTCTCTCTTTTTCTGTCAAAATAAATAAAATCTTTTAAAAAATAAATAAATAAAGCTTCGGTAAGCTTCCAAAGAACTTATCACTGTGTTTGACATATAGTAAATGCCCAATAAATAGTAGTTAATATCATGAATGCTCTTTTTTTTTTAAAGATATTTATTTATTTGACAGAGAGAGACACAGCGAGAGAGGGAACATAAGCAGGGGGAGAGGGAGAGGGAGAAGCAGGCTTCCCGCGGAGAAGGGAGCCCGATGCGGGGCTCAATTCCAGGACCCCAAGATCATGACCTGAGCAGAAGGCAGACGCTTAACGACTGAGCCACCCAGGCGCCCCATGAATGCTCATTGTTAAGATACATCAGGTAGTAGGGATCTTCTTATTTCCTATCCAGAGGGTACCGTTGTCTCTTTTCAGTTACTCAAATAGGCCAAGTGCTTTCCTAACTTGGCGACTTTCCTTCATGCTTGCTATTCCCTAGAAAGCCTTCCCTCATTCATTTTGTGGTTGACCCTTTTTCTTGCTTTACCCTAGACACCACTTCCACAGACCTGTATGGAAGATCCTGCATACAAAGGTCCCCATCTCCCACCCCCAAAATTCTATAGGTTAGTTTGATTTTTTTTATAGTGTCACTGGGGAGACCCCATGACCCCCTGCAGCTCAGGAGACTCCTAGAAGCTTCTGCCTAACTCTCAATTTAATCTTTTAGACAATAACTAAAGAATTGCTGGGACAGGAAAAGAAATATTTGAGGACCAAATGCTTGTGCAGATGAATCAGAAAGTGCCCAATAGTTACCTCAGCTTCATTATCATGTTAAATCCCTCTCCAAATATTAGTCCCAAGCCCTCATAAAAGGATCCTGCTTACCCTTGTTCAGGGAGTCACTGCTTTGGAAATTATTCCCCGTGATCTCCTTATCTGTACAAATAGTGATGACTTTGGGAGGTAACTCCACCTGGTGTAGTCTCTGTCTATCACTCACCAAGGAGGGGACCCACTTTGATCTCATAACAATAGCCTTTATTACAATTTTTAAAAAAGATTTTATTTATTTATTTGACAGAGAGATAGAGAGAGAGCACAAGTAGGCAGAGAGAGAGGGAGAAGCAGACTCTCCACTGAGCAGGGAGCCCGATGCGGGGCTCGATCCCAGGCCCCTGGGATCATGACCTGAGCCGAAGGCAGCCGCTCAACCGACTGAGCCACCCAGGCGCCCCTTTATTACAATTTTTAATGATTTTATTTGGGGTGTGTGCGTGTTGTCTGTATCTCCCATTAGGTGGTTGAGGGCAGGGACCCTGTCTATTAACGTATCTACATCATCTAGAACATGGTAACACTTTGTAAGCACTCAATAAAGTATTACTATTGATACTTAGGAAAGAATTAACCCTAATAAAAACAAAGCATATCATAGAACAATGTAAATTAAAGTATAGTATTAGCAGAAGAACTAATACATAGCTATGGAATTATTGCAAGGGCAAAAAAAGGTTAGGGATCATTTCTGTTTTGTGAACTGCTCTAATAGGGTTGGGACTGAGATAAGGTAAACAAGGTCACCAGGGTATAAAATTTAAAAAATGCACTCACTTGGGCGCCTGGGTGGCTCAGTTGGTTGGGCGACTGCCTTCGGCTCAGGTCATGATCCTGGAGTCCCTGGATCGAGTCCCGCATCAGGCTCCCTGCTCGGCGGGGAGTCTGCTTCTCCCTCTGACCCTCCCGACCCTCCCCCCTCTCATGTGCTCTCTCTCTCAGTCTTTCTTTCTCAAATAAATAAATAAAATCTAAAAAAATAAAAAATAAAAAATAAAAATAAAAAAGGCACTCACTCTTAGGTGCTTACCCAGCTCTTTTTTTTTTTTTTTTTTTATTTATTCATTCGAGACACAGAGATACAGAGAGAGAATATGAGCAGGGGGAGAAGCAGAGGGAGGGGGAGAAGCAGGCCCCCCGCTGAGCAGGGAGCCGGATGTGGGGCTCGATCCCAGGACCCTGGGATCATGACCTGAGCCGAAGGCAGACGCTTAACCATCTGAGCCACCCAGGCGCCCCCGCTTACCCAGCTCTTGCATGAGCCTGAAAGTGAGCATTTCTTTGAAATTTGTTCTCTGAACACCTCGCTTGCCTCGCCTTAGTTCCAGCCCTGATTTCCAGTGCTTAGCTTAGAGCCTGGCACAAGTCTGGTGTTCAGCAAACATTTACTGAATGAATGAATGAACAGGTATCAAAAAAACAGACACTGTCCCCAAACTGTCAACATCCATGGTCTAGCAGGGGAAATAGACATAAAGGACATCATGCAAATAAATTTAAAAATTACTTAGCAAACAATAAATATTTCTTATCTCACACAGTTTCTGTGGGTCAGGAATTTGGGAGCAGTTTAACTGGGTGGTTCTGGCTTGGAGTCTCTCATGAGGTTGCAGTCAAGCATCAGCTGGGGGCTAGGGGTGCCATGGTGGCTCAGTCAGTTAAGTGTCTGCCTTCAGCTCAGGTCATGATCTCAGGGTCCTGGGATCCAGCCCCACGCTGGGCTCCCTGCTCAGCAGGGAATCTGCTTGTCCCTCTGCCTCTCTCCCTACCTTTTCCCCTGCTCATGTTGGTGTTCTCTCTCTCTCAAATAAGTAAATAAAATCTTAAAAAAAAAAAAAAAAAAGACATCAGCTGGGAATGCAGTCATTTGAACACTTGATTAGGGCTGAGGATCTTCCTCCCAGATGGCTCACTCCTAGGGTTGGTGATTAATGCTGGCTCTTTTTTTTTTTTTTTTTTTAAGATTTTATTTATTTATTTGACAGAGAGAGAGAGAGAGAGAGCGCGAGCATGTACAAGCAAGGGGAGCTGCAGAGAGAAAGGGAAAACCAGGCTGCCCACTGAGCAGGGAGCCAATGTGGGGCTCGATCCCAGGACCCTGGGATTATGACCTGAGCCAAAGGCAGATGCTTAACCGACTGAGCTGCCCAGGCACCCGTAATGCTGGCTCTTGACGGGAAGACTCAGTTCCTCACCAGGTGGACCTCTCCACAAGGACACACGAGTGTCCTCATGTGGCAGCTATTTTTCCCCCAGAGTGAATGATCCAAGAAAGGGCAAGGCCAAAGCAGCAATATCGTCTATGACCTTGCTTGCCTCAGATGTCACACCCTTTCATTTCTGCCATATCTTGTTGGTACACAGATCAGCCCTATCCTATACAGGAAGGAACATGAATATCTGGTGAGGATTGTTGCAGTTCATCTTAGAGTCCTGGCTGCCACAACAGCTTATAGCAGAGGCACCTGACCTAGCTGAAATGTTAGGGACAGCTTCCCTAGAGGGAGTGGCATTTGAGTTGAGATCAGAAGGTGAGTGGAAATTAACCAACCGATGATTAATGTTGCAGGGGATATAGTCTCCTGCTCTCTCTCTCTCTGGCAAATAAATAAATAAAATCTTAAAAAAAAAAGGTTTTATTTATTTATTTGAGAAAGAAAGCACAAGCAGGGAGGAGGGGCAGAGGGAGAGGGAGAAGCAGACTCCCCGCTGAACAGGGAACCCCATGCAGGCCATACCCCAGGAACCCGATATCATGACCTGAGCCAAAGGCAGCTACTTCACCAACTGAGCCACCCACATGCCGTGGGAACATTTATTTTTTTTAAGATTTTATTTATTTGACAGAGAGACACACAGCAAGAGAGGGAACACAAGCAGGGGGAGTGGGAGAAGGAGAAGCAGGCCTCCTGCAGAGCAGGGAGCCCGATGCGGAGCAGGGAGCCTGATGCGGGGCTCCATCCCAGGACCCTGGGATCATGACTGGAGCTGAAGGCAGACGCTTAACGACTGAGCCACCCAGGCGCCCCGCCCTGGAAACATTTTTAATAAAAGATTTTATTTTTAAGAAATCTCTACACCCCACGTGGGGCTCAAACTCACGATCCTAAGATTAAGAGTTGCATGCTCTACTGACCAAGCCAACCAGGCGCTCCTATTGGAACCGTTTTAAATTAGTTGCAGACATTGTGCCCCTTCATTCCAAAAGGCTTCACGCTTCAACATGTTCCTCTTAAAAACGAGAACTTCTCCTTCTTAACCTCTTCCATAAGAACACAATTATCACATTCAGGGAATTTGACCTTAATACTACACTATTATCTAATATAGATCCATATTAAAATATCCCTGATCATCCCAGTAATATACCTTATAGATTCTTTCTTTCTTTCTTTCTTTCTTTCTTTCTTTCTTTCTTTCTTTCTTTCTTTCTTTCTTTCTTTCTTTCTTTCTTTCTTTCTTTCTTTCTTTCCTCCTTTCTTCCTTTCCTTCTTTCTTTTAGGAGGCTCCACCTCCAGCATGGAGCCCAATGTGGGGCTTGAACTCATGACCTTGAGATCAAGACCTGAGCTGAGATCAAGAGTTGGATGCTTAACCGACTGAGCCACCCAGGCACCCCTAGGGTTTTTATTTTTTGTTTTATTTTATTTTTTTTCTGTTCCAGAATCCAATCCAGGATCACAGGTGGCATTTAATTGTCATGTTCCCTTAGCTTTCTTTAATCCGGAACAGTCCCCTTGCTTTGTCAGTATTTCAAGACACTGACATTTTTGAAGAGTCCACATCAGTTACATTACAAAATGTCCCTTCATGTGGGTTTGTCTGGTATTTCCTCATGATTAGATCCAGGTTTGACATTTGGGGCAGGAATATCACAGAAAGATCCTATGTTCTTCTCAGAGTATCCCATGAGGGGTGTGTGATGCTGGTTTGTCTCATTCTTGGTGAGTTTGATCATTTGGCTAAGGTAATGTCTACCACATTTTTCTTTTTAAAAATTATGTGATCCACCTGATACCAAACACATAAGCAACACAAGAAAAAAAAAAACTGTGCATCAAAATTAAAACCTTTTGGGGACGCCTGGATGGCTCTGTTAAGTGTCTGCCTTCGGCTCAGGTCATGATCCCAGGGTCCTGGGATCGAGCCCCACATCGGTCTCCCTGCTCAGCGGGAAGCCTGCTTCTCCCTCTCCCAACCCCCCTGCTTGAGTTCCCTCTCTCGCTGTGTCTCTCTCTATCAAATAAATAAATAAAATATTTTAAAATTAAAAACTTTTGTCCATCAAAGGACAGTATCAAGAGAGTGCAAAGACAACCCATAGAATGGAAGAAAATATTTGCAAAGCATATATCTGATAAGAGATTGATATCCAGAATATATGAAGAACTCCTGCCACCCAACAACAACATATCTCAATTTAAAAATGGGCAAACGATTCGAATAGACATCTCTCCAGAGAAGATATACAAATAGCAAATAAGGATAGGAAAATGTGCTCAACATCACTAGTCTTCAGGGAAATGCAAATGAAAGCCACATTGAGATACCACTTCCCAACGTTTAGGATGGCTATTATCAAAAACAAAAGAAAACAAGCACAAAAAGCAGTAACAAGTGTTGGCAAGGATATGGGAAAACTGGAACCCTTGAACATTTCTGGTGGGAATGGAAAATGGTACATCCACTGTGGAAAACAGTTTGGTGGTTCCACAAAAAAGTTAAGTGTAGAATTACCACATGATACAGCAATTTTATGCTTAAGTATATATTCCAAATGACTGAAAACAGGGATTCAAATACATGTACACCAACGTTCCTAGAGCATAATTCACAATAGCCAAAACCCCAAAATGTCTCTTAACAGATGAATGGATAAGCAAGATGTCATATATACAATGGAACATGATTCAATCTTAAAAAGGAATTAAATTCAAATCCATGCTGCAACATGGATGAAACTTGAAAACATGGTGCTAGGTGAAATAAACCAGACATGAAGGAAGAAATGTATGATTTCACTTATTCTTTTTAAAGATTTCATTTATTGGGGGCGCCTGGGTGGCTCAGTTGTTGGGCGTCTGCCTTCGGCTCAGGTCATGATCCCAGGGTCCTGGGATCGAGCCCCGCATCCGGCTCCCTGCTCCGCGGGAAGCCTGCTTCTCCCTCTCCCACTCCCCGTGCTTGTGTTCCCTCTCTCGCTGTGTCTCTCTCTGTCAAATAAATAAATAAAATAAATTAAAAAAATTTAAAAAAGATTTCATTTATTTATTTGTCAGAGAGAGAACACGCATACAAGCAGTGGGGAGCGGCAGGCAGAGGGAGAAGTAGGCTCCCCACTGAGCAAGGAGCCTGATGTTGGACTCGATCCCGGGACCCTGGGATCATGACCTGAGCTGAAGGCAGACACTTAACCAACTGAGCCACCCAATGTCCCTGTATGATTTCACTTAAGGGAAGCACCTAGAACAGGCAAATTTATAGAGCTAGAAAATAGAATGCCGGCTACCAGGGGCTGAGGCATGGCAGGGAGGCAGAAAGGGGAGTTATCATTTAATGGATACAGAGTTTCAGTTTCGGTATAATTAATAAGGTCTGAAATTGGATAGTGGTAATGGTTGAACAACATTGCAAATGTACTTAATGCCACTGAAATGTATGTCTAAAAATGGTTAAGTGGTGAGGCACCTGGATCACTCAGTCGATTAAGCGTCTGCTCTTGGTTTCAGCTCAGGTCATGATCTTGGGGTCTTGGGATCAGGCCCCGTGTCGGGCTCCAAGCTCAGCGAGGAGTCGGCTTCAGATTCTCTCTCTCCCTCTCCCTCTGCTCCTCCCCTCCGCTCGCACTATCTCCCTCTAAAATAATTAAATAAAATCTTTAAAAATGGTTAAGTGGTAAATTTTATGTTATCTATCTATCTATGTATCTATTTATTTATTTATTAAAGATTTTATTTATTTATTTGACAGAGAGAGATATAGCGAGAGAGAACACAAGCAGGGGGAGTGGGAGAGGGAGAAGCAGGCTTCCTGCGGGATCATGACCTGAGCGGAAGGCAGACGCTTAACGACTGAGCCACCTAGGCAGCCCTATGTTATTTACATTATACCACAATGAAAATGTTACAAGACTTATATTTAAAAAAAATCTTCACAACTCAGATGTAGCTATCACCAGTACAGCATTTACTATGTTCCAGGCATTTTTCTAAGCAATTCGCTTATTGAAACCTCAAAACAAGCCTGTGAGTTAGGTATTAATATTATCAACCCCATTTTATTTATTTTTTTTAAAGATTTTTATTTATTTATTCATGAGAGACAGAGAGAGAGGCAGAGGTAGAAGAAGGCTCCCCAAGGAGCAGGAAGCCCGATGCGGGACCTGACCCCAGGACCCTGGGATCATGACCTGAGCCGAAGGCAGACGCTTAACCATCTGAGCCACCCAGGTGCCCTCAGCCCCATTTTAAAGATGAGGAAATTGAGGTGAAGAGAAGTTGAGTAACTTGCCCAAGGTCACACAGCTATTGTAAATGGTGGAGTTGAGATTCTAGTCCAGGCATTCTGGCTCCAGAGTCAATGCCTCGAGCCACTATACTATGCTGCATTCATGTGAGTATATAGAGAGGTCTGGAAGAAAACACATTTCTGAAGAGGTAAGTAGGATGGGGTTGAATACTCCATGGAGACTGAATTTTATCTAGAGTATTTTAATTTCTTGCAAGGACAAGAAATTCATGCAGTATTGCATAATTTAAAATAAATAAAGAAGATAATATATAACAGTGGGGAAATGGGCAAAAGACTTGAACAGCACTTCACAAAAGATGCTGTTCAGATGGCTTATATAGCCATGGAAAGATGCTCAACCTCAGGAATCATTGGGGAAAGACAAATTAAGACTACAAAGGATACAACTACACAACCATTAGGATGGCCAAAATTAAATTAAAAAGATGGAAAAGGTGAAGCAGTTGAAATTCTTACACATAACTCCTGGGATGGAAATTGGTACATCCACTTTGGGGAAGGTGAACACACGCACACTCGGTGACCAGCCGTTTCACCCAGGTACGTAGCTAGCAGAAACAAATACATATGTTTACCAAAAGATTTATTTATTTATTTATTTATTTATTTATTTATTTATTTATTTTTAAAGATTCCATTTATTTATTTGACAGAGAGAGACACAGTGAGAGAGGGAACACAAGTAGGAGGAGTGGGAGAGGGAGAAGCAGACCTCCTGCAGAGCGGGGAGCCCGATGCCCGGGCTTGATCCCAGGACCCTGGGATAATGAACCCAGCCGAAGACAGATGCTTAACGACTGAGCCACCCAGGCGCCCCAAAAGACATATTTATTTAAATATTTATTTATTTATTTGAGAGAGAGAGTGAACATGAGCGGGAGTGGCAAAAAGAGAAGGAGAGAGAATCTCATGCAGACTCCACACTGAGCGAGGAGCGGACTGGGGGCTCGATCTCATGAAATCATGACCCGGAGATTATGACATGAGCCCAAACCAAGAGTCAGACGCTTAACCATAACTGTGCCACCCAGGCACCCTATCAAAAGACATATTCTAGATTGTCATAGCAGCACTATTCATAATAGCCCCCAAATGGAAATTACCCAGATGTTCGCCGACAATAGAATGGGTAAATATACTGTATTTCATTCACACAGTGGAATACTACACAGCATTGAGAATGAACGAGCTATAGCTACACCCAGTAACGTCGATGAATCTAACAATGTTGATTAAAAGAGGCCATTTTTTGGGGGCGCCTGGGTGGCTCTGTCGTTAAGCGTCTGCCTTCAACTCAGGTCATGATCCCAGGGTCCTGGGATCGAGCCCCGCGTCGGGCTCCCTGCTCCGCGGGGAGCCTGCTTCTCCCTCTGCCACTCCCCCTGCTTGTGTTCCCTCTCTCGCTGTGTCTCTCTCTGTCAAATAAATAAATAAAATCTTTAAAAAAAATAAAAGAGGCCATTTTTTGTATAATTTCATTTATATAAAGTGTAAAAACGGGCAAAATTAATCTACAGCCATAGAAATCAGGATAGATTTTTGTCGTGGGGGGAGGGGAGTGACTGGACGGGGTCCGGGGGATGGGCTTCTGAGAGGTGGGTCACATTCTGTTTATCTGGGTGCAGGTTACAGGTGGTGCGTTTCTTTGTGAATTATTCATCGAGCTGTACACTTGTGATTTGTGTACTTCTCGGTATCCATGTCATCTTTCCATTTTCAAATTCTATAGAAATTGAGAGGTTCATCATCCATCCTTCCATCAGCTATTTAGTGCGTGCCCACTACGTGTCAGCCACTGCCCGGGGCCACGGGATCCAGCAGTGAATCCGAGCATCCCCGCCTCCCGTTCCTTCCTCGCGATTGGCTGCCCTTCCGACCAATGGCGGAAGAGTTCAGCGCTCTCTGACATCCCCAGCGGCATCAGAGAGACGCTGCTTCCCCAGTTCGGTTTATAGGAGGCGCTGTGAGCTCACTGACTTTTGGACGAGCGCAGACCTGGTCTCCACCCTGTCTGATTCTTTCAGGCTGAGGAATGTAGAGAGAATTTGCTCCAGCACATTCACCCTCTTTGCAAAACTCTTTTGTGAATTTTTCTGGCTGTGCCTCTCTCCGATCAGGGTCCAGCACCCCGGACCCCGCCTCGTACCTACCCTGCCTCTCTGGCTGGTGTGACATCCAGTCCTTGGGGCCTTTCGGCTTGGTAAATCTTGACAGAGGCCCAGGCCAGCAGTCGGCACTTCTGTCAGCTAATTGTTTACTCGGTTGTTTATTTATCCTGGAGTGGAGGCTAGCCGGGTGTGCGGGGGCGGCTGCCCCCAGGGAAGCCTGCTTCCTGTGGTAGGCTTGCTCAGCTAACACCGGCCCTCCAGCGCGCTGGAAAGAATTGCAGAGCTGGGAAGGCTTGCTCCTTGAAAGTTCCGATCATTCAGTCAAGGAAACACTGCATGAGCCCCTGCCTCGTGCCTTGACCTGTGTTGGATACATCAACATTGGCTGAGACAGTCCCGGCCCTGCCCTCACGGGGTTCACAGTCCGGTGAGAAAGACCCATCACCAGACAGGGAAAACCCAGAGCGGTCAGGGATTGGATGGAGGACCCCAAGGGGCTCTGGGAGCGTAGAGGGAGTGCCTGACCAAGCCTGTGGGTTAGGAGGGCCTTCTGGATGAGGGGTCATATGAACTAGTGTCTGACAGAGGGGTAGGAGTTAGTCATTAGACAAGGACTCTGTCTTTTCAGCCATCCCCATTGTTTAGTATGGGATTCATTCATTTATTCATTAAGGAGTATTTATTGTGGGCCATTTACCAGACTGAAGAAATAGCCAGACAGAGTCCCTGCCTTCAAAGGGCTCACACATAAAATGGTGATACCAATACAGAACTTCAGGCCCTGGTGGAGTGCTATGAAGAAGTAGTAAGTTTGTAGTCATCAGACCCCCACTGTCGGGTTTAATTTCAAATCTGCCACTGACTAGCTGTGTAACCTCCCTGTGTTTTAGTTTAGTAGAACCATAACAACTCTAACATACAAATAAGATGTTGAGGATTAAGTGAGTTAATATGTTTAAAGTGTTTTAGAATGTCGCCTAGCATAAAGTACTGTTTTCATCAAATAAGGAGTCAGACCGACCAAATCTGGGAGGCCACTCTGAGGAAGTGATGTTAAGCTGAGACTCAAAGGACAAGGTAGAGTTGACAGGCTCCAAAAGACAGGGAGAGGGACATTTAGGTCCAGAGTGAAGCCAGTGTTCTTTATTGTGGGTGCTGTCAGTTCACAGTCTTTCCAAGAATCGAACCACCTGAACATTGCATTGGAGTTATAAAGATATTGATTTGTGGGGAATCTGCTGTTCCCTTAAGTGATCTCAAAATCAGTTATAAACCAAGGTTTGCGGTGACAGCATAAAGAAAACCTGGGCCATGCACTTGATTAGTTTGGCTTACAGAACTTAGACTTTTAAGACAACAAAAAACAGTCACAGACATCTAAAAATCAGATTATATGCCTAAAAACCGCTAAGTTAAAAAAGTCAAGGGAAAGGACTCTGATCAGTAACCAAAAAACCTTTATTTAATGGATATTTTAAAACTTGAGGGCATGAGGGGCACCTGGATGGCTCAGTCAGTGGAGCATGTGACTCTTGATCTCCGGGGTGTGAGTTTGAACCCCATATTGGCCATAGAGATTACTTAAAAAAATAAAAAAAAATAATAAATAAAATAAAAAGAAATAAAGTTTAGCACTTTACAAATATATCTCATTTAATTCTCTCAGCAACCCTATGAGGGAGGTACAATTATTAATCCACTTTGTAGATGAAGAGACTGAGGAAATAAACGCAAAATATAATAGGAAACAGCCCTTCTTCATGCATTCCGTAAATATTGACTCGGTGCCCAGAACGCTCATCTTCCACCATGCGTACTTCCGGAGGGGTCCCAGAGGAACCCCTCCTCAGTTCAGAAGAACTTAAAGGTTATGGCGGTGCCCCTTCCCATCACTACTGTTTACACTGCACGGGCCGGAACTGACATTTGATTTGCAGTCATTTGCACAATGCTGACTTGGAGGTCAGGCCTGCACGCAGGAGCAGACCCTTGTCCCTCTCCCGGATTTCGAGCGATCACAGAACCCAGAGCAAGTCGTACCAACGTGCGCGTTGCCTGCAGATTTTCTTCACTGCCGAGGGAAAGAGCACGCGCTCCCTAGCCCTGCCCCTTCTTCCGGAACGACAAATTGCCAGGCTTGGAATGGGCTGAGACGGGCCACGCCTCCTCGTGCTCCCCAATCAACTCCCTCGCTGGGTGTTCTCCCTTCTCCTCAGCACCTCCCCACCGCCCCACGCTACGTCGCTCCATCTCACCTCCTCCGTTATCCCGGGGGCTGAGGCTCGCGCGGCAAACCCACCTCCCCTTGCGTCCCATTGGCTGGTCAGGTCCCGCGCGAGCGGGATCGCGCCCTTCGCCCCCGCCTCCAAAGCCGGGCCGTGCCTCTCCCCTCCCGCTTTCTCCACGAGCCCCCGCCAGGAGGGCATCGGCTGCTTCTGGCGCGCGCAAGGGCGCGCGCTACTCCCGCGGGCCACTCCCTCCGCCTCGCGCCAGGCAGTCCCTCCCGCGCACGCGCACTTGCCCACCCCATTCCTTCTGCCGGGTCGCAGGCTGCCTGGTGCTGTCTCGCGCCGCAGCCACCGCAGTAGCGGCATTTCTTTGAGGCGCACGCGCATTATGGCCTCCGCGCCCGTTCCCAGCCAGAGGCCGCGGTAGTGGCACTAAGCCCCTTAGGCGCGTAGACGCCCTCGCTTCGTCTCCTGCCCGGCGCCGGTTATCCCCTTGCGGCGCGCGCCCAGGGGCCGTTATCCTCCTGCAACGGTTCGCACGCCACGCACGCGCAGTAGCGAGGAGCGCGCGCGCGCGGGAGCGGCGGCTGCAGGAAGGAGGCGCCGCCGCCGCCATTGCAAAGGAGGGAGGGAGCGAGCGAGCGAGGCTGGTCCGCCCTCCCCCTGGTTCCCGCCCCTCCCCCCTTCCCCTCCCCGCCCCCCCGCCCCGAGGGAGAGCCGCGGCGCGGCGGGAGGAGGAGGTGGAGGAGGCGGAGGAGGGAGCCCGCGAGGGAGGGTCCGCCCGGCCCCCCGCCGCCGGAGCCGCCGCCGCCGCCGCCTCAGCCGCCGCTGGACGAGGAACAGCAGAACATGGCGCCGGGGCCGCCGTCGCCGCTGCTGGGATCCTGGAGGCCGGAGCCGCGCTGAGGGCGCCCAGCTGGTGAGTGCGCGAGCTCGCGGGCCCCGGCGGCGAGGCCGGGCGCCGCCCCGCTGCGGGGTCCAAGGGGAGGCGGGGACGGCGGGGCCCGGAGCCCGCGAACAATGGAGGAGCCGGAGGGGGAGGGGAGGGAGCGGCCCCCCAGCCCCCCGGGCCCCGCCGGCCCCGCTGCTTCGCGCTGCGGCCCGGCCCGCGGGGCCCGCCCGCCCTTCGGACCTGTCCCTGCTCGCCCCAGCCCTGCTGTCCCCGCGTCTGCCCCTACCTTCCGACCCATTTGGGATCTCGGTGTCTGCTTCGGCCACCCTCTCCTCACTTAAGCCACTCTGCTCCCAATTCTGCGCCTCCCCCTTCCCTCTTCCGCCCCTCAGTAATGCCCTTCGCCCCTCATGGACTCTGCAGTGCTCTTGGGACCCACCTCCTCAGTGACCCTTCTGCATCCCTTAATTCTGGACCTTCACTTTGAGATTCGTGACCCGCCTGCCTGCCCCCTCTTCGATTCCAGTCTCACCACCCTCCAGATCTGTCCCCTTCTTTGACCCATCTACTGTTATCCGTCCTCTCTTGCGCCGCCAGGAACTGTCCCTCTAGGACCTGCGGTTCCACCTCCTTGGAGATCCATCCGAGACCTTGTTCATCTTGGCACTGCTGCCCCTAGGTCTTCTCCTTGGACTCAATTCCATCTCCCTCTTGGGCCCTACTGCCCACTCGCGGAACCTGCTGCACCCCCGGGATGCCTCTAAGCTCTCCGACCCTTCCATGCCTCTCAGTTCAGTCCCCTGCCCCTTCTCGGACTGGGATACACCATGCTCACCTCCTCTCCTTTTCAGATCTTGCTCCCGTTTGCCCTTCAGACCTTTTTTCTCTTCCAGACCTTTCTACCTACTCGATCTGCCCTTTGCCCAATCTCAGATCTTGCTGTGCCCCCTAACCTGCTTGCTTTTCGACTCTGCCTTCCATGAAGCAGCCTCCTCCCCCCTCTATGACCCTGCAGCTCTCATTTCTGCCATTCACTTCTCTGATCTCTCTAACTCAGCCTGTCCGCAGCCTCAGTGCTGCCCAGTGTTCTCCTTGAGGTTTCCTCTCCTCTCCACCTCCTCATTGGCACTGTTGAGCTGTCTCATTCATTTGCTCCCCCTTTCTTTGACCTGTTTCCCCTTCAGTTCTTCTCTGCTTGAGACCTGCTTCCAGCCTCATCTTTCTCTAAGTCCTCTCCTCTCCATTTTGGCCCTTCTTAGACTTGCCCTTTACCACACTAAATCTTTGATAACTTCTCCGACCCATCGCCCCCTTTCCTTCCCATTTCACTGCATCTCATAGACCTGCCCCAAATCCTTTTTGCACTTGCTCTTTCATTTGTTCAGCTATGCCGCATCCGCTCTAACGTTTTTCTCCCAGCTCTGCCCCTTTTGGAGCTGTCCACTTGCCCACCTATCTTTTTGACCCATTTTAGCTTTACTATTGCTGTTCCTTGTTGGAGTGGTTCTCTTTAATCCTGGTCTTCTGGTAATTGCATCCCACCTGTGTCTCTCTCAATTCTAAGTTTTCCACCTGACCTCCTCCTCCCCCCACCATTTTGATTCAGCCCTCAACCTCCACTCTTCCCTTTCTTGTATTTGTTCTCCCTCCTTTGTCCTGCCTTCTAGCTCCTTTTTAAGTTCTCTTTCTCCCAGTGCTGCCCAGTAGTAGGGATATCTTCTCAACCATTCCTTCCTATCACCGGCTGCCTCCCCCCCCCCCCAGCTCCCTCTTGGAGCCATTTCAGTTCTTGGATAGATTCTCCCTCCCTTTTGATACCCAATTCCCAATTCTGTTCCTCGTTGACTTGTTTCCTCACCTTTTCTTTCCGTTTGTATCCTGCCAATCTCCTTCTCTTCCCATTAGGTTCCTGTCAGGCTTGCTTCTCCCAGCTTTCCACCCTTGACCCGCCCATTCCCACTGAGTGCTTCCCCTCTTGAGGCTTGTCTTCCTCTAGCCTCCAGTCCTCAGCTTTGGAGGGGAAGGGGCTGGGTTGGGCCTAGGGTTCTCTAGGCTCTGGTTTAGACTGCAGATTCACTGGGCACCCTGACCCTCAGGTTTTATCCCCAGGGATCCTGAGATCTGGGTAAATAGGTGGGGGGTGGTTGGCTGGTTACTGCTGTCTGGGGTGGGATTGTTGCCCCCTTTTTCCCTATTTCTACCAAGGTTAGTGATGGTGAGGGGTAGGTCTGTTTCCATTGCCCCCCCCCTTTTTTTCTCATTCCCGTCTTGCTCCCCAGCCCCTTCAGATCCCTGGGCTTTGCAGCTTTGTGTCCTTTGGAACGGGAGAGTGCAGCTGTTCACAGGTCTTTCTTTCTCACTTTCCCTCCCTCCTTCTCTGAGCTATTGTAAAGAGACAGTTGTACTCTCTCCCCCCTTCCACCTCCAAGCCAGCACCCCTTAGAAGAACTTAGAAGTGTGCTTTTTTGCCCCCCCCCATGACAGTATTATTTTTGTTTTACCTCCGGCTGGGGAAATGCTAGTTCTCAAGTTCTCCCCAATCCCACAGGGGGTAATAGCCCCATTTGGTGTTTACTGCTCTGGGGCTGCAGAAGCTGTAGTCTTGCCTTCTTCCCTAATGGCCTCTGGTTTGCAGTGTGACCTTTGGGAGGGTGGGCTTATTTCTTTTCACCTCTGCCCCAGGAAGGCTCCAGCTTCCTGGTCTTCAAAATGATTACGGCCTGAGTTTGGAAAGCCCGTTGCGGTTGTTGAAAGAGAGAGTGCCAAGTGTCACTCAGATTTCTGCCCTCTGGTGTTGCAGGCGCTCCCAGCTACAGGAGCTGAATGCCTCTGGGCAGATCCATGCTGGGGGGTGGGGGGGCTCTTTGGTGTATGTGGGTGGGCCCTGACGGTCCCCAAGCCTTGTGAGTGATCTGATTTGGTAGAGTGAGGAAAGGGTGCGAGGAATTGGCTGATACGAAAGGATTTTTGGTCTTACTACCTGAGAAATGTACCTTAGCTACCTTTCTTGAAGCTTTTTCTTCAGTGATCTTATGGTGGGGGTGGGGTTTAGGAAATCTATTCAGAGAAAGAGGTGGTTTTTTTTTTTTTTTTTTTTTTTACAGAAAAGCCCTCTAACCATTCTCTGTCCTTAACTTGGGAGAGGGAACCTTTGAATGTTCTAGGTTTATTTATTTATTTCTTAAGTAAATCAAAAGCCTGATTTTTTTTTCCCCCTGTGGCCTAGGGCAATTGCATATTAAAGCAGCCATCCAGCTGTGAATGAGCATTTACTGGAAGGACTTTATTTCTTAACTGAGCTATGATCAAACTTTGTTTACTTCAGCACTTATTTAGAAATAGTTCTGTGTGAACACTTGAAATAAAAACGCATTCACTATTATCTACAGAATTGGACCATTGACTCATCAAATGTTAGGGTATTTGTCTATGATACAGTAAGGGGGGCTAGGTCATAGATCATATGGTTCCTTTAGCTTCTGAGTTCTTAGGACGTTAAAGTTTCTGACAAGCAGAGTCTGGTAATTTTAAGTATCTACAGCATGTATCTTCACCATTATTATTATTTCCCCCCCCCACCATTATTGACTTACAGAATTTTGGTTCATCTTTCTGTTGATTTCCATTCATTTTTGAATTTTGGCCTTGTGAATCATGAGTCAGTCTCTGAATTTTAGAATTTATGTTTTCCATGTTGGTATAAATAGTTGTTTTTTATTCTTAATGGGGAAGTGATAGCTAGTTAAGACAGTTGTGTGTGCAGCACTGCTTAAATTTGTGTTTTAGAGTTTTAACATCACTGACAGCACAGAAAGTTTCTGCATGGCCAAGGCCTAAGTTTACATAATAGGAAGAGAGGAGACAGAAGAACAAAGGGATGATTTTTCTTCCTAAACTGGTAACTGGTGTTAAAAAGATTGTCAGATTTCTCTGATGGTAGCAGAGGCTCCAACCTCAGTGTCAGCATTTGCTTTCATGATGGAATTGGGTGCTACAGAAATCGGAGGTGGTAGCCTTGGCCTTCTGGAACAGTTAACATGCCAGTCGGGGGTGGGGTGTGGAGCAGGAGATGGCAGTAGATGACTGTTTTCTATGTAGTAACAGGTCTTCAGGGGCTCCTGCAGTGCCGAGAAAATCTTTGTAATACTAGTGTGATCAAAGTTCTTCTCTTCTCTCTCTCTTTTTTAAACTATTCTTTTGACCATGTCCCCCTTCCCTTACCCATCTTCTCTTTTTTCTTGGCACGATGAAGGCCAAAGCATTTAGGACAGTGGGAAAAAAAATCAGAATAGAGTCATGCTTCTTGATACGAGTTACACGGAAGAAGTTGTCCACGTGCAGATCTGTGGGCCTGATGGTAACTTTTGGCAAAGGACAGCCTGGGAAGAGTGAGGGTTTCACAGATGACCGTAAACTACAGCTTTCATAGGTGTTTCTGCAGTCTCTGTGTGACAGGGAGACACAGCAGGTCAATACCGTTGGAGATTGACACGGTGAGAGTGTTTGTCCATCTCCCTCTGGTATCTTCTGCTTTCACATCTTCAGTTTGTGGGGGCCTTCTGAGAGGTGTTGAGCTTCCTGCAGGGCCTTCCTGTGATCTGCTGTGATTATTGTCATTCACCAGCTAGGTGTCTTAATTTACCCAGTCAATGTGACATTTTATTGACCATCTAGTCTAGTTGTTTAAAATTTCTTTTTCACGTTATTTGAAATACATAACTTGGAGATTCTTTACTTGAAGAGGGAAGGTGACTAGCAGAAATCCCTTGGACAGACAACAACTTGAAACAACTTGGACACACAACACAACTTGAAAACCCGTGCCTAGTCTAGCCTCCTGATTTACAGATGGGGAAATAAACTTGCACGGGGCATGGTAACAGGTTTCCCGTCACAATTGAAGGAGTATTGGAAGTACACGCAGAAGATCTTCTGGTCTTAACCTAATTAGTGGGAACCTTGAACAAATCACTTCACCTCTCTGGGTTTCACATTCCTAGTCTGAAATCTAGTGTGCTGTCCAGCTCTGGTTGTAGATTCTTGTTGTCCTGAACCACATACCAAGTTAGAGCTGGGACTCGGACTGGACTCCTGGTGCTACTCTTAACCTCTCCATCCTCCCGCAAATCCCCCCCCAATCAAATCCTGTAGCCCAGAATTGGGGGTAAGTGCTCTTTCTCTGGGGAATGCAGTAAAATGAACTGGATTGCCTTTGTTGTATACTTTTTCAAACATAAACATTGTCTCTTTTCCAGCCATTCATGTGAAAATTAGTTTATAATTTTGGGGGAAAGGGGCATCCAGATTGTATTCACTACATAACTAAAACCATACACCTCTTTTAAAAGCAATATGGAATCTTTCAAGCTGAGTCATTGTTGACCTAGGCTCTCAAATAGCAGTGTCTGAATAGCACTTGAATTGCTGGTATTAAGAAATGCAAACAAATCATTCATGTTCATCTTCCTGAAAGTTTATTTCTATTTAATATTTGATACAATGCTTTAATGAGGTTTTGTCTGTGAAGAATTCTTGAAAATAATTTTTGGCATCTGTCAGTCTAATTTTCATTTATTTGCTTCTGTGGTGCTAAGATGAACCATTAAGTTGATATATTAGCAGAGAACCAGGTACTTTCAGCCATGAACCATCATCACAGGAAAGTAATATTTACTTTAGTTGAAAATAGCCAGATGTGCCTATCTCCTTCATCTTCCTTTATTGAAATGAGCATTTTCATTTTATGAAATTTGTGGCAGTTGTGACTGTTGCATTATGCATCTGTGGTATTTCATACCTTTTTTGCTCTCCTAGTGTGTATGCATTCTTATTTGGAAAATGTCCTTTTGCCGGTCACTATGGTAATATTTGCAGTTGGAAATCAAATTTGAACAATTGAGAGGCAGCTTCCTATGGTGTAAAGAATGTTGAATTGATAATGAAGAAACTCAGGCCCTAGCCCCAGCTCTGCTGCTTACTAGCTGTATGACTTTGGCCAAATCATTTTCACTTCTCTTGGCTACAGTTTCTTCGTTTGAAAAATGAAGGGATTATACTAGTTCGTTCCCGTTCTGCCTTATTTTATAGCTAATAATACTTGATTGTTTCCTCTCTCCAGATAGTAAATTCCTTGAGGGTGGGGACCATCATGTATCTCTTATTTCCTGTCACACCTAGTAAAATACCTTGTAGGTATTTTTTTGTAGTAGGCCCCCCCACTACATATATGTTGATTGAACCCAAACAGGTGCCAAAGCCTTTTTGTTTTTCTCTTTTGCGGGGTAGGTGGGTGGAGAAATGTGCACCAACTATAATGGCCATTTTTAGGCTTTAAACTCTCAGAGGGCATGCCCTCCTAGTCAGCATTTAATCCTCAAATATACATGATATTGTAAGTGTCCTGACCAGTGTTACACAGCTAAGAGGTTGAAAGCTGTGTTATGAATCTGTGTCTGTCTGATTCCAAGATCTGTGTTTATTTTATTAGTCTGCCTTGTTTCTCTGGGATATAAGAATAAGCTATAGTTCATCCCCTTAAGGAATTTATAGTCAGTTGTGAATGATTAGCTATATATAACATACGGTGGGTTGAAGGAAGTATATGTTGAATAGACTATTCTGATGAATTTCTGCGTTCTTGAGAGGCATCCCCATATTTTTTTTTTTTTTTTTTTTTTTAAGATTTTATTTATTTGCGAGAGAGAGAATGAGAGACAGAGAGCATGAGAGGGAGGAGGGTCAGAGGGAGAAGCAGACTCCCTGCTGAGCAGGGAGCCTGATGTGGGACTCGATCCCGGGACTCCAGGATCATGACCTGAGCCGAAGGCAGTCGCTTAACCAACTGAGCCACCCTGGCGCCCCGAGGCATCCCCATATTAATAGTCTTAAAGGCTTCCGTATTCACAGACTACTGAGCACACAGTTGGTTCTATGGCACACTATACCAAGTACCAGCTTATCTAGCCAGCATGTTGAAAAAGTCGAGCATTTGATTTCTGACCTGGATTCAAACCCAGGTATAACGTGTGTGTGTGTGTGTGTGTGTGTGTGTGTGTGTGTGTACACATATGTATATATATTTCGTATATATATATAAGTTGTCCAAAAGAAATAATATAGTAAGATAGACATATTTGGTCATGTACCCAGGTATAACGTGTGTGTGTGTGTGTGTGTGTGTACATACGTATATATATTTCATATATATATAAGTTGTCCAAAAGAAATAATATAGTAAGATAGACATATTTGGTCATGTAATGACTCCTTAAGTCTATATTTTCTTTGGTAAGTAGAAAAGTATCTGAGTGGTTCCTAATTCACAATTTTCAATTGAGAAAATTCTCTAGGCAACTAGAAATGTATAGACAAAACTACACCTAGCCCCTTGACTTATTTGTGTGGAACTCACTACAATGCTTTTTTTCATGAATCAGAAAGTTATTAAATAATATTGGGGTGAAAAAAACCAAAAATAATGTTGGAGTGAAAGTGTGCTGGCCAGCTACAGCTAACAGCCTCCTGAAGTGTAAAAAATTAACAAAAAAAAAGTTGCATTGTACTTCTCCCCATCTCCATTTAAAAGAAAGGTCAAAATCATGGTTTCATCTATTATAGCCTGCACTAGTTAGGAATAAGACAAAAGAAAATGATTACTGTTAATTGCCATGGGCAGTTAAAAAGGATTCTTTGTTCAGTAACAAATTGATTGTGTACAAATGAAAGCCAGTACTGCATTAATACAAGATTGTTAGATTCTCAAAATCTGGATCTTTAACTAGAGTGGCTTTTACTTCAAGGGAATTATTTCACTGGGAGTAGTGTACTTTAAATGCTTGGTGATAAAAGTATCGCTAGGTCTTTATTTTCCAAAAATGTTAAGTTTGTAGGTGGAAAGCTGGTGGATGCTGCTTTTGTGATACCATTTCTAATGGCCTGAAATAATTGAATACTTTTTGAATGCTGCTGACTTCTCGGAGATTTTTTTCCCTCTGATTGGTCAGTCACTAAAGGAATGCAGATAAAACCTTTGGTAAATGAGGAAAAAGGGAAAAAGGCCTCTCAGTGCTCAGGCAGTGAGTCTCTGCTGTTGGCATATGCCCAGCATTAGCCAGCAGCCATAAAGGCTTAAAAATGGCAGCATTAGCTAAAATAGTTGTGATTTCATGTTCTGTGTGAATACAAGAAATACATATATTTTCTTCTGTACAGATACTCTTTAAGTTTTTTTAAATTTTATTATGTTAATCACCATACATTACATCATTAGTTTTTGAGTTAGTGTTCCATGATTCATTAAGTTTTTTTTTATTTAAAAATATTAAGGTGCAACTTACATGGAGAAAAGTACATAAATCTGAAAGTGTACATTTCTGAATTTTCTACATACTGTCCAAACCTCTTTTTTATATGATGGGGCGTCATTTCCTTTTCCACACACTTCTTAATAAGTTGAAAACTATTTGAGCGTCTCCATGTGGGAGGCATTTTAGTCCTGATTTTACTGTAGGAATGTGAATTGTATAGAATGATATTTGTAACTTTTCCAAGTTTGTTCAAGGTCACATATCTGATCAAGAATGGAGTAATAGGGGGGACGCCTGGGTGGCTCAGTCGTTAAGCGGCTGCCTTCGGCCCGGGTCATGATCCCAGGGTTCTGGGATCGAGTCCCACATCGGGCTCCTTGCTCAGCAGGAAGCCTGCTTCTCCCTCTGTCTCCCTCTGCTTATGCTCTCTCTGTCAAATAAATAAAATCTTTTAAAAAAAAAAAAAAGAATGGAGTAATAGGGGGCGCCTGGATGGCTCAGTCGGTTAAGTGTCTGCCTTCGGCTCAGGTCATGATCCCAGGGTCCTGGGATCAAGCCCCTCGTTGGGCTCCCTGCTCAGAGGGAGGCCTGCTTCTCCCTCTCCCACTCCCCCTGCTTGTGTTCCCTCTCTTGCTCTCTCTCTGTCAAATAAATAAATAAAATCTTAAAAAAAAAAATAAAGAATGGGATAATAGTGACCTGGTACAAATTACCACAGGTGACGGAAGCATTCTTTTAATAATAGATCTTCCCATTTGTGTTGTAATTCCAGGTTTTTGTGTCTCTCTTTGCTGGGAATTAAAAAGAAATAGGTAGTGGTCACTGCTGGTGGTATGATCAGGACTGTCAGGCACGAAAACTTGGTGTGAACTTTCTGGAAAGCATTTTGGCAATGTTTTATTTTGTATTTAGTTTTTAAAGGTTTTATTTATTTATTTATTAGAGGGAGAGAGGGAGAGCGGGAGAGCACAAGCAGGGGGAGCAGCAGAGGGAGAAGCAAGGTCCCCGCTGAGCAGGGACCCCGATGCAGGGCTTGATCCCAAGATCCTGGGATCATGACCCGAGATGAAGGCAGACTCCTAACAGGCTGAGCCACCCAGGTGCCCTGGCAATATCTTTTTTTTTTTTAAGATTTTATTTATTTATTTGACACAGAGAGACACAGTGAGAGAAGGAACACAAAAGCAGGGGGAGCGGGAGAGGGAGAAGCAGGCTTCCTGCGGAGCAGGGAGCCCATTGCGGGGCTCGATCCCAGGACCCTGGGATCATGACCTGAGCCGAAGGCAGATGCTTAACGACTGAGCCGCCCAGGTGCCCCTCTGGCAATATTTTAAAAGATAAAATCCTCTATCAAGTTATAGGAATCTATATGGGCTAAGAAATAAAGATGAGGACCAGGATTGTATACAAAGATGTTAACTATAGTGATGTGTATAAAAAATAAACAATCTAAATGTTTTAATCTTAGGGGAATGGTTGCTTTATGGAAAAAGTATGGAGTCATTTAAAAAGGAAGTTTTTTGGAGAATTCTTGACATGGGAAAGTACACACAAAATAAAATTAAGTATGAGAAAAAAGCAGGATATAGAACTATAAACACTATGAGTCCAGTTATTTTAAAATATATATGGGGGAAAAAGTAAAAGAAACGTGCCAAAGTGCTGTTTGTATTTATCTCTGTGTTGTAGAATTTTTTTTTTTAAGATTTTATTTATTCATTTGAGACACAAAGATAGAGAGAGAGAGTATGAGCAGTGGGAGAGGCAGAGGGAGAGAAAGAAGCAGACTCCCCGCTGAGTCAGGAGCCCGATGCAGGGCTCGATCCCAGGACCCTGGAATCATGACCTGAGCCGAAGGCAGACGCTTAACCATCTGAGCCACCCAGGCGCCCCTGTGTTGTAGAATTTTGAGTGAAAAATTTTTTCCTGAGTTTTCCACAATGATTTTAGTATTTTTTTAACAAAAGGGTTTTGTTTTGTTTTGGGTTTTTTTTGTTTTTTGTTTTTGTTTTTTTTGTTTTGGCTGTATGGTTGTATTATGTTTGGTGTTTATTATAAACACATGAAGGAAAAATTGAGCTAAAAAGCAAGAAATTAGTCATAGATCTGTTGGCCTCTAGTACCTTTGAAGGTGAATGCAGTCACCGTTTCTTAGGACAATAATTGAATTATTAGCGGCATTACCAGTTAATAGCAACAATATACTTATCGTGTATCAGGAGACTGCTGAGTGTTCCCTGTATCCTCCTCACAATAATCCTCTGAGGTAGGTAGTATTTCATTTTGTAGCCAGGGAACTGAGGCTTCCAGAGGGGACTTACCCAAGGTCACGCAGCTAGTAGGTTCCAGAAGCAGCATGGTTCAGAGCCTTGGCTCTATACGGACTCCTGCATGCTATACACTTTATAGAATTGAGTGCACCCCAGAGATGAGGAGAACTGAAGTCTACTTTGTGGCCCATGGCATAGCTGACCCCTCAGTTCTCTTTTCAGCAAGGTGCCCCCTCCCTCCCATGCTTGTTTTAAGAGAGAGAATCTATTAGTATATTATTTTGTCTTTTTCTTGGTCAAAATAAAGAATGGACATGCCTTAGTTATATCTTCCCATTTATGAACCAAAATTCTTTTAAGATGTAAATAATTTAGGGCTGTTAAGCAGAAGAGGGAACAAACCTGTACTTTGTAGCTCCAGAGGATAGAGATCCAGGGAGACAGGTTTTGTTTTTCCCTTTTCCTCTCCATTCAACCAATATTTGGGTGTCTACACTGTTGAGAGTACTAGTTATACATAACTTGCCTCCTCCTCCCTCAGAGAGTTTATATGCCGTTTATTAAAAGCAGTTCTTTTTTTTAGATTTTATTTATTTATTTGACAGAGAGAGAGAGAGAGAGCACAAGTAGGCAGAGTGGCAGGCAGAGGGAGAGGGAGAAGCAGGCTCTCCACCGAGCAGGGAGCCGGATGTGGGGCTCGATCCCAGGACCCCAGGATCATGACCCGAGCTGAACGCAGCCGCTTAACCGACTGAGCCACCCAGGTGCCCCAACAAAAGCAGTTCTTCCCTTACAGGTAACACAAGGAACACCCTGTTTCGGTACCAGAAAGTAAAAAATTTAGAAGGCCAGTGGCCTGATTTTTTTTTTCCCCCTGATCTTATCTTAAAGAATTAGGTGTAATCAAACATTTCAACCCAAGAAGACCTTGACTTGGAAGATAGATTTCATCTTATTATGAGAAAGAATTTTTTTTTTTTTTAAAGATTTTATTTGTTTGACAGAGCGAGATACACAGCGAGAGAGAGAACACAAGCAGGGGGAGTGGGAGAGGGAGAAGCAGGCCTCTCGCAGAGCAGGAAGCCCGATGCGGGGCTCGATCCCAGGACCCTGGGATCACGACCTGAGCCGAAGGCAGACGCTTAACGACTGAGCCACCCAGGCGCCACCGAGAAAGAATTTTTTTAAAATTTTATTTACTTATTTGAGAGAGAGCGAGCGAGCACACGCACACACAAGCAGGGGAAGGGGCAGAGGGAGAGGGAGAAGCAGACTCCCCACTAAGCACGGAGCCCTACGCAGGGCTCAATCCCAGGACCCTGGGATCATGACCTGAGCCAATGTAGACACTTCACCGACTGAGCCAATAGGCGCCCCAAGAAAGAACTTTTTAAGAACGTGGTCCAAGTTCATGTATTATCTTGAATAAAGAATAATTTGGAGATTTAAAATTTTACCTTGTTTGTTTTTATTGTTGTTAATTAGCAAAACGTTTGCATACACACACACAATCACACTTATTTATATTCTTTCATGAGGGAGAATACCAGAAGACCTGATGTTCAGTTGAAATGTGAGGGGGTTTACATTCAGACATCAGGAAGAAATTGCTGAATAGCTTTGGAGGTGCCACAGGATTTTTTTCTGTTTTGTTCCCCCATTTATTCTGTGAACCCGCCACATTTATCCTAGAACATGTCAGTAGGAACACAATATTTGTTGAATTAAAGGTATGCATTTTAGAGGGAAACCAGGAAAAAAAATAGTCTCTGCAGTCTTTGATTCATGGGATTCCTCAAGCCTTGTAAAGAATCCTTTCTGCCGTCAGTTTTCATTTTGCTTCCTACCAACTTTGTTACCGTGGACAAGTCATTTATTTTAACTTAAATTCTTGTCCATAAAATGAGCCTCAATACCTACTCTGCCTACCACAAAGGCTTTTGTGTTGTAATTCTAGATTTTTTTTGAGAACTAAATGCCAAGAGTGAATGTGGAAGCCCGGGAAGGTTGGAAGGCCTTTCAGTTTTCTAGGAGAATGAAAGAGAACAATTTGGTTAATTAAAGCATTTAGGTAAACAGTGTATTAGAGGCTACAAAGGCAGCACGCTGGTATTTTGATTCAGCAGAGCAGCGCTTGCTATTGATGTGTTATCTTGTAACTTGCCCCCAGGTAGCAGTCAGTTTTAGGTTCTTATCAGTAAGTGTCTCACACATCTAAACGTTATAGGTCATAGGCCAGATAGCAGTGGTTGAGGTCTGTTTGCTTTCACAATGTTAGGAAGGAGGCCTCAGGGGCTCTCACCAAGGCACATGAGCGGCCTCCCATTGAGTCCCAGTCCTACCTCTTCCCAGCTCTGCGCTCTTAGAGAAGACACTTAAACTTTAGTGCCTTAGGCACCTCATCTATAAAAAGGGGAATATAGTAGTGTCTGCTCCCAGAGTCACTGCAATTAAAACGGGTGGTATATTTAAGAAGCTTAAAATAGGGCGCCTGGGTGGCTCAGTTGGTAAAGCGACTGCCTTCGGCTCAGGTCATGATCCTGGAGTCCCGGGATAGAGTCCCGCATCGGGCTCCCTGCTCAGCAGAGAGTCTGCTTCTCCCTCTCCCGCTCCCCCCTCTTGTGCTCTCTCTCTCTCTCACTCTCTCTCTCAAATAAATAAATAAAATCTTAAAAAAAAAAAAAAAAAAGAAGAAGCTTAAAATAATGCCTGGGTCATGGTAAATGCTATGTAAATGCCATTATTAGTGTAGTGGTTCCTGGACTTGGCTTTCATAGACCAGTTGAATGTGGTAGTGGGAAAACACATACAAATTTACTAATTTGTAGTTTTGCCAAGGAGGGCATTAAAAAAAAAATGAGAAATTCTCCTTGCTATTATAAAAATTAGGATCCATTATCAGAATAAAAGGTAGCCCTTCTCAAGGAAGTTGGCAACCATATATGGGCATTTGTAGATACATGTTTCTAGATCTCATTTTATGTACACTGGGGAAAACTTTGCCACAGGCTAGCACCAATAATGTGTGGATAGGTATTAGACAGACAGACATATTCATATCCCACTCCTCCATTTATTCTGTCACCTTAAACAAAGCTGTTTGACTTCCCTGAGCCTTCTCTGAGTTTTCTCATGTGTAAAATAAAGATACTAATATCTGCTTCACTGGGTTGTTGTGAGAAACTGAGGTAATGAATGAAATGTTTGGCATATAGTAAATGCTAAATTGATAGGGATTGTTATTCTCAAATGGGAAGTTAAGTATTCATTGGGAGCCACACACAGTACTGTGTCCATTGGGAAATCCAAGAGGTTAGGTATTGTGCTTGATTGCAGAAGTCTCTTACAAGGTATCCTTCTCTGCATCCTTTCCTCTCTTGTTTCTTTTCTTTTTTTAAATTTTATTTACTTGACAGAGAGAGAAACAGCGAGAGAGGGAACACAAGCAGAGGGAGAGGCAGAGGGAGAAGCAGGCTTCCCGCTGAGCAGGGAGCCCGATGTGGGACTCGATCCCAGGACCCCGGGATCATGACCTGAGCCGAAGGCAGACGCTTAACAACTGAGCCACCCCGGCGCCCCTCCCTTGTTTATTTTCTTAAGGAGTACTAAACAAACACCTGACTGTTGCATTCCCTTGCTTAAAAACCTTTAGTGCTTTTCTGTTGCCTTGTAAAGTGCCTGACTTGTCATGGGTGCCTGATTAATGCCTGAATGAAGGATAGAGTAGTCTAGCTATGCAGACCAGAGAGATTTTTGAAAAAAATTGAACACTGATAATACTAAGTCAGTATATCAGGGGTCCACAGCTAAATCCTACACCTTGCTGAAGTTCTAGCACCTGGTCCCCATGGCTTTGGGCATTTTTTTTTTTTTTTAAGATTTTATTTATTTATCTGAGAGAGAGAATGGGAGACAGAGAGCATGAGAGGGGGAGGATCAGAGGGAGAAGCAGACTCCCCGCTGAGCAGGGAGCCCGATGCGGGACTCGGTCCCGGGACTCCAGGATCATGACCTGAGCCGAAGACAGTTGCTTAACCAACTGAGCCACCCAGGCGCCCGGCTTTGGGCATTTTAATAGCCCATAGGAGGTGGTTGGAAGGTGTCTACAAAGCTTGCTCAACGTGGAATGGATTGGACTTTTCAGACCACCCCACCTCCTCATATGACAGCAAAACATCCCTCTTCCCTGTGAGTTCACCTCTAGGGAAATCCTTTTCCTTTCCATCAAGTGAAGCTAGGTCCTCAGAAACTCCTGCAGTAATAACAGTCAATGCTTCCTTAGTCCTTTCCATACGCCAGGCATTGTTTTATGCACTTCACATGTAGTAACTCAAGGAATCTGCATAATAGCCCTCAGAAATAGGTACTTTCCTTGTATCCATTTTATGGATGAGGAAACTGAGGCAGCACATGCTAGGTAGTGTAGTCAGATTCAGAGACCAGAGGGTTACACTTCCCTCCTCCCATCCGCAAAGGATCAGGTTGTTATACAGCTCTCCACTGGGCTGGTTGTGTGTGTATGCTTTCTCTCTCTCTGTGGGGTTAATCACCTTCGATTCACATATTGACCTCGATTATTGGGAAATGTTTCTCCCACTGAAAGGTATTTGGATGAGCATAGTGCATTCTTTGGTTTGTCCCCTTGATCCTTAGTTTAGCTTACCTGTTAAAGATTTCCAGGATGATCTGGCAGTGAATTCCAGTTCCGTTTTCCCTCCTTTTTAGTGAGGTCCTAATTGGACTTCATCCTCTGGTTTTCTCATTTTAGGGTATTTTCATCTAAGTTTATCTCAGCAAAATATAAATCAAAGCCAGTTCGTTTTTATAATGCCTCCTTGAAGTATTTTGCTTTTGGGTTTTGGGTAATTGCCCTGGAAATTTTGGTATTGCATGATTCAGGGAAGGGCCAGTGTCATGTGCTGTCTGTCACCAGCCAGCCTGGAATGTTTGCTTTATTTTTATTTATTTATTTATTTTTAAAAAGATTTTTATTTATTTATTTGACAGAGAGAGATACAGTGAGAGAGGGAACACAAGTAGGGGGAGTGGGAGAGGGAGAAGCAGGCTTCCTGCCGAGCAGGGAGCCCGATGCGGGGCTCGATCCCAGGACCCGGGGATCATGACCTGAGCCGAAGGCAGACGCTTAACGACTGAGCCACCCAGGCGCCCCTGGAATGCTCACTTTAATAACCATTTCAAATATATACGTATCTTTTCAGAAACCTTTTCCAGACCCTCCCTCTCTATTTCCAGGGTCTAAATTAGCATTAAGGCTTCTTTGTAGATCAGCCCTGTCTAATAGAACTTTTTGCACTGTGCACAGTTCTTTATGTTTCCACTTGAAATGTAGCTAGTGGGACTGAGAAACTGAATTTTTTTTTCTTTTCTTTCTTTTTTTTTTTTCTAAGATTTTTATTTATTTGACAGAGAGCGAGCGAGCACACAAGCAGGGAGAGCTGCAGGCACAGGGAGAGGGAGAAGCAGGCTCCCTGCTCTCGATATGGGACTCGATCCCAGAACCCTGGGATCATGACCTGAGCTGAAGGCAGACGCTTAACTGACTGAGCCACCCAGGCGCCCCTGAATTTTTTTTTTTTAAAGATTTTATTTATTTATTTGACAGAGAGGTAGAGAGAGAGCACAAGTAGGCAGAGCCGGCAGGCAGAGGGAGAGGGAGAAGCTGACTTCCCGCTGAGCAGGGAGCCTGACCTGGGGCTCCATCCCAGGACCCTGGGGTCATGTATGACCTGAGCCGAAGGCAGACGCTTAACCGACTGAGCCACCCAGGCGTCCCTAAATATTATTTAATTTTGGTGAAACTTTAGATAGCCAAAGACCTGGGGAGTATAGATCTAGACCATATGCTCTACAAAATAGAGTTTGTTTCTCTTTTTCTTGTTTCTCCTAACTCTGGCGTAGGACCATGCTCCTCGATGTATTTGATGAATGTTTGACAGCTAGCTCTCAATGGCTGAAATAATAAGGAAAGTTAAAATATTCCTTAAATTCTACCTTCCAAGGATAACCATTGTTAACAATTGTGTTTTAATTGTAGAAAAAAATTGCCAGTTTTCATTGACATTGCAGTGATTTCTGTACAGGATTCATCTTCAATTCTAGAAATCAACTTTTTTTTTTTTAAGTTTATTTATTTATTTTAGTAATCACTGCACCCAGTGTGGGGCTTGAGCTCATGACCCCAAGAGCAAGAGTCACATGCTCTTCTGACTGAGCCAGCTAGTGCCCCTCTAGAAATCAACATTAATCAAGGTTGTTGCAGGTTTGGGAATTTTAGGAGATGGAGGCTTAGAATGCAGGTCATAAATGTAAAAGAAACAAGTATGACTAATTTTGGTCAAGTGCCTTTATAAAGACTGTTGTGACATAATGGAATTCTGTCCTACCGCTTGAGAGTTCTTAGTGAAAATCTAGGAAAGAGGATGAATCATCTTTCTTCCTCTTCCGTAGCCCAGATGATTTTGCCAGCATTTTGTTTTGAGGATGAGTGGGCGTTCAGGGGATTTTGGCTTGACTCCTTGGGGTGGTTGGGGTATTGAAGAAAAGAAATTAAAGGGATTTATTATTTGCTGGCAAGTTTGAGTAAGCAGAAATGGGTCTGCTTGAATTTCTTTTCCATAGTAGAAGCAGCACCGTAAGCCGAGTTCTTTTTGTGAATGTGGTGTGTGTGTGTGTGTGTGTGTGTGTGAGTGTGCATGCATCTTTCCTACATAAAGATGTCATTGATTTCATTTTTTGTTAAATTTCCTTTAATCCCTAACAGTTTTCCCTATTTTAGATCATCTGAATTGGTAACTTCCATTCTGTTCTGAAATGATGTGTTTTACCTTCAGAGTGGGCTGGTGATGTTGGGGGATGAGGAGCAGAGATGGGAGAGAGGGATGATAAATGATAAATCTGTGGTACTTAGAGGTAAAGGAAGGAATTTTTCAGTCTTTGAATTAAGTGGAATGTGGGAATCTTGGATTGGGTCCTGGAACAGAAAAGAGAATTGATGGAAAAACTGGTAAAATACAAATAAAGTCTGTGGTTTAGTTTTTGTACCAAAGATAATTTCTTTGTTTTGACACGTGTACCTTGGTTATGTTAATATTAGGGGAAGCTGGTGAATGGGATATGGGAACTCTGTAATCTGCAACTTTTCTGTAAATGTAAAGTCATTCCAAAATAAGTTGTTTTGGTTTGTGTGTGTGTATGTACATATGTTTGTTTAAGCCAAGAAGAGCAAGAGCGTTTGAGGGCTGTGACTTTAGGAAGGGGGAAGCATACATAAATTTTGTTTATATAAGTGCCCTCCAGGAGCTCTGCCTGTCTCTGTCCACTTTTTTGCTTAAATTCAGTGTTCCAGGGGCACCTGGGTGGCTCAGTCAGTTAAGCGTCTGCCTTCAGCTCAGGGCATAATCCCAGGGTTCTGGGATCAAGCCCCGCATCGGGCTCCCTGATCAGCAGAGAGCCTGCTTCTCCCTGTCCTCCCCACTCACACTCGCTTTTCTCCCTTGTGCTGTCGCTATCTTTGTCTCTCTCTCTCTCTCAAATAAATAAATAAAATCTTAAAAAAAAAAAAAAAAACCAAAACCAAAATCATTAAAAAATAAATAAATAAATTCAGTGTTCTCCCAGGTTGAGTGACTGTAGCTCTCCCAGAGATCCATGCTTCTGGGCCTTTTTCATATACTGTTTCCTTTTATCTGGGGTGTTCTCCTGCTGCCCCTATCCCCAACCAAACCAAACAAACAAAAACTTAACTAATTTCTTTTAACTCTTTAGATTTCTTTTAATCTCTTTAGATTTTATTCCTCTCAGAAAGCCTCTGACTGACCCTCACTGGTCAGGCCTTGTCTGAGTTTTCCTCTGATGTGGTACTTACTACTCTGTGATCGAACTGCCTGTTTTCTTTTCTCTTTCTCCAACTGCATCTTAAGCTCCTTGAAAGTAGGGGCTCTGCTTTTCATTATTTTATCTCTAAGCATGTAACCCACAGGGCACTGGGTGGCTCATTCGGTTAAGTGTCCGACTCTTGATTTCGGCTCAGGGTCCTGAACCCCATGCCATGCTGGGCCTGCTTAAGATTCTCTCTCTCTTAAAAAAAAAAAAAGGCATATAATCCAGGAATCTAAGCATCCTTGATGTTCAGGAGATGTTTCTTAAATAGCTCCATAGGAGGGGCACCTGGCTAGCTCAGTCAGGGGAGCATGAGACTCTTAATCTCAGGGTTATGAGTTTTGGGCGTAAAGGTTACTTTAAAAAAAAAAAAAAGTTCCACAACAAGAAGCAGTATTCCTCACATCTCAGGCTCCACTGGTAGTTTTGCTCATGCCTTTAAGGAATGGTGGCTGTAGTTTGCTGTAAACCAGCATATATTCCATAGATGGCCAAATCCCTGCCATAAAGAAGACTACAGAGATGAGAAAGCACATTTTTTTACAGGCTTATTCTTGTATTTCTTGTATATCAAGCTCCAGGGATCTAATTTAGGTAAATACTTAAAAATCTGCTAGTTATGTAGCATATCTTTACCTGCACTCTGTGAATTTATCTCATTTTATCCTAAGAGATAATGTGTAGGTTGTTTTAAATCTGTTCTTTAGTAAACTGATCAACAATTAATTATCTAGAATATGTACAACCCTAGGTGGAATACATAATACTATCAGATATGGTCCCTGCTTTTGAATTTCTTACATTCTAGTTGGGAGAAATAGAACATCCTCACCCCAGTTTGTTACTGTGGCTGAATAACATGACTCAGGTAGCAAGAGGAGTAGGGGCCCTTGTGGGTGGTAAGATGTTGCAAGTGGTAAAGCCATCACCTTTATCTTCAATTTCCCTTCATGTCAGTATGACCTCTAAAAAACAAAATGGTTGGTGAATTTGTATTGCCTCTAGTTAGATGTGGCTAGAAATGCGGATTCTAAGCAGAGGCTATGAACTGAGGGTCTGTGATCCTTAAGGGAGTGGGTTGAGGGAGTATCCATGATACTCTCAAGAGTATGTGCTACATGTTGGTTCTGTTTTTTTTTGTGGGGAAAGGATCTGTAGCTTTCATTAAATTCTCAAAGGAATCCATGACCCAAAAAAGATTAGAACCACTGGTTTAGAGTAACACTGAGACCCATGGCCTCATTTTGTCTTCCTTTTATTTCACCGTTTTAGATTGGGCACTGCATTTTGTTTTTCTGTGATACTTAACTTGGAGGAGTTCTTGTTGCAAGTAATTATACTGTTGAATATCTAAGGGAGAATTGTGTAAAATGTTCTTTTTTGGGGGGAAGCTTGGTATTGTGGCTCTTAAGCTTTCATCTGTACTTATTGTGTAATAAAAAACATCTTCATATTTAAAATAATAATCACTGCTTTCCTAGGTCCAAGTAGCTGAGCAGTGGTCACATAAAGATGAGGATGACTAGGTCCTGGCCCTAAATAAGTAGGCTTTTGGTGATACACAACGTAAGTACTCAGAAATGGTAGCTAGTAGTCCTATGGGAACAACTGTCATGTTGTATCATGGCCATAGTCTTGGAGGATGTACAGGGTAGAAACACAGGGGAAAGATTATTTAAACTTTATGTTTTAGTGAAATTTTACTGTTGACTTATCTCATTACCTCATTGGTATGTTGCAAAACTTTGCATGTGAGGGTGTAACAGATTAGGTGCTTAGGGCCATTGCCAAGCTGGAGAGGTCCAGTTGGAAACTGTGAAGCCCAAGCTGTGACACATGGAACTCTTTTAAAGACTGCTGGCGCCACCCCCACCCCCCGGTCAAGAGTATAGGGTTCTCTTTGCCCTAGTTACTTAGCAAGTATTTATTGGGCACCCAGAGGGTGTGTAATTCTGGGCTGGACCCTTGGACTTCATTGTTTACTTACTAGGAGATGGCAGTATCTTTTGATCTCTCCCACTAATCAATATGGTGACAAGGTCATCTCTGCTGGGAGGCAGTATAGCTCGGCTTTGAAAGTCACAATGCCAGAGTTCCAAATCCAGCTGTGCCATTTTCCAGCTAGGTTGCCTTGAGTCAGGTCAGGGTTGACCCCTCTGAACTTCAGTTTCCTTATGTGTAAACAGGGATATGACTATTTGTCACATATAGGACTTTCACATTATATACTACGTGTCCACTGCTTTGCAGAGGGCCTGTCAGATAGTAGGGCCCAGTAAATGGGAGCTGTATTGTCAGTAGTGGGCAAGAATTAAAAATCTTGGAGAAATTCCCTCATTTTATTTATTCACTAAGGGTAATTACTGTGTCACTCAGAAGAAAGAGAATTCTGCTTATGGGAATGGGGAAATTGGGTACTCCTAATTAGTAGTAGAAATAGTAACTGAGTCTTTTTTTTTTTTTTTGCCTGTCGTATAATTTTTGCTAGCGCTAAGGTTCTTAATCTGGGGTTCCTGAATTTTTTGTGTAAGTGCATTTTTCTGAGGGAGAGGGTCCAAATTTTCATCAGTTTGTCAAAGGGATCCTAACTGGTAAAAGGTTACTTGGTTAATTGAGCCATTGGGTGGGTGTAGAGCCACAGTTGGTACCCTTGATCCTGAAATTGTCCATCATAATAAGATACTGCCAAGAAAACTTTTCCAAATAAAAAGCACATAATAAGGATATAGAGTGAATACTCCAAATCATTTGTGTGCTTTTACCCCCCTTTCGCAAAGAGGACATGGTACCAATCGGAAAGAGAGGTGTCAGGAGGGAGTGAGAAACAGCTTGTGGAATGACATGGCAGTCTCTTGTCCTCAAGTTCAGCTCTTTCCACAGGTTGATTCCATATCATCACTTGGCCTCCTCATCCTGCACCATGTCTTCCAGTCAGATGCACCACTTGTTTCTCCTGAGCACACTCCTGTGACAGGTTCTGTCAGCTCATGTTGGTCCCTCTGCTGAGACTGTCCCTTCTCCCATAATTTGCAGGTCCAGGTCTCCCTCCTGATACTGCCTATCTTAATTATCATCAACCTGTAAATCCCTTAGAGCACTGATGCTCATTCAGCTTTATCCTCCACGGGCACTGTCCTTTGTACAGAGTAAGCACTGTCTGTATGCGTATTATAGGGACATATTATTATACATAATAGAGGGTTGTGGAGCAAAAGTGAAGATTGATGAATAAGAAGGAACTAAATGCCTGCTTACAGGAGGAAAAGTGTGTAGGTTAAATTTATGGAAAACATGGGGCGCCTGGGTGGCTCAGTCGTTAAGCATCTGCCTTCGGCTCAGGTCATGATCCCAGGGTCCTGGGATCGAGCCCTGCATGGGGCTCCCCACTTGGCGGGAAGCCTGCTTCTCCCTCTCCCACTCCCCCTGCTTGTGTTCCCTCTCTCGCTGTGTCTCTCTGTCAAATAAATAAAATCTTTAAAAAAAAATTATGGAAAACATAAAAAATGATGAGATGCCAGTGTAAGTTCTGAGTTCTGAGAGAGAGTTTGGGAAACCCTTTTATAGCCTCAGTGACATCCTGGTTAGGGGGAAGAACCCACCCTGACTTAGGAAATAGGAGTGTGGGGAACAGGTGGCCAGCATTATGGCCCTGGCTGTGCCATAGTACTTCTGGACTGGGTTATCTTCTCTGCAAAGTGGGTTGGGCTTTTTTTTTTTTTTTTTAAGATTTTATTTTTAAGTACTCTCTCCACCCAACGTGGGACTCCAACTCAACCCCGAGATTAAGAGTCACACACTCCACCAACTGAGCCAGCCAGGTGCCCCTGGATTGGACTTTTTGAACATGTAGTAGAGTCGTTGATGAGCATCTACCATGTACCAGGTACTCTTCTGGGCCTCGAGAATACAATAGGGAACAACCGGACAAGACCCCCTGCTTCTTTTCTAGTGCAGTGTATTAGGTGGGATGTTAGTCCCTTTACCAGCATGAAAATTCTGTGATCTGGACAGTGGGCACCAGTCTCTGCTTGGGATTGTTGTGAGGTTTAAATGAGAAAGCACTTTGAAGATTATAAAGTGCTCTTCTGTTATTTATTATGAGTACTGCCCCCACCCTACCTTTGACCTATAATTTAAGCAGATTAAAAATATTTAAAATGTGTACCAAGGTCACTGCCAGCATTTTTACATTATCCAATCCCCAATGAGGTTTTCATAGCATATTGTAAGCAAATTAGTGTAGGAAGATTGGGTTTTTTTGCACCAATAGAGGAGTATGATCCTGGGGTTTAGGTAGATTCAGGGACTTAATTCCTTCCATTATAAGTGAATCCCTTAAACAGGATTGGGATATAGATTTGTAATACCGTCTTCTCAACTGAGAATGTATGAGGAGAGCACATTTACTTACAAATATTTTTGAAGTGTTTCTGTATTGGGTTTGTGTCTGCCTTTCTGTTGAGTTCTTCCTATTTTTTAAAAAGATTTCAGATTGGCTCTTAAATTTTTACATACAATTTCACATTGGTGAAGATTGCATGTTGGGAAAAACCAAACTTCTCTACTGATTTGGGCTTTTTTGATCATAAAGTCAGGATGCGGTTGTTTTCCATGTGCTTCCATTTTTTATTAGGCTGAGTTTTTTTGTTTTTTTTTAATTTCTAAAAATTTTTTAGAAGTTTTAATTCATTTTTCTTAAGTAGGCCCAATGTGGGGCTTGAACTCATGACCCGAAGATCAAGAGTCTCATGCTGTACCGACTGAGCCAACCAGGCCCCCCAGCTTAAGTATTTTTAGATACAACTCCCTTGCCCTTCAGATTTGTCCCCCGCACCCTCAAAACAAAGAGCAAATGATGCAATTAGGATGCAATCTGTTGCCTGTGGATTTCAAGGAAAATTATTTCCACACAACTCAGAAGCTCATGGACAAAGTCAGGCTTCCTTTTAGATTTGGTGAATTTATCAAAAATGACCTGATGAAGTGAGATTCTTACCTTGAGGTTAGAGATTTTGAGTGTGAAACAGTGATGTGAAATTTCTAAGGCAGCTTTGATTTATGAATAAAATGTCACTTCTGATCATTCTTTGGGCTATTATGATTTTTTCTTTGAAACTTTAAATGGAATTGACGTTGTTTACATTGTATCCTGGTGTTTTTCACTTTTGGTGAAAGAAAAGTCAGGGAAAGGTCTTTTCCTCTGTGTGCTGTGTCCCATTTTACTCTACTGTTTGTGAGTTCTTGAGATTGAGATAAAAGAGATGAATTTTCACCTACCCACTGATTTTTAGTATAGGCATTTTAATTCCTTTAGGGGTGCCTGGGTGGCTCAGTTGGTTAGGTATCTGCCTTTGGCTCAGGTTATGGTCCTGGGGTCCTGGGGTTGAGCCCTGCATCAGGCTCTCTGCACAGTGGGGAACCTGCTTCTCCCTCTGCCTGCAGCTCCCCCTGCCTGTGCTCTCCTGCTCTCTCTGTCAAATAAATAAATAAAATATTTTTTAAAAATTGAGACTTTTCTTCCCATAGTATTTAATTTTATGATTGTCCTTATGAGGGGCCAACCCTCACAGGATTTATATGAACATTGCCATATGATCCGTATGAAAGAAATAGTTTTTCTGGAGCCTTGAAAGAGTGTTTCCAGAATAGTGAAGTCACGTAATTACTTCTTTGGTGATTTTTCAGGCATACTTTCTGTGTGAGTAGAAATGAATTTTTGCGACGGGGTGAGGAAAAAAACGAAGTTAAGGTTTAGGGCAAAAACTTACCATGTCTTGTCCCTTCCATGGTTTGAGAAATGAAGAAAGGTACAAGTTACAATTTAATGGTCAGACCCCTGAAGCTATATTGATTCTCAATTGCAGATTATACTGAAGTTTAAAGACAACCATTTTCCATTAAGTGTCACTTTGGAAATGGTCTTTGTGTTTCAGACTATGGCAGACATTCTCTTTCTCTCGTGCATCTTGGGTGACATCATTGTCCCCATTGAGGAGACAACACATTGAATCCTTCTGACCGTGGATGAGGCATGTTATCTCTAGGTCTCAGTGTTCTTATCTAGGGAATGAAGGGGATACCTATCCTTGCCAGGTGGGTTTCACAAGTTGGTAGGCAAAGTATATAATAGTACTTTGAGCAACATAAGGTACTCACACATCACTGTGGGGAGTATATTATTCAAGTTTTGCCTCTAGGTAAAAAAGAGCCTGCCTCCCTCACGGTGGAAAGCTCTGCTAATAGAGTAAGTGGATTCTAGCACTCGTAGCTTCAGTTTTTCTCGAGAAAGCTCAAGCTGCACAGCTTTTGTCCCTCCTGTCTTTGCAGCAGTGCAGTGTTGGGGTTAAACCAGGTGCGCAGGCTTCAGAAGCAGGCAGCAAGGGTCACACGAAGCTGGGTGATTTAAAATGAGTCACTTCACCTCTCTGAGCCTGTTTTCTCATCTGTAAAATGGGGGTTGTAATAGTACCTGCTGCCTTGGATTATTGTGAAAAATGAAATGAAACAACATGCATATTGTTTATTCTGTGCTGTGCCTGGCTAGTGAGTATTTGCTGGTATAAGAGAGAGATGAGAAAACTGGTGGTGTCTGCATGCATGTGTGTGTGTGCGTAAAGCCAGTTCTAGGGCATCTTCTGTTCCTTCCCCTTCCCCACTTACCGAGTCGGGAGAAGACTCACACTGGCATGCCGCTCCTGCTCTGACTGGCCTTTTCTTTCCCACCTGCCCCCAAGATGGCCCTCAGGAGGTGGTGCATAACCAATGAACCCGAAGCCCCTCATTATGAAGCATGGCTTAAATATCAAATAATAAGATTGTCTATGGTAATTGATAGATTTATTTTCATATATTCCAATTTGTTGAGAGCTGATTATCTGTGAAGCATTCAGTAAATCCCATTTTATCAGAACTTTTCATTTGCCAGTCTCTGAAAGGAATTTATTGTGCCTAATACTTGGAAAATGCTTGAATTGGGTTGTAGGGTATGGTTTCCTATGGTAAAGTTGTTTGAAGTAATAACAGAACAGGCTGGAAATGTTCAAGTATGTATCTGTTAGGCATGTTGGTAAATGAAGTATGAAAATGACAACAGTTGATGGCTCAGTTCTGGAAATCTGCAGAAGTCAAGCTGCTTTTGTGCTCTTGTTGGGGTTTATATCTTTTCTAAGGTTTCCATTTCATGAAACATTTTTTGTTAATGGAAAGCTGGAGCAGCAGATGATGTGATGAAGGGCCGTAGGTATGGTTTTTTTTGTTTTTTTTTTTTGTTTTTTTTAAGATTTTATTTATTTATTTGACAGCGAGAGACAGCGAGAGAGGGAACACAAGCAGGGGGAGTGGGAGAGGGAGAAGCAGGCTTCCCGCTGAGCAGGGAGCCCAGTGCGGGGCTCGATCCCAGGACCCTGGGATCATGACCTGAGCCGAAGGCAGACGCTCAACGACTGAGCCACCCAGGCGCCCCTGTAGGTATGGTTTTAATAGTTGTTAGCCTCTGGAGTTAGGAGTTTTTACTTAACCTTTAAAAAAATTTACACCCTCCAACGCTTCTTCTCCTTATCTTGGTTTAATATAACATCGGAAAATGAATTTAAGGTAAGACTTAAGGGATGTGTACATGATCTCTGAGCAGGTTGGAAACACAGATACTTTCAGGAGCTGGAGGTTTACATCAGCCCCAGACTGACTCAGTTGTTCATCTTTCTGAGAAAGGTAAACTGTATTCTGGGCGGTTTTGTGTAATGGGGTTTTCAGGCTAGATCTTTAACCAAAAAAAAAAGTGGAGGCCTTCCTCAAAAGTATAGAGCTAGCCTTTATAGGCTCTGGGGTGGCTTTGTCAAGGAAGAGTTGAAAATCCCTGCCCCTGCCCCAAATCCCTGGAACTCCTCTGTCTCCCCCTTCTTAGTGGCTGCCTTTCAGGACTGATAAAGATTCAGAATTTTTTTGTTCAGGGCTTTGGATGAGATTTGTTTTCAAGTTGCTTTTTAGAACTAGACTGACTGCTTGGCTTTCATCCCCCAATCTCGATGAATTCCAAAGCGTTATAGCAGTCACCAGTCAGACACCACATCCCTAAGAAGTACCTCCTGTGTGTGAGGTGCTGGGGAGACAGAAGGAAACGCTTGGAAGGGTTCTCCCTATTCTGTAGAAACTCGGTTAGTCAAACAGAGGTGCAATATTGACTTCCTTTTGAAAAAACATACAGCTAAACTATGCTATATATAGCTGAATGTACAGCGAAACTAGCATCTTAATCTTTAGATCTCAAAAAGTACATTGTAATATACCCAGGGAGATATGTTGTAGGATTTCGTTGTGTGGGATTTTTTTCTTAATTGGTAGTCTTCTTTTGCCATTTTATATTTCCTTTTCCATCATAGTTGATGCGGCTGTTTTTATTTCCTCATTATCTGCTGTTGTGTCAGTTATTGCCCAATCAGGAAAGTGGAAACTCCACTCTAGACACTTCAAGCCGAGTGGGATTTAAATGCAAGGGGTTTGTTCCAGAACTGTTGGAAGGGTGGGAGGAGCAAAAGGAGGAAAAGAGGGGGTGTGTGGAGAAGCAAAAGGGAGAAGGGGGTTGTTAACCAAAGATCAGGAAGCCAGCTGGCTGCCTTTGGGCTGGATCGTCGGCGTCTAGAGCTGCTTACTTGCTGCTGCTGTTGGAGCCGTATTGGCGCAGTTCAGCAGGAACCCCAGAGCCAGCATTCGGCCGACGGTGGTGCCAGAAGCTGTGGTGTGTGCAGTTGCCTGCAGTCCCCCACAGTTGCTTTGCTGCTGCAGACAGACCAGAAGCAGGAAAAGAGTGTTGTATCCCTCTTCCTGCCATCTAGTCTCCAGCCTTTGGCAGAACCTGAGTGAAAGCCAGCTGGCGAAGGAGTCTGGGAAATGTAGTTTGCAGGCTTTCAGTTCTGGTGGTACAGAGAAGAGTACAGGAGGTACAAGTGTGGCCAAATGAATTCTATAACTGCTTGGGGATGGTGAATTTGTCATAGTGGGAATGGCAGAGAAGGCATTATTTTAAACTGATAACATTCAGAAAGGGGATAAGTATAATGGTATTCCAGATAAGGGGTGTACCCGGTGTAGAGGTTTGGAAACGGGAATGTGCAAGGCAAGTTCAGGGAACAGTTGATCTGGAGCGTGGAGTTCTTGTTGAGGGACAGTTGGAAATAAGGTTGAAAAGGTAGGTTAGAGTCAAATTGGGGTAGAAATGTTGAGACAAAAACTGTATTAAAATTAACACAGGACAGTACACACTTCTTGGACCTGGGAGAGACCAGTGAGGAAGCTCCCCATAGTCCAGGCTTTGCGAGAAAAGGGCACGACCAAGGCTGTGGTAATGAAGTTGGAGGGGAATTATCCATCCGAGATAAGCTTTTTACTAGCACAACTGTCAGTGGTTTGGGACACGCCACTGGAGTAAATAATGAATTCTGGTTTTCTGCATAATTTTAATGTCTTGATTACTTTATATCTTTGAAGGTCCTTGCTCTCACTTTTTATGCTTTTACCTCTTTCTGGGATGATGCCTTGGTAAGATGCATGTTATTATTAGGATATCTCTTGAAATGGCACTAAATTCACTTTGATCATAAACTGTATTAGTGAATTTGAAACCTGTATAATGTCTGCAGGGGCCTTGATAACTTGAGGTAACACTTATTACTTGGGGATGCCTTTTTAGCTTTTGTTCATTTGTTTTTTTGTTTTGGGGTTTTTTGTTTGTTTGGTTTTTGGTTTTTTGGGGGGGGCTTTTTTCTTTAGACACCGATTCACTTACTCATTTAGCAGATAATTATTGAGCCAGGTACTAGGTTCAGTGCTGAGGTTGGATAGAGAGCAGAGTAGATAAGACATTAGATCCTCATCTTCTTGGAGTTAACTTAACAATAAACACATGAAAAGAAAACACTTTCTCCAGATTCCCACATTAACTCCTTCACTTTTTGTTTTCTTATTGTCTGTTTCCCCTTGCTAGAGTGTGAGCAAGGATCTTTGTCTCTTGTTCATTGCTGTATCCCTGGTGTGTAGGGCAGTGCCTGGTGCAATTGTAGGTAATTTACAAAACCAGTAATTTTTTTTGTTGAATGGTTGAATGAGAACGAATGAATGGGTCATCCAGGGAACTGAAGGAAGGCCACAGTCTAGTGAGAGTCTAGTGAGAAAAAGGTAGAATGATGGAGATGAGATCACACTTTGGGATGTATAAGAATTTGGAGTTTTAGTAGAAGGGCAGAGGGAAGCTCTGAGGGTTCTTTTAAGCAGGGGATTGACAAGATCAGATCTGTACTTTAAAAGATAATTTGCTGGGGCGCCTAGGTGATTCAGTCGTTAAGCGTCTGCCTTTGGCTCGGGTCACGTTCCCGGGGTCCTGGGATGGAGCCCCGCATCGGGCTCCCTGCTCCGTGGGAGGCCTGCTTCTCCCTCTTCCACGCCCCCTGCTTGTGTTCCTGCTCTCGCTGTCTCTCTCTCGCTGTCAAATAAATAAATAAAAAATCTTAAAAATAAATAAATAAAAGATAATTTGCTGTTCTACAGAGTAAGGACTGCAGAAAGCAAGCATAGATGTGGGAAGGAGCACTTGAGCTGTGAGGATCCAGGTGATCTAACTTCCCTGGCAGCAGATATAGTCTCTCTCAGCTGTTGAATTTGAGTGTCTGTTCCAAGGGTAGGGATTGATTGTTATCAGTCTGATTATGATTGCGTGCACTTAGGTTATCATTAGCCCCAAGAGACCTACCTGTCTCCGTGAAGAACATCATTGTGCAGTGATCCTGCTGACGGATGAAAGCTGTCAAGATAACTTGGCTGTGAGATGCCATTTAACTAGTTTGTATCCATGTGTGCCTCCCTGCCACCCCCTTGCAAGATTTAATGACCTAGTTGGGGAGAAAGTCCAGGCCTCTTGGCTTCTCTCCAAGTGTTCTGCCACTAAAATGTTAGTATTACCTTTCTCAGAATTCTTCTGAATCATTTGCTGGCACTGTAAGTGGCCTTTTAAACTTTGATTTTGCCACTTTTCGGACTGTTTGTACTAGTACTTTTCACTGTAGGAATTTGAGTTGCTTTGGTTACTTGAAGAAGGCCTTTTTACTTGCCTTTGCTTTTTAAAAATGGGAGTAGCCTGTGATAGGAATGTTACTGGCTCTTGATATGTTAGTTGGCAAAGTTGTAGAGGCAGCTCTTAATAAAGGTCACTTCGGAAGAGTATTAGTTGGTTACTTACCATTCTTGGCATTCTTCTGGAATGATACAGGTTTATGGCCTTTTTATTAAGTTCCTAAAATCGAATGGTCTTTAATTAGAAGCAAGCACATATAAAACTTAGTGACTCCAGACAACACTGGCCTTACTGTATTAGGTTATAGAGTGAGGTTTGCACCCGTAGGAATATGGGGTTTGGAGGGGGAATGGAGAACGGGTGTGAGAAGGCTGTATCGGACACATTCCAGTTCCATCCATGCCATCTGCTCGTTGCAACCTTAACAGTGTGGAATGTGGACGTACAGCTTTCAAGCTCAGGTGCCTTTTGATTGCTCCTGACTAGGCTTTTACCTCTCATGATTTAACTGGTTGAATTGGGCTTTCTGTTACATAGTCAGTATGAAAAATGGAGTCAGTAGCCTAAGTTTTGAACTCATGTAATTATAAGATTTGACAAGCCATGATACATAGATTTTTTTTTTTTTAAAGATTTTATTTATTTATTTGAGAGAGAGAGAATGAGAGAGAGAGAACACCTGAGAGGGGATAGGGTCAGAGGACGAAGCAGACTCCCTGCCGAGCAGGGAGCCCGATGCGGGACTCGATCCAGGGACTCCAGGATCATGACCTGAGCCGAAGGCAGTCGCTTAACCAACTGAGCCACCCAGGCGCCCCATGATACATAGATTTTAATCGCTGTCTTTGAAATGGCCCACTCCAATATATTAAATGAGACAGTGGAGGAATATATAAATTCAAGGACTGACAAGTTAACACAAAACAACCCTCCCCTTTCCAAAAAAAAAAAAAAAAAGGCAGCAGTAAGACTATGACCACCTTATTGTGTACGATTCTGCACTGGGCCAAAGGGCTCAGGGAAGTGTGTATCATCTCTTCATCCAAATGTAACCTGGAATGTTCCTGATGGAGAAGACTGAAAAGAAGGGTTGGTGGTTTGGATAGGGTACTTTGGTGCAAATAAGTTCTGTAAGTTTACAGGCTGACACCTGCATTCTTTTTTTTTTTTTTAAGATTTTATTTATTTGACAGAGACACAGCGAGAGAGGGAACACAAGCAGGGGGAGTGGGGGAGGGAGAAGCAGGCTTCCCGCAGAGCAGGGAGCCCGATGCGGGGCTCGATCCCAGGACCCTGGGATCATGACCTGAGCCGAAGGCAGACGCTTAACGACTGAGCCACCCAGGCGCCCCTGACACCTGCACTCTTGAGGGGATTTGATTGCCAGAGGGAGGGATTGTCCTTGTATGGACAGCAAAATTAAGCCCCTTTACACAGTGGGTTCTCTGAACAGAAAGTCAAAATAACAGATGGATACAGGAGCAGGTGAGTGGTCTGAGGAACTGGGAAGAGGTGCACAGAAGGGAAGGAGTTGAGTTGAATCATGTTCATACATCACCAGGTCTTCTCTTCCTCTTGCAGACGGTAGTAGTCACATTAGCCAGGTGATAAAAATTTTCATTTAAGATTTTAACATAGTCGATGCGGTGGGTAGTCAAAATCAGTCTGCTGATAAGGTTTTATGATGGTGGGGTACTTCTGTATTCTGTTCTTTCTAATGTGAGTTAGAAGTCAGGAATAGCTATTTGTTGTACTTTGATTTTACGATGTTTCAAAAGAATGTACCTGCAGTATGTTCCCAGGACCATATGTAACCTGGGGAGTAGGAAGTGAGGTCATTGAGGGAGACACTGCATGGGTTTATGTTGGGATGAAATAGGGCGGGTGTTCTGTGCGTATGTAACTGAGAAAGGTATGCTGTTACCTAACATGAGTGTATTTTTGAGAATTTCAACTCAGAGACATGGTTTTCTGAACAGCAGCCAAATACATGAGGTCAAGGTGATTTCCTCCAGTAGGACCACTGTCATGGAAGAGTAGGCTGGGCCTGTTTTCCTTCTAAGTCTGAGGGCTAAAGTAGTGATAAGAGGTGACTCATTGATCTTCATGAAAATTGCTGGCTAAGGACTTTCAAGGAATGGTGGTTGATAAGGAGGAGCTAGTTACTATTCTGGTCTGTTATCTAAGGGAAAATCATGAAGCTAGCATTTTATAGAAAATGCCATTTATTAAATTCCTTAGATGATCACAAGTGTTTTCTTAGTTATTTTGGGACTCCCCAATAGGACATGTTACTTTTATAGTTTGAAATTTATCTTGAAGTAATGGATGGTAGATAGGTCCTATATAGAAAATGTAGCAGAAGCTCCTGAAAATATGCGTATGGGGAGGGCTGGAGATTGTAGCTGTAATACATGGTACTAGCTGACTGTTCTTCCTTGTTGTCTCCTTCCTAGTTTGATTTTAGGATCTTGATTAATCTTATCTCACGGCCGAGGGTGGTCTGTAGACACCACTCTGGGCTGGGGCTGGGGGTGGGAGGGAGGCCTTGCGTAGCACACAGGTCTGACCGCAGCTTCTGTGACTTCCTTCCTTTCTCCTCCTCAGCTTCCGCATCTGTCACCTGAAAGCGTTGGCTGCCAGCTTCCCCAGCTCTGCCTTCAAGGGGCTTTCATTTGGAGAAACAGATCAGTTCATCTAGAAGTCCTTTTGTTGTTAATCCCCAAGAAGAATCTTAGGAATTTTTTTCAAATGGGCCAGTTTTCTTCGGATTTTGCTGCTTATTTATCTGCCCTTTCCCTTTGGCAAACTCCCTTGACAGTGAGACACAGGGTCATCGGTTTAAGTATGGGAAGGAAATTATGGCCTTGAGCACAGTCAGAAAGAATCTGGCTCTCAGGCGCTTCCTGTGAGCCACCACTAAATTACAAAGACCGGGCCCTGACAAGGCTTTGCAAAGGGCCATCTTACACCACCACTCTGTCAGCGTTTCCATCGTGAGCAGTTGTTTTTCACAGTGCTTATTATGACCAGGTTTGAAATGGCCTTTACACGGGAAGCATTTACCCACTGGGTGGGGGTAAAACAGCAGACTGAGTATGGAGGAAGGGTGAGTGTGTACGGATTGCTCTCAGAATTTCCCCTTTTCAACCCAGACCTGACCATGCCATTCTTGCCCAGAATCCTGGGGCTTCCTCAGGATGAAGTCCAGACTCTCCTTAGTGTGACAGTGCCCTCAACAGATTTGCCCCCAGCCTCTCCCGCAGTACATGCCTATGTCCTCCGTTCTTATGTCCTCTGGCCAGCACAGCATAATAGAGTAGGAAGACAGGACCTGGGGGGCAAAGGGGTGGGACTGTGTCAGGAGACCTGGGTTGTGGACCGGGCTCCCTCTCTCACTAAGTTGTTTCTTTTTTCTTGATCTCAGTAGTCACTAATCTGGATGAGTTTCCTGAATGAGAGGAAGAGAAGAAAGGGTTTGGGGGACACAGATCAGGAGGCTCTTTTTGACTCTCTTGTCTCTTGGCAAAATCTTGGGAATCAGACCACCAAGTGCCTGATCATTAAATGGCTTTAAGAGTCATGAAGTTTTTTTGAGCTTTTATAAAACCCCTAGACTGCCATAGAACTTAAAAAGATTTTTTTTTTTTTATGTGGAATCCCAACATATAAAACAGATCAAATTGAGTTGCTCTGTTTTAAGGCTGAAAGGTCTGATGTGTCACCTGTTCAGCCTTCTCCATAGCCCTGAAGAACTGCCAGTTACATCCCGGGCCCCCTAGGCACTACGTCTCAGCATTTCCTCTGGCTGGCTACAGTGAGGATTAGAGTCACCTGTTTGACATGGCCCCAGGCAGAGGCCTAGTGTAGAAGGGGGAGAGTGTATTGCAGTGGTTGCTCAGAGCGGCTGAGAGAGGGCCGTGTTAAAATCCCAGCTCTGTTTGCTATTTCGGTGTACTCTTGCTTCTTCATTTCTCTGATTTGTGCGTATTTATTTATATGATTTGTGTGCTTTTAAAAAACTGTAGAGAAAAGTGTATAAAGCATGCACGGTATGAACAATTAATGAAGTGACTACCCTCAGCAACCCAAGTTAAGAAATAGAAGTTCTACTTGTATCCTTTTTCCACCGTATCTCCTTAAGTAGCCTCAAAGTAGGGACCTGAAATATGCTTTTCAAATACTGAGGTGTTAGTATTTGAATAGGAAATAATATTTTCCTTAATAACTTTTTGTTATTAAGTGCCTACATGTAACATCTTTTCATTCAGAAAATCCAGTTTGTTTTACACATATCGACTCAAATATTCATCTCTTCTAGAAGAAGACAGGGATAAATACCTCAGTGTAGCAGATTTTCAAATACGATTAATTGAGCTGATTCCAGGCTCTTTTGCATGTTCTTTCTTGTTCTTTCTTGTGTCAACTTTTTTCGTCTTTCTCAGACCTTTTTTTTTTTAACCTTCATTTGAAATAAGGCAAGTGTGTAAGTAAATGTGGAGACCAGAAAGTGGAAAAGATGGATGGGAGTATTGATTTTGCTAGTGTGAGTCCTAAGTTCTTTAATCTGTGGATCCAAATTATGCGTTATTAATATTTGCTGGATTTAGAAGTTGGTTTTGTTTCTTCTGTTTCTTTGTGAACACTGTCCTTATCGTCAATACAGGTTTATTAGGTAAAATAAAACCACTCTTTCTTTAAAAAGTTTATGCATGTGGCATGACTTTTATTACTTACAGTAGCCTATTTTAGGACTGGCAGTTTATAGAATAATGCAAATGAGTAACAAGGAATAATTAGAAATAATGGCCTGAAATCCTCATGTCATCTTAGAATGCCATCAGGAGAACAGAATAGTAAGGCTTACTGTGGACTTGAAAATAAGCTGACCTATTTTCCCCAATTGACAGAAATGCCTGTTTCTTCAGCACTGTCCTCTGTTTGCAAGGCACAGTGGCTGGACAGTGCCTCCATTCTTGCATATTCAGAGAAATGTTTATGGAGAACATTGTTTTAAAAAAATTTTCTGCTGAGAAGTTTTAAAAGAAAAACCAAAACACCTGAAGAGATCGTAAGTGCTCAGAAGCAACTGCTGAAGTAATTTTACAGGTTTTCTTTAGCATTTCAAAAACAGTATAAAGGGGCGCCTGGGTGGCTCAGTTGGTTAAGCGACTGCCTTCGGCTCAGGTCATGATCCTGGAGTCCCGGGATCGAGTCCCGCATCGGGCTCCCTGCTCAGCGAGGAGCCTGCTTCTCCCTCTGACCCTCCCCCCTCTCATGTACTCTCTCTCTCTCTCTCTCTCATTCTCGCTCTCTCAAATAAATAAATAAATCTTTAAAAAAAAAAAAAAAACAGTATAAAATTGATTTGAATACCAGGATATTCAAAGGTAAGACTTGGCTGTGTTTTTGTTTCTTGGTTTGGTAAGAATCTGCGCAGACCGTATTAATGGTAAATAGGCTGTGATCCCGAGGCTTATTGGAGTGCATTGGCCTTGGTTTTGCATTTCCTTTGGCTTGGATTATTTTTACAGCTTATCAGAAATCCTCTTTCGTTGTTGGTTTTCTTAGTATAGGTAACCCAGAGGAATCTTGCTGCATCAGTGAGAAAGATTTCTCAGCCTTAGGTTTGTCTTTGTTTATAGTTGTTTTGATCAGATAGCTTGATTAGAACTCCAGAGCTACCTGGTAGAAACCTGCTGAGGATAAAGTTTAAGGAAGTGCTTTTGCTGAAAGCAGCCCCCTTCATTCACCAGGGGAATCTGATTTCATCCTGTGAATAACTTGGCTTAGAAATTTTATTTCTTTGGGACCTGCTTGTAGAGTTCTGCACACCTCAAAGCATGAGAACTGTGTCAGGATGAAAAATGGGCTGCTTGCTTTACTCAGTGTGGGCCAGCTAGGATGGTAAGGTAGCAGCATAGTTCTGTTTTTTTTTTAACCCTGGAATTCAGAGGTGTCTTTACCAGGGCTTGGGGAGAAAATGAATCGAGAGGAACAGGAAGAGACATTTGCAAAAATTACAAATGGAATGGCGGAGAATCTTCCGTAGCTGCTCTTTTAAAAGTTAACTTTAGGCCAGATTATTTTAAAAACAGACATCTAAGATATCAGTCCTTTAAATTGGCTTTTGATTTTTCTCATTGGACTTTCTGGAGAGTGCTGTCCATTGGGTTTGCACAGGGTATAGTGAGAGCTGAATGCCCATACATACCCAGTGTCTAAGAATAGCCTGTCTGTTGCATGAGATTACATGTTTCAAGACCAGATGGTTAAACACTTAAATCAGTCTTTCCAAAGATCCAGATGACCCATTTCAGAGATTTCCTGTACCCAGAGCCCTGGGGATGTAGCAAGATTCATTCCCCGACTATGAGGAAATCCTCCCTCCTACATTAAACAAGAGTAGGTGTGTGTAGCCTGTACTAGTGGGAGCAACCTCCAGTGCTATTCTGGGCAAATATTTGCTCTTTGCTTCCTTTATAAATCTATATTTTTCTGCCCCCTTCCCCATTTTATTATTTGAATTTGCATTGGACTGAATTGAAATAAAATTTGCCATATTCAAATGGAGTTTTCTTTTATGTTAGATGATCAACTCCTTAGCCGGTGTTAGTTTGCTGGATGAGGAGTTAAAAAGTAGTGGTGTTACTGACAGTAAGTAACATTGGTGGGATCAAAGATAGTGGTCATACTAGATTCTCACAAGTGAAAATACAGTCTCCTGGGGCTCCTGGGTGGCTCAGTCGTTAAGCGTCTGCCTTCAGCTCAGGTCATGATCCCAGGGTACTGGGATCGAGCCCCGCATTGGGCTCCCTGCTCCGAGGGAAGCCTGCTTCTCCCTCTCCCACTCCCCCTGCTTGTGTTCCCTCTCTCGCTATGTCTCTGTCAAATAAATAAATAAAATCTTAAAAAAAAAGAAAATACAGTCTGCTCATAGTCTGAGCCCTGGCTGCCCCTCTTGTTTTCTACCTCCCATGCATGAAAATTATTCCAGTCATTCAGTCTGTCCTAGAACATTTCCAGTGCTTTTCCATTTTGGTCACCATTATTCTTACCCTTTCTCGTCTTTACAACGTCTGGGTCGTCTCCAAGCCCTGCCAGTCTTCTGTGTACCAATTCAAATTTCACTTCTGCTCTGATACCTTCCCTTAGCCACACTAGACCTGAATGATCTCCTCGTCCTTTCTCTGGAAACCAGGGAATGGTCTATGCCCTTGATTGTCTTGTGGCTTAGTTTTTCTTTTTTCTAAATAAAAATATTTTATCTGAGGTAAATGATAAGATTCTCATCAGCAAGGACAGTGCTCTGTTTCTTCTTTGTTTCTTTGCATTGTCTTAGCTCTATAAATAAGTTGATGGATAGTTCAGTTCTCAGGTCTAAAGATTAGAGACTAAAGTAATAAAAAAAATGGTTAGCCCCTCTGAAATATTATGAAAGAAGGAGAGAATTTAGCTGCTCTGTCACTAGGACCATGAAGTGGCTACCTTTCTCTTGTATTCAGTATCAGAGGTTGTGTTGTGCTTGTTGAGTTTGATGTAGTCATTTAAGACACTCCTCACGTGGTAATGAGATGAGCAGAATTTAGGGCATTGCTTCACATTCCAACAGAAATCACAGAGGAAATGAAGACTTCCTCTATGTCAGTCAGGTTCATAAAGGTTACATTTTCTATGTGTAGCTAAATAACCCTGACACATCATTTGTGTACATCACTAACTTTAAGGTTTTGTAAGTTTATCTGGATTTCACAGATAAATGAATTGGTTGAATAAGGACCTTGGACTTCACTTCCAACTTTCCTTCTCTGATTTATCTAAAGCTTTTCTTTATTTTCTTTCTTTCCAAAGTGGGGGCTTGAACTCATGACGCTGAGATGAAGAGTCGGATGCTTAACCAACTGAGCCACCCAGGCACCCTTGTGTAAAGCTTTTAAAGGAAAAACAAAAACCTTCTGAAAATTCACTGTAACATTTATTATTATAAAAATGGAAACATTTGGGTTTTTAAAGACTATCTTAGGTTTTTTTAAATAATTTTATTTTATTTCATCATAAGTGTGTACTTTTTTTTTTAAGATTTTATTTATTTATTTGACAGAGAGTGGGGGAGAACGCACGCACAAGCAGGGGAAGCAGCAGGCAGAGGGAGAAGCAGGCTCCCTGCTGAGCAAGGAGCCCGATGTGGGGCTTGATCCCAGGACCCTGAGATCATGACCCAAGCTGAAGGCAGCTACTTAACCAACTGAGCCACCCAGGTGCCCCTCTTTTTTTTTTTTTTTTTTTTTTTTTAAGGTTTACTTATTTATTTGAGAGGGAGAGAGAGAGCACAAGTGGGAGAGGCAGAGGGAGAGGGAGAAAGAATCTCAGGCAGACTCCATGCTGAATGCAGAGCTCAACGTGGGGCTCGATCGCATGACCCTGATATCCTGACCTGAGCCACAACCAAGAGTTGGATGCTCAGGGCGTCTGGGTGGCTCAGTTGGTTAAACGTCTGCCTTGGGCTCAGGTTGTGTTCCTGGGGTCCTGGGATCGAGCCCCACGTCAGGCTCCCTGCTTGGCAGGGAACCTGCTTCTCCTTCTCCCGCCGACCCTCCCCCTGCTAGTGCTCTCTCTCTCTGTCCCTCTATCTCAAATAAATAAAGATCTAAAAAAAAAAAGAAAAAAAAAGAGTTGGATGCTGAACCGACTGAGCCACTCAGGTGCCCTTATAAGTGTGTACTCTTTAATCCCCATCCCCTATTTCCCCTATCCCCCACCCACTTCCTCTCTGGTAACCATCAGTTCATTTTCTAGTTAAAAGACTGTTCTTGGTTTCTCTCTCTCTTTTTTTTTTCCTTTGCCCTTTTGTTTCTTAAATTCCACATATGGGTGAGATCATATGGTATTTGTCTTTCTCTGGCTGACTTATTTTGCTTAGCATTATACTCTCTAGCTCTATCCATGTTGTTGCAAATGGCAAGATTTCATTCTTTTTTATAGCTGAATAATATTCCATTGTATATCTATACCACATCTTTATCCATTCATCTATTGATGGACACTTGGACTGTTTCCATAATTTTGCTATTGTAAATAATGCTTACACAGGGGTGCATGTATCCCTTGAATTAGTGTTTTTTTATTTTTTGGGTAAATATCCAGTAGTGTGAGTCCTAGATTATAGGGTAGTTTTCTGTGTTTAATTTTTTGAGGAACCTCAGTACTGTTTTCCACAATGGCTGCACCAGTTTACATTCGTACCAACAGTGCACGAGGGTTCCTTTTTCTCCACATCCTCAACAACACTTTCTTGTGTTTTTGATTTTAGCCATTCTGACAGGTATGAGGTGATATCTCACTGTAGTTTTGAAAGACTATCTTGTTCAAGTTCAGTGGTTCAGTAGACTGTAGATTTGTGTTTTCTTCTTACTGGAGCTTTTACATTCCATCCTTCCTAGTTCGTTTGGAAAAATCTATTCCTCTAGAAAATTCTCCTTTTGGAGTCTGTCTTACAGGGAAAATGTTTCCCAGTTAGATCCCCTCCTTTTGCTCTTCCTCTCTCCTGTGGATAGGAGTCTTATCATGTATTTACTTAATGCAGACATTTTATTTTTATTTTTTATTTTTTTTTAAAGATTTTATTTATTTATTTGACAGAGACAGAGACAGCAAGAGAGGGAACACAAGCAGGGGGAGTGGGAGAGGGAGAAGCAGGCTTCCCACTGAGCAGGGAGCCCGATGTGGGACTCGATCCCAGGACTCTGGGATCATGACCTGAGCCGAAGGCAGCCACTTAACGACTGAGCCACCCAGGTGCCCTAATGCAGATATTTTAACCAGCTGCTGATGGTAATTCATAGCTTTGAAAACTCATTCAGAAATTTAAGGTGTTGAGAAGTATGAGGTATTAAGGAGGTTTAGAAAATGCTCTTTGCTTTGTTAGTTACAGTGCATATTTCCATTCTCTTCCTCTATTGGGATTAAGGAAAATTATGGTAACAAGTATTTTACTTCCTTTTTGCCAGCGGCTCCCTATGAAATTATTTCCTTACTTTATTATTATATAATATTATAGTATTGCTAGTTTGGCGGTATTCTGTACATGGTTGTTTGAAACTAAATGCGTTTTCAGAATTTGTTGGCTATTCTCAGAGGTAGAGACAGTAGTTTTGGCTATGGGTAATAGTGGTGGATCTGTGTCTTACGGGACATTCCAGATCACAGAGCCCAGAAACCAGAAACATTTCCTCTTGGGAGTGTGGGGGTGGGGTGGGAGGGTGAGACACACTGATAGAGCTGTTGACAGATGAACTTTAGCAGTCATAGTAATGCTGGATCACAGTGGCATTTCTGTGTCCTATGAAATGTGTACTATCTTGGGAATGTTGCCACTTCTTGCCCTGGGTTTTGTAGAGGTGTTAAAAAAGAAAACACCCTCCTACCTTCCAGTTGAGCCACTCTTCAGGGAGCTGGTATGGTGGTTAAGCAAGTCAAATAAACAACTCCGGAAGCCTGGTAACAAGTTCTGAAAAAGCTCTCAGTTGTTGGCATTATGTTGTAGTAAGTGCAGCATATATTTGTAACAAAGAACTGAAAATATTCCTGAAGTATTTTCTTTTCTGAAGGAGTTCACTTGTGGTGTAAAACTACTAAATGTTGGGGTTTAGTTTTTCTAATAAAACTAGCTCTGTAAAGCTCAAAGACAAAAGTAGTTACTGTTTAAAGAATCCTTTTCTCCCTCCACTGTAACTCTTCAGTTTTGAAAGGATTCATATTGGCAAATTATCAGAATGGACATTCAGATTTTGCTGTTTAAATAGCTTGGTTGCCCACTAAGAACACCGGTTCCTGTCAGTTTTAAACTAAAGATACCACACTAAAGATACCACAAAGTCTTGAACATGCCTTGTCTTCTACTTTCTCTTTCTTTGTGGCCTTAAGATCATTAAATTTAGTGACTCAGCTAATTTTTTTTTTATCCACCTCTTAGAAAAGTTGAACGTGTTTGTGACCAAGCACTTAGGGTTATTTCCTTTAAATCAAGTGTTTGCAGCGTTTTTAGATTTATAACAGTCTTTGTTTACCGTGTAATTCAGTCCAATTGAGGAACTAGTAAAACTGCATTATCCAGACATCAAAGACAGGCATGTAAGAAGAGTGTACTTATACCAGGGAACCGATTAGGTTTCTAACAAGTGGGAAGTTACCAGGTGTCCCCAAATTAACCATTTCCATGCCAGCTAATTCTCTTTTTTGGTAGCTTTTTTAGTTTAGTCAGTTAGCATTCTGGGTTTAAAATATCAGTTGCTCCGTTCTTGAGAGTTGAGAGTGTTGCTTTCTTCTCTTCAGCACCCTTTAGACCGCTGAGACTTTGACTTGAATGGGCTACCCGGAACACCGTGCATTTAAAAAACCGAGTGGGGGGGTACCTGGGTGGCTCAGTCAGTTAAATGTCTGCTTTTGGCTCAGGTCATGAGCCTGGGGTCCTGGGATTGAGCCCCACATCAGTCTCCCTGCTCAGCGGGGAGTCTGCTTCTCCCTCTGCCCTCCCCACTGCTTGTGCGCTCTTTCTCTCTTTCTTGCAAATAAATAAATGAAATCTTTTGAAAAATACTTTTAAAAACTGGGGAAACAAGGGGTTGAGTGGAGAATACATTTTAGCTTAGTTCAGAGTTGAGCTGCTATCTTTATTTCGTGATTTTGAAGAGCAGGTTGGTGTTTTGTTTTCCTGAGATTTCTGTGAAGAAATAGATTATTCGGCCCACTTTATAGAGAAGAGGTGGGACAGTCTGCCAGCTGCGTGCAGCAGTCACTGGAAGTGGGACCCGTGTCACCAAGCTGTATTTCAAGATTGGTCAAGTAGGTGGCCTTGAGTCCTGCCAAACCCTGGGTTGGGGAATTGATAGAGAAGGGCTCTGTTGTGGGAGCACCCTTGACTTTAACTTCCATCAACATTCCTATCTGAGGCTCTGTTAAACCTGAGTCTCCTCAGGGGCTGAAACAAAACTGTGTATGTGTACTACAAGTAATGTGCAAAAACACTTTGATTTTGTACAAATCTTTGCTATTTGGGTATTTCAAAGGATGTGTGTAAGCATCTTACAATTTTACCTAAGTAAGCAATCACCTAGGGAAGTGGAGGTTGGGGAAGGTTTGTTTTTTTCTTTCCCACAGATGCCTGCTTGTTCCCTGTTGAAGTCCGGAACTTGGCTTCTTTAGGAGCACACCATTATAATCATTGAGATTTCTCTTTTGAAAATGGTCAAACAGGGGCGCCTGGGTGGCTCAGTTGGTTAAGCGACTGCCTTCGGCTCAGGTCACAATCCTGGAGTCCCGGGATCGAGTCCCACATCGGGCTCCCTGCTCAGCAGGGAGTCTGCTTCTCCCTCTGACCCTCCTCCCTCTCATGCTCTCTGTCTCTCGTTCTCTCTCTCAAAAATGGTCAAACAATTTTTACATACCACATCTAGCCACATTTTGTTTCCATAGAGGGTTTGGCTTTCTGGGTCATCAAAGGAAGATATGGATGTTTGGGAAAGGTCTGTGACCTTTTGAGGTTATCATCATAGGGGACAACTTTCTTCTTCCATTCGTCTCCCCGTCGTCTTAGAATAATGTGTGAGGGTCTGACTTCCTTTGGCGTTTCTTAGGAGACAGGCCTCACAAAAACATATTAAGGTTGTGGAAATGCTGAGTTCCTACCAGGCATGACTGAGATTCAAAAGAAAATTGTTCTTTATTTTGAATTCTCAGTTATCTCAGGAGACTGTTCATTTGGCTACAGGATCGGCAGTCGCATGGTCATATTGGCATGTGTGAGTACTTGGCAGTGCAATATAAACAGTAGTTGCCAGAAGACCACGTATGGAGAGACAGCCAAAGCCTGCAGATTTTACTTGTGTCAACCAAGAAGTTGCTGAAGACATTGTAAGACATTATCATAACATTTCATTACTTCAGCCCTTTAAACTTTAGGTCCTTTATTTTTTTTTAATTTTATTTATTTATTTGAGATAGCGAGCAAGAGAGAGAAAGAGAGAGAGAGAGAGAACGAGCGGGGGAGGGGTAGAGGGAGAGGGAGAAGCAGACTCCCCACCAAGCAGGAAGCCCAACTCAGGGATCGATCCCAGGACTCTGGGATCATGACCTGAGCGAAAGGCAGACACTTAACTGACTGAGCCACCCAGGCGCCCCAAACCTTAGGTCTTTTAAGGCGCCACTTTTCAGCCATATTCTGTGGTTCCCCTGGCCTTTGGGAAAGAATCCAAACTCTTTGAAAGTGGCTTAATCTGATCTCTGCGTACTTGCCAACACATCTCACCCACTCCCCCGCCCCCACACACTTGAAGGACCATGCTTTCTTCTGCAGAGAGGAGTCTCCATGTTTCCTTCCCCTACTTCAGGTTTCTCCTAAGATGGAACTTCCTCCATAAAGGCTTTCCTCAATCAAAAGGCTGGATTTGGGGACTCTTTAATATGCTCTCATAGATACTCATTCCTTCAATTAATATTTGTGTCAAGCACTGTGTCATAGGCTGAAGATACAGAAGAAAAGAAGGAAGGGGTGGGCTTTGTCTTCACAGAGCTTATGTTCTTGTCAAGGAAACTACTCCATACTCACACCTTTTTTAGAAAAGCTTTTGATTTGGAAATAATCACAAATTTATAGAAAGTTGCAAAAATTAAAATAGCACAAAGGAGGATCTTGTCCAGGTTTACCTATTGTTAACTTTTTACCTCATTTGCGTTCTTTCTCTCAATATATATACATGTTTTTTTCTGGATCAGTCACATACATTGTGGCCCCCCCCCATTACTTCAGTGTGTATTTCATAAGAGTAGGGCTATTCACTCACATGGTAGTTATCAACTTCCTAAATTTACATTAATAAAATACTTTTATCTAATACTCTGTTCATAGTCCAGTGTTGTTAATTGTTAGTAATGTCCTGTATTTCCCATTCTGGTGCAGAATTCATTTTAGGGTCAGATAATTGCATTTACTTAACGATGTCTCTTTAGGTTCTTTTGATCTGGAATGTTTACACAGCCATTCTTTGTTATGACCATGATAATTTTTTGAAAAGTACAGGGTGTGCACTACTTCCCCACCCCACCCCCATAATAGAATCTTGCTCATTTTTGGTTTATCTGATGTTTCCTTGTGATCAGGTTGAGGTAATGCATTTTAGGCCATTATACTGCATAGTAATGTATCCTCTTGGGGGTACCGTATGTGGAGGACCACAGTATCCTTCCGTTCCTCTTTAGTGGTGATAAGTTTCATTACTCACAATGTTAACCCAGTTTCTCACTTGTATAATTAGTGGTTTTTTTGTTCCTCTTCCCTTTGGCAACTAATAAGTAGCATATCAGGAGACACCTCAATTCTGTGCAAATATCTTGATTCTCATCAAAATCCACCCCTTAGACTAATATCGAGTGATGATTCTTTTCTGATCCAGTAGTATGAACTCAAGTTCCTGTTTTGTGCAGTGGGTTATAATTCATTACTGTATTTAATTATTTTGCTGCTCAATTTGTGCCACATTTGTCCAGTGGGAGCCCTTCTAGCTGGCTCCTATGTCTTTGGGAGGTGCCCTATCATTTTTTCTAGCACTTCTTACCTTTCCTGCGTAACAGTATGTTCCAGGCTCATTTTGTACCAACTCTGCTCTAGCCCTGGAATGAGCCACTTGTCTGAGGAGCCCTCAAACCCTTATTTTAGCACTCAGCACACCACTTGCATATATGTCTTCCTCCGTTAGATGTATTGTACCTCCAGAGGGCACATAGATGTCAGTCGTACTCTTTTATCTTCTCTCAGCATAAGGCCTGGCACATTTGATGTTTAAGTATTTGTTGAATAAGAAAATTGGTTTTTGCTATAGTTCAGTGATTAAAATTGGGTTCCAAAATTACAATGCTGATGGGTTTTCTTTTTCTCTCCCCCATCTAGGAAGAAATGTTTACTATTTGGCGATGAGAAAGTGGTGAAAACTGACCTCATACTGGTATACAAACACTATGGGACCTGACAGTCTTGCTGCATGGGCAGCCGGCCCCCACTGATAATGTGGGGAAGCCATCAGGTCCACTGGAAAACACTAATCTGATCTTGGAAGTGGCTGATTGTGGCAGGATGTGTCGACGATGATGATGGCAAGAAAGCAAGATGTCCGCATTCCCACCTACAACATCAGTGTGGTGGGATTGTCTGGGACCGAGAAGGAGAAGGGCCAGTGTGGCATTGGGAAGTCTTGTCTCTGCAATCGCTTCGTGCGCCCGAGTGCTGATGAATTTCACTTGGACCATACCTCTGTCCTCAGCACCAGTGACTTTGGTGGGCGAGTGGTCAATAATGACCACTTTCTCTACTGGGGAGAAGTTAGCCGTTCCCTGGAGGATTGTGTGGAATGTAAGATGCACATTGTGGAACAGACTGAGTTCATCGATGATCAGACTTTTCAACCTCATCGAAGCACGGCCCTGCAGCCCTATATTAAGAGAGCTGCTGCAACCAAGCTCGCATCAGCTGAAAAACTCATGTACTTTTGCACTGACCAGCTGGGGCTGGAGCAGGACTTTGAGCAGAAACAAATGCCAGATGGAAAGCTGCTGATTGATGGTTTTCTTCTTGGTATTGACGTTAGCAGGGGCATGAATAGGAACTTTGATGACCAGCTCAAGTTTGTGTCCAATCTCTACAATCAGCTTGCAAAAACAAAAAAGCCCATAGTGGTCGTCCTGACTAAGTGTGATGAGGGTGTTGAGCGGTACATTAGAGATGCACATACTTTTGCCTTAAGCAAAAAGAACCTCCAGGTTGTGGAGACCTCAGCAAGATCCAATGTAAACGTGGACTTGGCTTTCAGCACCTTAGTGCAACTCATTGATAAAAGTCGGGGAAAGACGAAAATCATTCCTTATTTTGAGGCTCTCAAGCAGCAGAGTCAGCAGATAGCTACGGCAAAAGACAAGTATGAGTGGCTGGTGAGTCGTATTGTGAAGAACCATAACGAGAACTGGCTGAGTGTCAGCCGAAAGATGCAGGCCTCTCCTGAGTACCAGGACTATGTCTACCTGGAAGGGACTCAGAAAGCCAAGAAGCTGTTTCTCCAGCACATCCACCGCCTCAAGCACGAGCACATTGAGCGCAGGAGAAAGCTGTACCTGGCAGCCCTTCCGTTGGCTTTTGAAGCTCTTATACCCAATCTAGATGAAATAGACCACCTAAGCTGCATAAAAACCAAAAAGCTCTTGGAGACCAAGCCAGAATTCCTGAAGTGGTTTGTCGTGCTTGAAGAGACACCGTGGGATGCCACCAGCCACATTGACAACATGGAGAATGAACGGATTCCCTTTGACTTGATGGATACTGTCCCTGCCGAGCAGCTGTACGAGGCCCACTTAGAGAAGCTGCGGAATGAGAGGAAAAGAGCTGAGATGAGAAGGGCATTTAAGGAAAACCTGGAGACCTCTCCCTTCATAACTCCTGGAAAGCCTTGGGAAGAGGCCCGTAGTTTTATTATGAATGAAGATTTCTACCAGTGGCTGGAAGAATCTGTATACATGGATATTTACGGCAAACACCAAAAGCAAATTATAGACAAAGCAAAGGAAGAGTTTCAGGAGCTGCTTTTGGAATATTCAGAATTGTTTTATGAGCTGGAGCTGGATGCTAAGCCCAGCAAGGAGAAGATGGGTGTCATTCAGGATGTTCTGGGGGAGGAACAGCGATTTAAGGCATTACAGAAGCTCCAAGCAGAGCGCGATGCCCTTATCCTGAAGCACATTCATTTTGTGTATCACCCAACCAAGGAAACATGCCCTAGCTGCCCAGCTTGTGTGGATGCTAAGATTGAGCACTTGATTAGTTCTCGGTTTATCCGGCCATCTGACCGGAATCAGAAAAATTCACTCTCTGACCCCAACATTGATAGGATCAACTTGGTTATCTTGGGCAAAGATGGCCTTGCACGTGAGTTGGCCAATGAGATTCGAGCTCTTTGTACAAATGATGACAAGTATGTGATAGATGGTAAAATGTATGAGCTTTCCCTGAGGCCAATAGAAGGGAATGTTAGGCTTCCTGTGAACTCTTTTCAAACGCCAACATTTCAGCCCCATGGCTGTCTCTGCCTTTACAATTCAAAGGAATCTCTATCCTATGTGGTGGAGAGTATAGAGAAGAGTAGAGAGTCCACACTTGGCAGGCGAGATAATCATTTAGTCCATCTCCCCCTGACGTTAATCTTGGTTAACAAGAGAGGAGATACCAGTGGAGAGACCCTGCATAGCTTAATACAACAAGGTCAGCAGATTGCCAGCAAACTGCAGTGTGTCTTTCTCGACCCTGCTTCTGCTGGCATCGGTTATGGACGCAACATTAATGAAAAGCAAATCAGTCAAGTTTTGAAAGGACTCCTGGACTCCAAGCGTAACTTAAACCTGGTCAGTTCTACGGCTAGCATCAAAGATCTGGCTGATGTTGACCTGCGAATTGTCATGTGTCTGATGTGTGGAGATCCTTTCAGTGCAGATGACATACTCTTTGCTGTCCTTCAGTCCCAAACCTGTAAGTCTTCCCATTGTGGAAGCAACAACTCTGTTTTACTTGAACTACCAATCGGACTCCACAAGAAGCGCATTGAACTGTCTATTCTTTCGTACCATTCCTCATTTAGCATCAGAAAAAGCCGGTTGGTCCATGGGTACATTGTTTTTTATTCAGCCAAACGTAAGGCCTCCTTGGCTATGTTACGTGCCTTTCTTTGTGAAGTGCAGGATATTATCCCCATTCAGCTGGTTGCACTCACTGACGGCGCTATAGATGTCCTGGACAATGACTTAAGTCGGGAGCAGCTGAGTGAGGGGGAGGAGATTGCTCAAGAAATTGACGGAAGGTTCACAAGCATCCCCTGTAGCCAACCCCAGCATAAACTTGAGATCTTCCACCCATTTTTTAAAGATGTGGTGGATAAAAAGAACATAATCGAGGCTACTCATATGTACGATAATGCTGCCGAGGCCTGTAGCACCACGGAAGAGGTGTTTAACTCCCCCCGAGCGGGCTCTCCGCTCTGCAACTCAAACCTGCAGGATTCAGAAGAGGATATTGAGCCCCCTTCTTACAGCTTGTTTCGAGAAGACACGTCACTGCCCTCTCTGTCCAAAGACCATTCTAAGCTCTCTATGGAACTGGAGGGAAATGACGGGCTGTCTTTCATCATGAGTAATTTTGAAAGTAAACTGAACAACAAAGTACCTCCACCAGTCAAACCAAAGCCTCCTGTCCATTTTGATATTACAAAGGGGGATCTGTCTTATTTAGACCAAGGCCATAGAGATGGACAGAGGAAGTCTGTGTCTTCTAGCACCTGGCTACCTCCGGATGGGTTTGATCCTTCTGATTATGCTGAACCCATGGATGCTGTGGTCAAGCCAAGGAATGAAGAAGAAAACATATACTCAGTGCCCCATGACAGCACCCAAGGCAAAATCATCACCATTCGGAATATCAACAAAGCCCAGTCCAATGGCAGTGGCAATGGCTCTGACAGTGAAATGGACACCAGCTCTCTGGAGCGAGGCCGCAAGGTCTCCATCGTGAGCAAGCCAGTGCTGTACAGGACGAGATGCAGCCGGCTAGGGAGGTTTGCCAGTTACCGAACCAGCTTCAGTGTGGGGAGCGATGATGAGCTGGGGCCCATCCGGAAAAAAGAGGAGGATCAGGCATCTCAAGGTTATAAAGGGGACAATGCCGTCATTCCCTATGAAACAGACGAAGATCCAAGGAGGAGGAATATTCTTCGCAGCCTAAGGAGGAACACTAAGGTAAGATACCAGTTTAGGAATGAGTCACAGTAGTTGCTCACACAGTGTCTCAGTGAGAGCTGATTGATGATGATGATGGTGATTTTCAAGGACAGCTTATTCTGGTAAAAAAAGAAATTGATCTGTGTGTGTATTTACTCTCTGACTTAGCATAAAGTAAGCAGTGTCTCAGATTGCTACTACCTGCAGCTCGCAAGTAGTAAGGACCTTAGACAGCTTCAGTTTGAGTTGTCTTTGTCCAAAACAATAGTTAGGTAATTACCAAAATGAGCAGACCATGTAGAACTTGTCGGTATCCTGACAAGTAGCCAAGCCAGTGACGATATGCTTGCTTTTCCTATACGTAAACACCAGAAATTAAATTGCACGTTTCAGTCTCTGACTGCTAAACAAACATTTCACCCATATGACTCGTAAAAGCTCCTCCTTTCCCTCACTGACCCATAAAGTTGCTGCATTTTATTTTCTGTTAAGATTTTATTTATTTGAGAGAGAGAGCACAAGCTTGGGGTTGGGGCTAGGGGCAGAGGGAGAGGGAGAAGTAGACTCCCCGCTGAGCAGGGAGCCCGATGCGATGCGAGGCTCGATCCCAGGATCCTGAGATCATGACCTGAGTCAAAGGCAGACACTTAACTGACTGAGCCATCCAGGTGCCCCAGGTTGCTGCATTTTAGATGAGGAAAAATTGGATGATTATTTTATTTGCGTACAAGTCAATGAAGGGTCTTAGGTATGTAAATGAAAATTAAGAACCTTGTCACTGCGAGTTATAAACCTGTCCCCCCCCACACACACAATAATAAACCTGTCCCATATTTGTAAAATTGGAGTGCCCTCCAGCTGCATTATTTTAAGTGAGATGCTGCTGCTGTCAGTGAGGGCTTCAGATTTGATTTAGGGACCAAAGCGGGACGAGCAGAAAGTAAACCGCACATATTATGAGTGTCAAACCTGCCATCAGATGTAGGGGAAGCAGTCCCAAATGCAGCAGCAGAGAAAGCCTCTTTATCTCGTGTAGAATTGCAGTGTACAGAGTAGAGCGCCCTGTCCCCTTGGGCTTAGGCTTTGAGACAGGACAGTTATTTCCCAACTTTTTCTTTTTTCCCCCCTTTTTAGAGTAGAGGGAAATACTCTGTTTTTCAGAGAAAGACATCTTGGTGAGACCTGACAACAGGACTGTGTTACATGCTAGCCCACAACCAGCCTTGGGATACACAGAATGATTTCTCTGCATTGAAAGCTTTTCCTCCTCTCCCGACCATGAAACAGCAGAGAACAAAGTGACTTGTCTGAAAACATTTCAGGGAACTTTGGAAGAAAGCTTGCCAAAAGCTTGTGTTATTATAAGACATACCAAATCAGAAGGATCTGGAGTCCAGGCTGTTTTAAGAGTTGACAATTCTGTTGTAAAAGATCACCTGGAGGCTAGTTCTGCAGCTCTTACTGGTTAAGAGGGCCCTCGGAGATGGAGGAACACGATGCCATGGCCCTCAGAAGGAGAATGTATTCACTCTATGTTCCCTGATCGCATATACAGTGCTCCCCGATCACCATTGGCTGGAGCTTTCAGAGTTTCCTTACCTGTGTAGTTTCAGAAAGGGCAGGGCGGTATTGTGTGTTCTGTTCCCCTCCCCTTCTGAATTGAACATTAGTAGATATCATAGGCATTTGATTTCCCCTTGTTTTTCCACTTGGATTCCTTCATCTACCTTCAGTATTTTGTTCTGCAAGGGTTAGTAGGGGGCAGACCCATGGAAAACCGTTCTTATTTAGGAAGTCAGAAAGTAGCCTCACCTGCCCCCTAGTACTTCCTTAAAGCTTTCCTATTTAACGATACCGGAATCCAAACATTTTTAACGTTTTGACTTTCTTCTCTTCCTCCTCCACTCCTGATGAAGACTATTACCGGAGTAGCTTTTTTAAATGCTGACAGTCTTAATTTGTGGGGGTGTTTGCACACCTGGGAATTAGGAAGGTGGCATAATAGCACACTGAATTATAACTAATTTTCTGGCTTCTAGCTACATTTTTAATGCTTGTTGAAGATAATGCTTTTAAGACACATTCCCTTTAAAGAGCACACATGGTAGGCTCCGCAGAAAACAGCTGGTGTCCATGTTTTTGAAGAGCCACTTCCTAACCTAGAACTTCCTTACACTGGGTTGCTGGGTCAGCATGCAAGAAGTGCTCGACTTCCCGTCTGTTATGTGGGCCACACCTCTTCAAGTCAAATAAAAATGATACTTCTGGCCCAAGAGCAATAGCGTGCCAGAAGTCAGTTCAGGAGTATCCTTTGGAAAGTGTGAGTAAAAGGTGAAATTGTCTTTTCCTGCCTTGGAAAATGGTGCTTTGAAATGAGTGTAGCTGCTTTGTCATCCTAATGCAGAGATAAGTAGAGCCTTTATTCTCTTCCCCGTTGGGGCAAACCTCCTATTAAAATTGCTGCCTTAAGAAAGCAGACTGACACTGGTTTTACTGGAAAAGCAAGATACCATGGGGCAGAGAATGCCAAGCCAACCCCTACGTGGGGGATTTGGCCTTTGATTTTTATTGGCATGACAAAGCAATACAGTATTTATTTGAAGTGAGGGGGGAGCCAATTGGTAATGGAAAACACACTTAGTGCCTTCTCCATGCCAGACACCACTGGGGAGATGGCACAGATCCTTCTTGCCCAGACCGGAGCTCCCAGTTGAGGCAGCAAGACCTACACAACTACTGAAAATAGGTGGTCTGCCCAGGGGGCACTGTGTTGGGGCAGAATGGAAATCCCAGGCTGGGGGCCGTTAAGGAGCACAGTGTGTGGAGTGATTAGCAGTTTGGGTTCTGGGAAGGGGCAAGGGGCGGGGAGGGGCTAAAGTCCAATCCCAACTCCTCCGCTCCCTCACTGGGACTGGGGGCACGTGATTCACCTCTCCATATCCCTTGGGCAAAAAGGGAGAACACAGTGGCACCTTCCTCATATTGTTGTGAGAAATGGAGTGAGGTCATGCACGTGAGACCCTGAGGAGGCTGCATCCTGGACAGGGGTTAGGGATTGCAGTGTTATTATTTAACGAGACCTCGAAGAGTGAGTAGTGAGTAGTACTGAAGCCTCGGAGGTAAGAAAAGGCCTGAAGGTAAAATTGTGCATGTTGTATTCAAGGAGAGGAGAGTGCTCGTCTGGTCTAGCTGAGGGCTTGGGGGGCCAACATTGTCCCTCCCTTTTGTGTAAGTTTTAACCCTGTGTGTTCCTTAGCTGCTTTCTCAGCACTTACCCTAGCAACAGCCCTAACAACAACAACAAAAAGCTATGCTCTGGGTACCAATGTGATGTGGAGAAAGAGAAATTGCCCGGCTCCCTTGGCAGATTTGCTAGATTAGCTCTTTACTGTAAAATTGGAGTTGGAGTGTGAGGGAATCGCTTTCATTTCTGTTAATGAAAGTGCAGACTGTAAAGCTGACTGTCATTCTGGGTCCTTTTCCCAGCTGAACCATTTAGCAACCCACCCTCATAGTGGGAGCCTTCCGCACTCAGCTGAATGAAATTGAAAATCTACGATTGCACTTCAGTGGGACCCATGAATAGATGCTTTGTCTGTAAAGAGTTGGTGTTGCACATGGTCTCTGTCTCTCAGTACCATGCGTTTGCAAAGATGAGATCAGGACCGGCAGGGTCTTATTTTAAAACCAAAAAAACAGGCTGGGGAATCTTGCTTCACAAAATGTGCCTTTTGGGTAAGCTCGAGTTGCTGAATTTAGTGTGTTTGACCACGGATTTAAAGAGAAGACATTATTGGCTATTCACCCTTCTATCTGATGTGCTCTTATCTTTGTGTTTAAAAAAAAAAAAAGACAAAACAGAATGATAAAGAAAATCTTTCACTCACTGTAGCTACCACATGACAAGACAACCTATTGAAAAGCAAACCAATTCAATCACGCATTGTTTGGTCTATAAGGCACCAAGTAACCAGTTTGACAGTTTGTGTCTCCCCCCCGCCCCCCCCCAGTGAATTGGCTTATTTCATTGGATTCAGTGAATCGGCTGGTTGTTGTGGCTTTGTGTGGACACAGCTCTCATTTTGTGAGGCCTAGAACGGAGTTAAAGTTTCTAGTGTGAATAAAAACCAGCTGGGGAATTGGACTGCTAGCTCCCCAGGGAGGGATGTTGCATTTTGACAGACAAGCTGAATGGTATGAAATATGAGCTCTTTGTAACCTGCTCAGGAAAGACTCTCAGTGTGTGCTTCGGAAAAGGCTAGTCCTACTCAATGAGCTGTAAAGCCAAATAAATACCGTGGTCTTAAAAATGGGGCGGGGGGTGCCTACTTGACCTTGGATTTTCTGATTCCTGAAAGAATTGTTATCTTTTAAAAGAAGTACTTTTGCTCCAAAAGCATATGCTCATCCATTCATTTTTGGAAAGAAACATTCAATGCACACGCGTTTAGTGAGCACCTGTGCACCTGGCTTTGTGCTGAGTACCGTGTGTGTGGTGGTTGTGTTCGTCTAGTTTACCGTCGAGGGGATGATGGATTTTAAACATGTGCTGTCATGCATTTGGATACTACCAGAGGAGAGGTGCAGGGTACTAAGGTATTGTAGAGCAGGGGGTTTTAACTTTAGCCCGGATAGGTGGGAAAGTTGCTCAGGGAAACAGTATCTGAACTGAGACTTACAGGGTGAGGAGGACAAAGGCAGTGAAGATGGAGGTTTCGTGGGGAGAGCTCTTGAGAAAACAGTAGGGAACTTGGAGCTGGGGGAAAAAAAACTTGAAAGAAACCTAGAGGGGCTACTGCAGAGAGTGAGGGCTGCGAATACCATGGGAAGGGTCTTGTACTTCCCTCAATGTACCGCGTACTTACTGCGTGCCAGGTCCGGTACCCAGCGTTGTCCTGTTGCCACTGCCCACATTAGTGTAGTTACTAAATGGAGGAGTGGAGATTTTTGAATCCGCTCTTCTGACTTCCATTTCCAGTGGGTTTTGAGAGTCCAGCCTGCAAGAACGATGGTAGTATTCAATAGCCAGGCACACATTTGGACCACTCAATCAATCTAGTTAATTTGTTCATTTCGGACAAAGGACTGTGATTATTATCTAAAAAAATCCATTTCCTCACACTACCCCCTAAGAACGGCCTGGTGCTGTTTGTTTCTGGCTTTAGAGTCTCGTTGACTAGGGGACAAAAAAGGCATGGAGACACTGAAATAGCAACTGGAACTTTGAGAAATTGTTTTGAACTGGTGTCAAGCATTTTCTCAGTTTATTTTAAGCCCAAAGAGCTGCTGTAGTATGTTTTTGGTGACAAAAATAGACTATCTTTAACTATGCGCCTTAGCTTATAGCACACCTGTTCTTAAAAAAAGGGGGGGGGGGCGCCTGGGTGGCTCAGTCGTTAGTGGCTGCCTTCGGCTCAGGTCATCATCCCAGGGTCCTGGGATCGAGCCCCGCATCGGGCTCCCTGCTCGGCGGGAAGCCTGCTTCTCCCTCTCCCACTCCCCCTGCTTGTGTTCCCTCTCTCGCTGTCTCTCTCTCTGTCAAATAAATAAATAAAATCTTTAAAAAAAAAAAATTACAATAGGCAGCCCTGATCTGTTTTTCAAAGAGCAAAGAATTGCTCTGATCATCACTGAACCAACTTGTTCTCGTCCACCACCCAGTGATACTGAAATATCTTGGGTAGGGACCCAAATTATTTCAGCCCGAGTGAAGAATCACCGCTGCTTCCAAAGAGAAAGGTCTTCTTGAATGCGTTTTATTCAGTATTTGAGAGGAGGCAAGCAGATAAAACTGACCTGTAACTCTGAGAAGTCCATATCCAGTGAGTGTTGGAAAGGGCAGGGTGTGTGTAAAAAAACTTTCCTAGAACTAGTGGGCCCTCCTTTCTAGTCAGCCCCCTGTCGCACCGGCTGCTCAGTCTGAGACAGCGGAAGGGAGTGACCCAGATTTGCCAGACTCCACACCTTTCTACAGCAAAAAGCTCTGGTCTCACTTTATTTGGGGCCTGTGAGGGGATGACATGTCTTTCTTCTCCCATGATGGCAGAGGATTAGGGATGCTAGGAAGGCCGAGACTTTATGCTACTTCCTCTTCTATCCCTAAATAAGATGCTCCAAGATAGTGGGTGACCAGGTTGTAATACTGACTGCCAGTGTGCAGGAGCCCAAGTCTAGTAAGCATTTATGCTTTCAGAACAGACTTTGCCAGTGAGAACAAATCCACCCTCAGGTTTTCTCTTAAACTTGGGCTTAGATTTTTTTCAGAGCCAGAAGGGGGAGCACCAGTTAACCAAGAATACATTTGGGGCATGAGTGAGAAACTTGATTGGAAAGGTTCTTTTGAAGATCTGTTGGAAATTATGAGAGAATAGTTGCTAATGCTGAGTATAAGATGCAAAAAGGTGCTTTTGGGGAAACCTGTAGTAATGTAGTATATGGGATCTTTTGGTTTTTCTGACTCCTACCACTTACATTTAGTCCAGGGTCTCTCCTACTACACAAATTGGCAAACCGTGTGTGCGTGTGTGTGTCTCTCTCTCTCTCTCTCTCTCTCTAGGGCTTTGCTAAAAATCACTCTAGAGAGAGAGAATTGTTTTCATTCAGAGGCCACTGTCCCTGTTCCAGACTACATTCAGTATATGACATTCGTCCTTTTATTAAAGATTTTATTTATTTATTTATTTATTTACTTATTTATTTGAGGGAGAGATATCACGAGCAGGGGGGGAAGGGTAAAGGGAGAAGCAGACTCCCCATTGAGCAGGGAGCCCGATGCAGGACTTGATCCCAGGACCCTGGGATCATGACCTGAGCCTAAGGCAGATGCCTAACCAACTGAGTCACCCAGGTGCCTGGCATTTGTCCTTTAAAAAAAAAAAGAGAGACTCCCAACAGCCTGTGTTCATGTTCTGTTTTTTTATTTCCTTTATTAGATGGGTTACCAAGCATTTATTTTTTTTTAAATTTTATTGTTATGTTAATCACCACACATTACATCATTAGTTTTTGATGTAGTGTTCCATGATTCATTGTTTGTGCATAACACCCAGTGCTCCATGCAGAACGTGCCCTCCCCAATACCCATCACCAGGCTAACCCATCCTCCCACCCCCTCCCCTCTAGAACCCTCAGTTTGTTTTTCAGAGGGGTTACCAAGCATTTAAAAGACTGTTAGGTGGTACAACTGTAGTGATCATATTTTCTGTCTCTAAAATCTAGATAAGTAATTTTATATGTATTGAGGGTATTTTATAGAGAGCAGGAGAGTATTTGAGGTTGTCAGCTTCGGGTCACTAAATAACTACCTGCTGTTCCCAGAGAAGATAAGAATGTTCTTTATCCAGAAAGAATGGCTGACCTCTCCATTGGAGCTGTGGGAGACTCTCTTTTTCTTTGTGGCTCAGTTGTTATTCATCTGATATCTAGATCAGCTTTGTTTGCTAGGGATATGTCTCTTCTTTTACCAATTAGATTGTAAGTTCGTTGAGGGTGAGAGATGACGTTGGTCTCAGTATTAGCTCTTCTGCTAGTTTGCTATGTGACCTTGGGCATAATTCATTAAAAAAGAAAAATGCTAAGATCCTTGCTCTCTAGGAACTGAGTCCAGGAGGAACATAGTTGTATGTGTACATAAATGACTGTCCTTTATTCATGGCCACACGGTGATATAGGGAATTGATCGCCTCATCTGTTTTTTAAAAAAGGGAGTCTGAGATGTACTGTCAGTATGACTAAGACCTTCTGAGCCTCACCTCCTCACATCTTCGGGAGAGTAGCACTATGTTAGGAGAAGAAAAAGCTTCTGTACATACAGAGATAGTCCTCATCTCAGCTCAACTTGGAAAAATATAAAGAAATACTGGCCCTGTGCATTATTGGAAACTGTTTTTGTTCAGGAAATTTATTGAGTGCCTACTGCGTGTCAGGCCCTGGAACCCAGTCATCTTGTAGCCTGATAGAAAGGGCCTTACCCTGGGCTGCTTCTCATTCTTTGATTGGCATTCTAACCTTTTTCTTGCCCCTCTGGACTTGGAGGGGCCGTGGAGTGGGCTTACCACCCCACAGGCAGGTGACAGATGTGTTCCTAGTCCGCCAAAGTTGGGAGTTTCCTGTGATGCTCTTTCCTTGTTTCAAAAGCCAAAGGACCAGTGGCAAGTTCTAGTCACTGTTTCTTTGCAGTACCACACTGGTGTAAGCTATTGGTTCATTTCTTTGTTTCCTTTGCCATCTGGGTATTATCAAGACTAAGAATCAGGCATGTTTTTAAGGAACTTGAAGTAAAGAACAATGGCCTATGTTACTCATTCAAAAAATGTATCTATCAAAAGGACAAGATGAAGGTGGCTCAAACTGACCCAGTCCTTTGTTTTTGTCATGGCATTTCATCATAGAGTTCACGTAGGGCAAAGAGGAGCTTTGGTGTTCAGAGATCACTAGCCCCTGGATCCTGGCTCTCACAGTGCTGGGTGTGAATCTCTCTGAGCCTGTTTTCTCACCTATAAAATGGTGCTAATAACCCTTGCCTAGAAGGTGGTTGTGAGGTTTCAGATAATCGTGCAGAGCACCTAGCAGTGTCCTGCATATGGCCACTCCTAATTAATCACCGTTTTCCATTTTTGACCCAGTAAGACTACTTAGAGCCACAGATGTGTAGATTATTCTCAGGGTTTGGTTTCCTCTGGCTAGATGCCTTTTTCAATTCAGCCTGCTATGTGAGTGCCTTCAAAAGAAGATTGATGTTGGGATGGTATTACTTTCTCCTCTCCAAGGGCCTGCTGCTCTGAGTGCCCCAGGGACCCCATAATGAGCAACCCATGTCTGACCGGGGACTGAGACAGCTGGCAGGCCACTCACAAGAGTGGCGTTTCCATCTGACACGTGCCCAGTAACCCTTCCGGTGCCTGATGCGTTGCTTGTTATTTCAGCAATCTGGCCCACCTCTTGGCGTGCACCACAAAGTCTGATTTGCTTGCTACAAAGGTTTAGAATTAGTTGTACAAGAATTCCCATCCTAATTTTGTGACACCCTACAGAGCCTTCAGTTACTTCTCCGGAGGTGTTTTGACATTCAGTAAACCACAGTTTAAATCTGAGAGAGAGAATCCATGTCATTTACAAGGGGAGTTGGTGCTGTTGCCACAGCTTACTCTCCATTCCCGCATTTTATAAGTTGAAGCACTGAACTAGATCTTTGATTCTTTGGGGTGAGAGGGATAAAGGCAGTTGTCCAATTTAGACTTCCATCGAATGGCAGAATCTCCTTGACAATGGGTATGGCAGGTAGTTTGCAGTCTCTGCTTTGAGTATTTACAGAGCTTTTTAAACAGCTGGGGATTTTGTTTTTTAAATTTCTCTTTATATTGGCCAAAATTGCCTATCTATATTCTCCTCTTACCTCTCCCAACATAACCCTTTGGAACTATAGAAAATGATCTCTTTCAATGAGATAGTGCTTTAGCTATTTGAAATAACTGACATAGTTCTCTGTTCTTGCCTTTTCCAACTTACAGATCCTTGGTATTTTATGTGAGTGGGTCTTTTTTACCTTAGAAATTCTCCAGATTGTCAGTGTACTCTTAATCATTTGTTCCATTATCCATTTATTTATTCTGCCATTCCCGGGAACTTTCAGAGGAAGGCAGTGAATCACAGTGGTTAGGAGCACAGGTTTTGGAGTCAGAACTGACTTGGGCAAGTAACTGAATTTTTTTAGGACTCAGCTTCTTCATCTGTAAAATGGGTTTTTTTTTTTTTTTTAAGATTTTTTATTTATTTGACAGAGAGAGACACAGCGAGAGAGGGAACACAAGCAGGGGGAATGGGAGAGGGAGAAGCAGGCCTCCCGCGGAGCAGGAAGCCCGATGCGGGGCCCGATCCCAGGACCCTGGGATCATGACCCGAGCCGAAGGCAGACGCTTAACAACTGAGCCACCCAGGCGCCCCTAAAATGGGGTTCTTAAAACCCACATGCACAGATCTGTTTTGAATCTGGAGTGAAATAATGCATCTAAAGAACATAAGCAAGAGGGGCTAGTGCATAGTACTCAGTTGATGGAGGGTAAATTTTCTAGCTAATTTAGATTGTTAGAACACACCCCATCATCTTGTTTTAGTATTGAGAAGGTAGAGGAAGTATATGATTAAAATTTATTATCTGTTTACTAGAACTATGGTTAGAAGGCTTTATGGTGATTGGAAAGACTGCTTCCTTGCAGCTTTTCTTAAAGTTCCATTTTTTAATTCCTTAACAGTTTATTGGAGAGCATCAGTTTTACTGAAGAACAGTGCTGTTGTTGTGTTAGTTTTGACAGGCAAATTCTGCAGGATTGAGATTTTTAAAAAGAATGTCGCTGAAATCCAGATGGGTTTCCTTGTATATTCAGATTCTGGAGCTAATAATTTAAACTATGTGGCTTTTTTTTTTTTTTAAGATTTTATTTATTTATTTGAGAGAGAGAGAGAATGAGAGAGAGAGAGAGAGCACAAGAGGGGGGAGGGTAAGAGGGAGAAGCAGACTCCCCATTGAGCAGGGAGCCTGACGCGGTACTCGATCCCGGGACTGCAGGATCATGACTGAAGCTGAAGGCAGTTACTTAACCAAGTGAGCCACCCAGGTGCCCTAAACTATATGGCATTTTTAAGGGAGAGCATAGCTTGGCTCATGGTTATCCGGTTCAGCAGTGTGTGACAACAGAAGCACTCCCCGTCTCTTTCCTCGAATTATTGGGTGGCTACTGTATGCTAGGCCCTGAGCCAGGTCCCGCACATTTCACCTTCAGACCCCTTGTGAGGAGGTGCTGTCCCTGAGATGCTAAGTCACTTACCCAGAGTCACAGGACTTGTCTGTCAGGATTCAAACCCAGGTCTGTTAAGATTTCAACCCTTAAATTCTTTATGTTGTACTTCCTATAAGTAGAAGATGCCTGGGAGAGAGTCTAGATTGGTTAAATTATCTCATGTAAAGATACATCATAAATCATTAATGTGCTTTTTCCTTACTTCTTTAGTGAGAAGTCTAGGTCAGAGCCTAGAGATAGCGGCAGTCACTCCCTGCACCCTGAGAGGCTGTGTGGCTGATTTTATGAGGAGCGGGACAGGGACAGGGGTAAGCTTTGTGGAGGGCCTGGTTCTCTTGGACCCCAAGATCCGTTCGCATTGCATTAGAGTCTTCCTGACTGAATCAGTTAGCAGGCTCTATACAGATGTGCCTTTGGGTGGTCGTTACAGGTGATGTCAGCCCCCAGCCCAGATGGGCTTGTTCCTTCTTTCATGTACATTTTATTCTCAGCTGTTCCTTTTTTTTTTTTTTGCCACTTGTTTGTACAGGAAGTCCTCAAAGAATCTCAGACTAAACAGGAAGTGATTTGTTCCCATATAAATAGAGGTACCAAATGGAATGAGGTTGGGCAGGATAAGGAAAGGGGAATGGTTGACCCTGACCTAGAAGCTAGTTAGTTGTCCCCTTTAGTGGATTTTATACGAAGATCCCCTAAATACTTTTTAAAAATTTTATTTGAGGGGGAGCGCGCACGTGCACGAGCAGGGGAGGGGCAGTGGGAGAGGGGAAGCCGACTCCCCTCTGAGCGCAGAGCCTGCCATGGGGCTCAATTCCACAACCCCAAGATCACAACCCGAGCCGAAGTCCAGAGTCGGACACCCAACTGACTGAGCCACCCAGGAGCCCTATCCCTAAATACTTTTAAATATATAGGTTGTATACATTTGTAATAAATCTGCCCTTCTGATTTGGTCTCGTTAACTTGGAAATGAAACGGAATTGCTGGAGCTGCACCTGAGTCCATTTACCTTGATCCTCTTTGGTTACCCTCCTCCTTAGTAGATATTTTACCAAAAGGCCAAATTTTCAGGTGTATTTCTGTGGCTTTTAGGAAATTTACCATTTGTTTAGAGTATTTTTTCCTCATGTGAGCTTCAAAATAAAAGGATTGAATAATTTTGGAGCAGAGTATCTCAATAGTGTTTATGAGCATGAGCTTTGGAGACAGACCCTCATGGGTTTGAATCCCAGCCACGTCACTGACTAGTTGTGTCATTTAGGTGCGTGGGACATTTTTCCTCGGTAAAGTGGAATGTCATGAGATTTTTAAAAAATAGTATTTGGGGGCACCTGGGTGGCTCAGTTGGTTAAGCGACTGCCTTCGGCTCAGGTCATGATCCTGGAGTCCCGGGATCGAGTCCCACGTCGGGCTCCCTGCTCAGCAGGGAGTCTGCTTCTCTCTCTGACCCTCCCCCCTCTCATGCTCTCTCAAATAAATAAATAAAATCTTTAAAAAAAAAAAAAAAGTATTTGGGACTTGCTTGGTACCTAGTGAGCCCTCAAGTAGTAGTTGTTACTGCTGCTGCTTGTGTTACCGATGAAGGGGACTGCTAGGAAAGAGACAAGTATTCTCTTCTTTGTCCTGTTTGATTACTTGCTTTTACCCTTTCCTAATTCCAAAGCCACTGAGAATTAACCCCAGGCCAATCTAGCAAAGGAAATTCTCCCTTGGAGCTTTCAGCCCTGCAGAATGTGTGCTCTATTTCTTTTCTGGAAAGAGGAAATTACTCATTCTCAATTCCATCTTTTATCTTTTTAAAGATTTTAGCCGTCTTTGAGTATATAACATTCATTATCCATATGGGATGTTTGGAAAACTTCCTGTTTACTCCAGGGCACCCCTGATAAAGGATGTGGATAGTCATCTCATTGTTACTAACTAAACATGGCCTGCTTCTTATAAACACCTTTGTTTTGATAATGCAGTCTCACACTTGAGGTGTGACTGTGTGTCAACTTGCTGGCATCTTGTGTGATATTTGGAGGCTAGAAAATACAAAATTAGTGAGATGAGCAAGTGGGTCTCTATCCTGTTTGGAGTCTTTCCAACAGTTTCCACACCACCGTGAGTTCCCTTCTGGAAGCCTTACCGATGTTTGAGTTGCGTGTTGATACTCACTTTGTTTTTGTGCTTTCTTTTCTCTTTCCTGTACAGAAACCAAAGCCCAAACCCCGGCCATCCATCACAAAGGCAACCTGGGAGAGTAACTATTTTGGGGTGCCCTTGACAACTGTTGTGACTCCAGAGAAGCCCATCCCTGTTTTTATCGAGAGGTGTATTGAGTACATTGAAGCTACAGGTAAGAGTGCGACCCAGGGCTGATGACGGCTTTCACTGTCTACGGCATACTTTCCAGCGGCCTGAGCCCTCTGGGGGCTCTGGGATCATCTCTCCTTAAATGTGAGAGGCTTTCGGAGAAGGAGCTGAGCAGTCAGGACAGCGGTCAGACTTGCGGGTCCTCCGTCAGCATGTAGTTCTGAGGCTGTCATACAGGATCCGTTAGACCTTTCAGTGTGCGGAGCATCCTGTTCTCGGGACTGCAGCTGGGGCTGGTGTTAGGTGCCTCCTCTGTGCTCGCTCAGCTCCCTGTCAGAGCAGGCAGCCTGTCTGTCTGGGTCCCCGCGGATCTGTCAGCTGCTTGGGGGCAGGGGAAGGGTCCTGTTATCGTTGTGTCTGCAGCACCGTACTGGACACATGCTAGTGTGGTTTGGCTTAATACGGTGAAGGAGTGGTTGTGGCCGTTACAGCCCTTGGCTGTTGAGCCGGTGCCTGAGATTCATTATTGACAGAATTTTTTTACTGAGGTCAAAAACCAGCGAGGATCGTTGGATATCTTCTGGTCAGGCAGCTATATTTCAACTCCACTGACAGCTTGGTGTTATCATGAAGACCAGCCGTCTTAATAGTTTCCACATTGTTCTTGAAGTGACAAAATTTTCCCTGTGTTGGAAACATTTATTTCGTTCATTTAGTGTGATCCCATAACGTGTCTCTTTGGCCTCTCTTTTGAAACCTCTGGAGCTTCCGTTTTCATGCCACTGTTTGCCTTGGTTTTCTCCTGGGTGCTTTCAGAGCTGCTGAGTTTGAGGAGAAGGTAGCATAGCAGGCCCACGGTTATGTCAGTTCTTGAGCATTAACAGTTGAGCTCAAGAATATAGGCTTAAACTAATTTGAAACCAAGGTAGGGATTAGAGCCTTCCTCTGTGTTCTTTCTGATTCCAGTGTTATCTGCAATGATACTAAGTATTGTGTGGTGTGCACAGCCTCCCAGGTATCCTATTAAGCTGCATGACAGTGTTAATATTTACTTAGGATGTGCCAAATCAGGGAAAATAGGTTTCAAGTTGAAGCCTGCTAAAGACTTTGTAGTTATTTCCAGGGTTTTCTCTGCAACACACCGGGGTTGAATCACAGTAAGCACTTTGCCTAATCATAGCAGATCTGCAGCTTTGTTTAGTTCATTCTGTTCCCAAAGCCTTTTCTCAGTGTCCATCTTTTTGACACTGGTTTTATATCTATTTCTTTCTGGCTCCTCTCCCTTGGGCAAAGAGAAAATCTGCACAAAGATCTGATTCAGGGGGCGCCTGGGTGGCTCAGTCGTTAAGCGTCTGCCTTCGGCATAGGTCGTGATCTCGGGGTCCTGGGATCGAGCCCCGCGTCGGGCTCCCTGCTCCGCAGGAAGCCTGCTTCTCCCTCTTCCACTCCCCCTGCTTGTGTTCCCTCTCTCGCTGAGTCTCTCTCTGTCAAATAAATAAGTAAAATCTCTAAAAAGAAAAATCTTTATTAAAAAAGATTTAGGTGACTGAAGCCTCTACTTGTTGACCTAGCACTTCAGAGAGACAGTTTGTGTCATCTCAGGGAGGGGGAGGGCACTTTTTCCTGAACTTTTTGTTTTGAAATTATTTTAGATTTATTGGAAAGGCACAAAAATTATAAGTTTAAACAAATTGAAAGTTAGAAAAATCCCCAGGTTCCTCAAATGTATTTTACCAGTTTCCCCATACCATTCTTTCTGTATATATTTGTATCTTTTTTCTGAAATGTTTGAAAGTTTGCAGATCTGATGCACCTTTACTTCTAACTACCTCCGTGGGTATTTTCTAAAAACATTCTCTTATATAATCACCAAGCAGCTATCACACTTAGGACATTAACACCGACCCAGCACTAACCTACCTAATCTGTGGATATTTTCATTTCATCAGTTGTCCCAGTAATGTCCTTTATAGCAAAACACAAAAATTGTTTTGGTCCAGGAGCTAACCCTGGACCACATGATAGGTTTACTTGTCAAGCCCCTAGTCTCTCTTAATCTAGAACAGTTTAGTCTATTCATTTTTCATGGCCTTGATAGTTTTTTTGTTGTTGTATTTTAAAGCTTTTATTTATTTGACAGAGAGAGAGAAAGCAGGGGGAGCAGCAGAGGGAGAGGGAGAAGCAGGCTCCTGGCTGAGCAGGGAGCCCGATGCAGGGCTCGATCCCAGGACCCTGAGATCATGACCTGAGCCGAAGGCGCCCCAAGGCCTTGATAATTTTGAAGAATACAGATAAATTATTTTGTAGTAGGTTCCTCCTCAGTTTGGTGCTTTTTGTTTGTTTTTGGGGTGTTTTCCTCATTAGCTTCATACTTGCACCTGGGGCAGAAACAGCAGGGAAGTGATGCCGTGTCCTTCTCGATGCATCACATCATGTGGCACATGATGTCAGTTTGTCCCATCACTGGCAGTGTTCACTTTGATCACTTGGTTAAGGTGATGTGGTATGTACTAAGCTTCTCTACTGCAAAGCTACCCTTTGCCCGTAGTTTTACTCCCTGATTCCTTCAGCATTTATTAGTTGGTTTTCTCCTGTCAAGGAGAGCTTTCCCTTTTCACGGGGAGCCTTGTGTGAATGGTCTCCTCAAGTGGCTCACCTGTGGTAGCCCGAGGTGCCGGGATGTTAACCACATGCCCTCTAGCTGAGCACGTCAGTGGTCTTGACCTGCCCCACCCACCTTGCTTCTTTCGTTCTCAGCCTGTGATTCACTTTTTGCTCTCCAATGATAAAATTATGCCTCTCCTTGCCCTTCTGCTTATGAATCCTTTCGGATATAGGACTTCACCACCAGCCACTACCAAGCTGCTGCTTTTCTTAAAGCTCTGTGAGACTGCGCCAGTGTCTGCCCTGTCACCCAAAGCTTGGCGCTTCAGGGTCATCTCCAGTCAGCTCCCAAGTCTGTCACTTCTGCTTCATCATCTCTGGGCTTTGTCCCCTCCATTTCATTTCCGCTTCCCCACCATCACCCTCCGCAGTCCATCCTGATTACATGACCGTTCCTCTACCAAAAAGCTCTTCTTACTGCCTCATTGCCTACCAGACGCGGGCCGCAGTCTTGCCTCCTCCCATACACAGTACTGTTATGCTTGTCTGCCTGCCTTCCTGCCCCGCCCCCCCCGCCTTCCTCTCTCCCTCTCTCCCTTCATTCTTCTTTTTCTCTCCCCCACTTTCTGTTTTAACTACAACAAGCATTACTTTTTAAATTGTCTTATAAGAATACAAGCTGAATTCTTTATTTTTCCATTTTTAAAATTTAAATTAATTAACATATAATGTATTATTGGTTTCAGAGGTAGAGGTCAGTGATTCAGCAGTCTTGTGTAGTACCCAGTGCTCATTACATCACATGCTGTCCTTACTGTCTGTCATCCAGTTACCCCATCCCCCCACCCCCCCTCCACCGCAGCAACCCTCAGTTTGTTTCCTGTGATTAAGAGTCTCTTATGGTTTGTCTCCCTCTCTGGTTTCATCTTGTTTTATTTTTTCCTCTCTTCCCCTATGATTCTCTGTTTTGTTTCTTAAATTCCACATATCAGTGAGATCATATGATAATTGTCTTTCTCTGACTGACTTATTTCACTTAGCATAATACCCTCTAGTCCCATCCATGTCATTGCAAATGGCAAGATTTCATTTTTTTGATGGCTGAGTAGTATTCCATTGTATATATATACCATGTCTTCTTTATTCATTCTTCTGTCGATGGACATCTGGGCTCTTTCCATAGTTTGGCTATTGTGGACATGCTGCTATAAACATTGGGGTGCAGGTGCCCCTTCGGATCACTACATTTGTATCTTTGGGGTAAATACCCAGTAGTGCAATTGCTGGGTCGTAGGGTAGCTCTATTTTCAACTTTTTGAGGAACCTCCATACTGTTTTCTCGGGTGGCTGCATCAGCTTGCATTCCCACAAGCAGGATTTCTTGGTATTTCTCTGCCTTGTCTGTGTTCTTCGTGTAGTGTGAAATGTATCCGACATTCCTCCTTGCCTCTGGAGCTTGTCCTCGTTCTTCCAAGACTCCCCACCCCCAGTAGCCCTTTGAATGTAACCTCCCTGGTAGTTCTCAGGCACATTTCAACTTGCTGAGAATAGGATTCTCTGTTCTTATCTCCTGAGTGTGGCACACAGTATACATTACCTATTGATTAAATGAGTGGTCTTCAACCTGGAATACCTTAATTCCATTGTTTTCCCCTTCCTTCTTTCCTTCTTTCCGTCCTTCCTTCCTTCCTTACTCCCTCCCTCCTTTTAAATTTTGGTTATATACATCCCCTCGTTGGCATTAGTTTGTACTTCCGTAGAATTTCGGGAAAAAAATTAAACCTTGTATCTATGAATTTAGCGTGTGTGTGGGGGGGAGTGGATTGTGTGCTCTTTTCCCTAAAAGAATTTTTTTCCTCTTCATAAAATTTAGGCATGTTTATAGTAGAAATTCAGCAAATGACAAAAACTGTGAAAAAGAATTTAAAGAGTCATTGATCTTCCACTTAGTGAATACCACTGTTAATGGTCTGCTGTATTTCCTTATAGCCTTATTTCTCTGCATATGTGTGTTGGTTTTTAGTTTTACATAATTCAGAATATGCAGTATGATAGTTCTCAAAAATTTTTTAGCATAACTTAGATGAGGCAAAAGAGCCCTGAGTTTACCAGCTTACCTACTCCTGTTTCCCTGCAGGAAAAGAATTCAGTAACCAAGAGGTGGGTTGGAGGACCATTTTTTGAGAATCACTGCTTTTTATTTTTATTTTTAAATATTTTATTTATTTATTTGACAGAGAGAGACACAGTGAGAGAGGGAACACGAACGGGGGAGTAGGAGAGGGAGAAGCAGGCCTCCCGCAGAGCAGAGAGCCCAACGCGGGGCTCGATCCCAGGACCCTGGGATCATGACCCGAGCTGAAGGCAGACGCCTAACCACTGAGCCACCCAGGGGCCCCAAGAATCACTGCTTTTTAAACCAGACATTGCTTTGTGAGCATGCTCCCTGTCGTTAACTACTTCGTGAGAATATGACTTTTTTTTAATTTGAAGAGCAACCGGTTTTATTAAGTATTCATGAATCGGGCAGCATCCCATCTAGCAAGCAGAGGGGATCTCCCTCAAAGAATATGACATTTAATTGCTGCATAATGTTCCAGGAAAGTGCTGGATCACAGATCATTTAACCATTCCCCTGTTTGGGGGCTCATGTAGCATTTTCTTCTGATGTACTTAATACTTAAAGAAGCAGATTAGTGAGGACAGGCATTTTGGAGTAGTGATTTAGAGCTTCAGATCTGCAGTTAGACCAGGTCTGGAATCATTGTTCTGCCATTTGCTCATCTGTAAATGATGAGCAGGGTGATGACAGGACCTGCCTCCAGGGGCAGCCACTAGGGTTCCGGGGGACTTGCACTGAGGCGCTGAGTGTGGCGTGTGGCCCAGGCAAGGGCTCATTGTGTGCTGGTTGTCGCTGTAGCTTCACCAGTTGTACATTTGGTTCTTCTTTTGACTGCCCATCAGACTCTACCATTAAATGTAAATATCATGACTTGACTTTTCTCCCCAGCTTCTGAATTGTGAGTAGTATGATGATCACTCAGTATTCACCAGGGGTTAACATTTTGCCACATTTGCCCTTTGTTCCCCTAATTTTTATTGTTGTTAAACCATTTGAGAATAAGCTGCGCTCCTAAAAATCTCAGCGTTTATCCCTAAGCTTAAGGAGTTTCTCCTCTATAACTGCAATAACGTTATCACTTTTAAGAATAATAGCATTAATTCAGTAGTATTTCACATATGTTCCATGTTTAAATTTACTCAGTTGACTTAAAACTATCTCTTACAGCTGAGATTTTGTTCTAAGATCCAAGCAGTGTTCATAGTACATTTGGCTATTGCTTCCTTTGTCCCTTTCAGTCCAGAACAGTTCTCTTTGCCTTTTGTTTTGTTTTGAATGATGACCTTATTTGAAAAGTCTAGACAGTTGTCTTGTAGAATGTCCCCTTGCGTGGTGTGCTGTCTGTACCTCTCCATCACCCTCAGCTCCCTTCTGACACCACCCACGGCTGCCTCATCACGTGGCTTCTGTCTGAGCAGAGGCCTGGGACTGATGAGACTTTGTTGAATGAGTGAATGAATTATGGATTAGGTATTTTCCCAGGTCTGACTAACTTATACTGAACTTGCACTTAAGGGAGAGCCTCTGCTGCCACCTGACCTCTCCATCCCATCTCCCTCTCTTGCTCATGATAGAAGTCGTCCTATGACTCGTTTCCATGTGGTAATTCAGGCAGTTCGTCTAGCTGATTGGAGAGGACACTCCAAATGAAACGTGTTTGCCAGGTCTGTCCTAAGCAGTTCAGTCAAAAGTCGTAGTTTTTGTATCTTTCTCATACACCTGGGCACTTTGCTTGTCCTGGCAATAAAATATTGCATCATCACTTTCAAAGGCAGTACTTGGGAGCCCGTACTCCTGCCCACGGTGGTGGGAACGAAATCCAGAAAGAAGCCCCTTTCCTTGTGTGCCTCAGGGCCTGGGTTGCTCCCCACCCCTTCACAGCCAGGGTCCCGGCGGGCAGCAGTGCCAAAACCCTACTTGCCAAGACCTTGCATTGGAGAGGCAGGAGCGTGAGTGTTGTGAATTGGGACATCTTGAACCATCCCATCACCTTATTATTTTTTCTAATTACAAGAGTCATAAACTTGCTCACAGTAAAAAATTATTATAAATACAGATATATAACAAAGTGACAGTCCTTTAATCCCTATCTCTGGAAGTAATCTGAATAGTTGAATTATGTTTTCTGCTAATATTATCCTCCCCCAAACGCTTAAAAGCAGGAGATCATGTGCATACTGTTCTGAAGCTTGTATTTTGTTTTAATTTTACACTGTATATACCTTGGGCATCATCTTTATAATTCCATCCGGGCCAACTGCATTTTAATCTTAGACCTGAGAAGAGGGTGGGCAGGAGTTGGGGCGGTGGGGATTGGGGGTGGGAGAGCAGCTTTGTTTACCGGCAGCCCGACATTCCGGGGGTTGCCCGCGGCAGACACCTGTGACTGCCTTGTTTGCTCCTCATACTTGGTGAGTAAATTGCCAGCTCCTCCTAGACACAGACCAGAAGGAAAGGATCACTGCCTTCTCCCCTCAAAATTTGCTGCTCCTGCAGTCACCAGGACCCTGTTGGAGCTCTCCAGAGCCCCATGTTCTTAGGGCTTCTGCTAACGTTACAGGCGGAGATTGGTTTTGGATTGCATCTGTCTTTTTTCCTGAGCTTTCTGACCAGTTCACTTACCCTCGTTTCATATTTCCTAAAATTGGAACGTGTTCAAGAAATGGCCAGTAGGTAGAACAGCTTTTGGATTGATTTGCAGATGCTTTGAGCCCAGCCCAGGCTCAGAGAGCGCCTCTGTGCTTGCTGTGCTGATAGGATCACAGCTTTTCACTTTCTGCTCTAGTTCCGTGATCAGGCTGGAAAGGGGGCATGGATCTTCTGCAGCTGCTCTGGGGTCACCGCCGGAGGTCAGACTGACTTTATATTTCTGGCTAGAACACTTTCTTCCCCCAGTTTTCCTCCACATGGAATATTGTCAGGGCAGTGGAGCCCCTGACTCCCTTCTATAGTAGTGTGACTCCTGAGTGAAAAGAGAACATTGGCCAAGCTGCTCTCCGATGTATGGCAGGAAGTAGGAATATTCAGTCCTGGCCAGAGTTCATCTCGCTGGAGGACTCACTTTTATTTTTTTTTTAGATTTTATTTATTTGACACAAAGAGACACAAGCAGGGGGAGTGGGAGAGAGGGAGAAACAGGCTTCCTGCAGAGCAGGGAGTCCGATGCGGGGCTCGATCCCAGGACCCTGGGATCATGACCTGAGTAGAAGGCAGACGCTTAACGACTGAGCCACCCAGGCACCCCTGGAGGACTTAACTTTTAGAGCCCACTCACAGTCCTCCTGTATCCTAGTATGCTATCTTTACACCTCACTGTGGTCACAAAACGGTTTTAAATCCCAATTTTTTTTAATTTCTGTTAAGCTTTATTTTATTTTATTTTTATTAACATATGTATTATTTGTTTCAGGGGTACAGGTCTGTGATTCATCGTCTTACACAATTCACAGCGCTCACCATAGCACATACCCTCCCCAATGTCCATCACCCAGCCACCCCATCTCCCCTGCCCCCCCCACTCCAGCAACCCTCAGTTTGTTTGCTTAATTTGTTTGATTAAGAGTCTCTTATGGTTTGTCTCCCTCTCTGGTTTCGTCTTGTTTCATTTTTCCCTCCCTTTCCCTATGATCCTCTGTCTTTTATCAAATTCCTCATATCAGTGAGATCATATGATAATTGTCTTTCTCTGATTGACTTATTTCACTTAGCATAATACCCTCTGGTTCCATCCATGTCGTTGCAAATGGCAAGATTTCATTTTTTTGATGGCTGCATAATATTCCTGTGTGTGTGTGTGTGTGTGTGTGTGTGTGTGTGTGTGTGTACAGCACATCTTCTTTATCCATTCATCTGCTGATGGACATCTAGGCTCTTTGCATAGTTTGGCTATTGTGGACATTGCCGCTATAAAAATTGGGGTGCAGGTGCCCCTTCGGGTCACTACATTTGTATCTTTGGAGTAATTAGCCAGTAGTGCAATTGCTGGGTCATAGGGTAGCTCTATTTTCAACTTTTTGAAGAACCTCCATACTGTTTTCCAGAGTGGCTGCACCAGCTTGCATTCCCACCTTTCTCTGCATCCTCGCCAACATCTGTCGTTTCCTGACTTGCTAATTTTAGCCATTCTGACTGGTGTGAGGTGGTATCTCATTGAGGTTTTGATTTGTATTTCCCTGATTCCAAGTGATGTTGAGCACTTTTTCATGTGTCTGTTGGCCATTTGGATGTCTTCTTTGCAGAAATGTCTGTTCATGTCTTCTGCCTATTTCTTGATTGGATTATTTGTTCTTTGGGTGTTGAGTTTGATAAGTTCTTTATAGATTTTAGATACTAGCCCTTTATCTGATATGTCATTTGCAAATATCTTCTCCCATTCTGTCAGTTGTCTTTTGGTTTTGTTGACTGTTTCCTTTGCTTTGCAAAAGCTTTTTATCTTGATGAAGTCCCAATAGTTCATTTTTGCCCTTGCTTCCCTTGCTTTTGGCGATGTTTCTAGGAAGAAGTTGCTGTGGCTGAGGTTGAAGAAGTTGCTCCTCAAGGATTTTGATGGATTCCTGTGTCACATTTAGGTCTTTCATCCATATTGAGTCTATTTTTGTGTGTGGTGTAAGGAAATGGTCCAGGTTCATTCTTCTGCATGTGGCTGTCCAATTTTACCAACACCATTTGTTGAAGAGACTGTCCTTTTTTCCACTGGACATTCTTTCCTGCTTTGTCGAAGATTAGTTGACCATAAAGTTGAGGGTCCATTTCTGGATTCTCTGTTCTGTTCCATTGATCTATGTGTCTGTTTTTATGCCAGTACCATACTGTCTTGATGATGACAGCTTTGTAATAGAGCTTGAAGTCCAGAATTGTGATGCCACCAGCCTTGCTTTTCTTTTTTCAACATTCCTCTGGCTATTCGGGGTCTTTTCTGGTTCCATACAAATTTTAGGATTATTTGTTCCATTTCTTTGAAAAAAGTTGATGGTAATGTGTAGATTGCTCTAGGTAGCATAGACATTTTCACAATATTTGTTCTTCCAATCCATGAGCATGGAACATTTTTCCATTTTCTGGCCCAGTTTTGAGCCAGAGTGTGGGAAGGGAGAAACATCCATGTTCTACAGCATAGAAACCCCCTGAGGGAACTTCCAAGTGTCACTGCCCCCCATCCCGGGAGGTCCAGTATCCTGGAGGCTGAACGCCTCATGCCCTGCTCATCTGGGCACTGCTGCATGTATTCCCCAGGCCCGTGGCCTCGCTTGTCAGCCATGAACTAAAAATACCATTCTCTAGGAATGATTTTTTCTGAATAATATGTGAGACTAAACCTGCTTGGCCCCTCTTTCTGTGATCTTTAACCTTTTTCTTTTGGCAGTGGGAGCGGGCGGGGTGGCAGTAGCAAAAATGATTTCCCATCTAATAGTCCTTTTCTTAATTACTTTGCTTACTAAGAGGTGACCAATTCCACTAGCAAGTGCCACAGAGGGCTGAGAAAAAAATTGTTCCCAGGGAGAAGCAGTTTCATGTGGGCAGAAGGCCCCTCTTCTACGTCTAGAATTATAATGCATTCAGAAAATACCGTATTAATATCTGGTAGGCCATGGTTTTGTTAGTGCAGCTTAATTTCAGTGTGTCCCCGTGGAACGAGAAGGTCCCTGCAGTCAAGGAAGCCTGGCAGCTGTTTAAAATAATAATGCCAAAGATGGTCTGCCATCACATTAACTCTCCCCATTCTCTATTCCTGACACATTTATTGAGTGCTTGCTATGATCCAGGCATTGTACTGGGCACTTGGCATATGTGACCTCATTTCACAAGAGATTGTTTTGTTGCTCCAAGAACCCAGATGCGGCAGGAAGCTGGCCCTTGGGAGGGGTCAATGTCTTTTATCAACCTTAGGGAGACCCCAGTGTCAATAAAGTGCAGGGCTAGCCTGGCTGGAGAGAAGGTGGCAGCCTTAACAATCTCTTCCACTACTCTCTTGGAAGGACTCTTACCTGGTGACAGGACTGGGGTGCTGCTTTTCAAGGCAGCGCCTACCTGGGCACGATATTGCAGCTGAAACTCATATTTCTTATTTTTTTCTTTTCAAATCTTTATTTAAATTCTAGTTAGTTAACATCATATTTATTTTCAAACCCCTTTCCTGCAGAGCCTGGAATTGAGCCACAGAATAGAGCCTTAGGGTTTCAGTGCTTGCACTTCACAGGCTGTGTAATGCAAGAGGGGCCTCTTTATTTGCCTTCTGGGGCACTGCTCCTCGATGGGCAGCAGAATCAGGTCAAGCTTGACCTCTCTGGTTTAGTAGGAGAATGCAGGATACAATACCAAGTGGTTATAGAAAGATAGAAACTTCCTGATAAGTCATTAGTAGGTCTAAAAATTTCTAGCTTACTGTCTTTTTGTTGGGGTTGGGGGAGGTCTGCAGATTTCATTCATTCAACAGGTATTTACTGACTTTATATTAATGAAGCCCCTCCTGTATGCTAGGAACTGGGTTGAACTAAAGTATCCCCCATGATGTCCAAGGGTGGGAGAGTTAGACATAATCACACAAATGCATAATTAATTCAGGCAAGGAACATTATTGGATTTTAAAATCACTGGGGAATTTAATGAGTAACAGGACCAAGTAAGGATATGGAGTGATTAGAACCCTCACACACTGCTGATGAGAATATAAAAGGGTAGACTACCCTTTGGAAAACTCTTTGGCAGTTTATTAAAAGCTAAATGTACACTCACCATCCTACTCCTAGGTATTTGCCCAAGAGAAAGGAAAACAAAACATATTCACACAAAGACTTGTACTCAGCTGTTTCTAGCAGCTTTGTTCGTGAGAGCCCCAAACTGGAAACCACCCAGTGTCCATCAACAGGTGAATAAACAAACTGGTCCATCCATCTACTGGAATACTACTCAGGGGCCAAAAGGAAGAATTACAGCTACACTCAGCAGCATGGTTGGATCTTAAAAGCATTATATGCTGAGAGTGATTCAGGCAGACACAGAAGACTACAAGTTCTGATTCCATTTATATAAAGCTCTGTAAATGCAAACTAATCTATAGTGATAGCAGGCAGATTGGTGGTTGCCTGAGAGCAAGGAGTGGCAAGAAGAACTGATTGCAAGGGGACATGGGAGAAACTTGGGGATGATAGAAATACTCTATATCTTGGTTGTGGTGATGATTTCACTCATGTATGCATATTCAAAACGATCAAATTGTACCCTTTAAATGGATAGAGTTTATCGTATATAAATTATACCTCAATAGTTAATTTTTTAAAACTTAAAAATAAAATCACTGGGGAACAACAGTTCTGAAGGAACTTGATACTTACATGGTCTCAAAATACCACCCGACACGTTAATTACCAGGGGAAATGTACCTTTATAATGGAGAGATCCGGGGGTTACTGCCTTAACAAGGGGACCGGACCTCGCACCCCTACTGTTAGTTCAACCAAACCTTGTGTGTCTCTTTGCTGAAAACACGTAATTTAAATCTGAATCTTACCATGAAGAAACAATTAGACAAATCCAGAATGTGGATTTGGAAGACAACTGGCCTGGACTCCATCAAAAAGGTCAATGGCACGAAAGAGAGAACAGTTTGAGGGCCTACTGTAACTTCTGCGTTTATAACATAAACACATTTCCCATTCAGATAGCCCAGTGGTAGGACCCTAAGCTTTGGTGTCACCCCTGGCATCCTCACTTTTGTAGGTAGTAGCTGGCCTTCAGCTTGAACTGGCTAAGCCTTCTTTTTCTATTCTTTCAAATTGGGAATAAAAATAGTAGTTCCTTCAGAGAGAGTTTTTGAGAATTAAATGCACTCCTGTTTGTAGTGTTCTCACATAATGCCTGGTATACAGTGATCATTCAGTTGATGTCAGCCATTATTTTGGTGGCTCCTGTCACTGACTTGCTGTGGTTGTAGAAATCCAAACAGGACATCTCCCCAAAACAGTAATGGATGAGATTGGACAGCGTCTAGAGGCAGTTTTTTTAAAACTTCTCATTGAAGTATAGCATCCATTAAAGAAAAGTACACCCATCATTAAAGTATAGCTCAGTGAACAGCCACAAACTGAACACAACTGTGTGACCAGTTTAGGAAACAGAAGATGAGTGGTTCCCCCCAGAAACCTTTTTACCAGGGATCACCACTATCCTGGCTTCTAACAGTATAGAGTAATTTTGTCTTTTTATGCTTGAAAAGTGGACTCATACCAAATGCGCAGTTTTGTTTCTGGCCTCTTTCACTCAACATGATGTCTGTGAGGTTCATCCATCCCATGGTTGAATCCATAAATTCACCCATGTGATTGGAGATCGTTCTCCTTGCTGTATGCTCTTCCGTCATATGAATAATCCACTATTTATTCATTCTGCTCTTCTGGATATTTGGGTACTTTCCAGTTTGGGGCACTGCTGTGAACATTCTTGTACATGAATTTTGGTGCATATGTGTGCACTCGTGTGCTTCGAGTATATACCCAAGAGTGAGGCAGCTTTTAATAATTAATTTTAGCATGTTGAACATGACAGTTTAAAAGACCTATCAGTCCCTGAAGGGATAATCATCTGTGAAGCTGTGAGCTAAAGCAGTAAGGGTTCTCTTTGCTACCTGTTCATGGCTTTGTGTTTCATGTCTTTTAAGGAGAAAGGGGTGGTTCTGGCAAGGGCGTGTATGGGTACTCAGAGCTGTCTCACATATTCTTTTAGCAGCTGGATCATCCCTGTTTGCAAAGTGTGCCTGGCTTGAAAGAATCTTAATTTCTTCCAGTACCTTGTGATATAACTGTTTTCTTTCCTGGGGTTCTGTCTGTGGTTTTGAGTTGAGACTGTGGTTAGCACAGATCGTGATAACTCCATGGTGTTTACATGCCAGCCCATTGTAGAGCATTGCTCTCCGATTTGATTTTGGCTATTTTGCCACACAGGTAAGTAGGTGTTCTTATTGATACTCACCGGTGAGACTCCAAAATGAAAGGTTCAGCCCTGGGGGCAGTTTGTGAGGGGAGGAAGGGTGAGGCTTCAGAAGCTGGGGTGAGTGCCGAGCCCCATAGCCATGGCTTGAGGGCTGTGGCTGTAATTCAGCTTGTCTGCATCGTTCGCAGGTCAGAGGTGGCGCTCATCTCCGCTGTGTAAATGGAAGCCCTCTCTAAAAATGATCTTTGACAGATACTTAGAGCTGTGACCTTCCTCCTGATTTAGCTCATTTGCCTGGGTAAATGAGCAGAGTGCTTTCTGTGTGGCAGATTTAAATTTCACCACTAATTGAGGGTAGCATCTTTAGGGAGAAATGCTTGCCATTAGATCAGAGGCCTTTGGGAGACAGCCTGGCAACAAACACATCAGGGCAGATTAAGGCAGGAGGTGGAGATGGGGAGAGTACAGAGTGCATCTGTTATGAGTAGCTGTGGGACGGGCAGCAGAGAAGCCAAGTGAGGACTTCTGCCACACGCCCCAGGGGGGACCATGCGCGCACGTGCCATGTACACGTCATGTAGGTTTTGGTAGCCTTTTTTCCCCGTTTTGTCTTGCTCCTGAATAAATCTGTACAGGATGAACCTGGAGCAAAGTGCCTGAATTCGAATCTCCACTCTGCTCCTTGTGAGCAAATGTTTAACCTGGACAGTGACTCCATTTCCTTGAGTGTAAAATGGGGATGGTAATACTTTGAATCATGGAGATGGTTCAGTATGTTAAAGACCTTATGAGAGTACCTGGTGGGTCATCAGGGATAATTAGCCTTAGCTGCTGCAGCTGCTTCTAGTGCCACTGTTGATACGGTCGAAGGGGCACCTAGGTGCACCTTCCACTCTAGGGAGGCCTCGAACCTTGTGGGAGCCCTCATTTGCCAGGCCCTTGCTGCCCGCTGGGCCTTGTGCCCTTCACCGTCAAGGTCTGGTCCGGGCTTCTCCCTTAGGGAGAACAGCCCAGTGACTCACTATCCCTTCTGAGATCCTGAGGGCCAGAGAGCAGAGTGGGTCAAGCAGGGACTTTGGAACCCGTCACACTTGGTTTAAAATTCCAGCTCTGCTCCTTCTCTTAGCTCAACTTGCCTTAGCCTCTGAGTTGTGTGCTTCCTGTGTAAAATGCAGCTAATGGTAATACCTACCTTTTTAGGATTGTGAGGATTGAATGGAATCGTGCATATCAGCTGCTTGGCCTGGCACATAGTAAACACTTAGCAAGGGGAGCCCTTGTTCTTGTGAAATTGTCAGTGCTGACTTCTTGCTTGTCCTCTGATTATTTCATGGGCTGCTTTTGAATCCCAGTTTAGATGTTCATTCCTCAGGGCAGCCTGTTGTTTTAGATCCCCCCCATGCTTACTTGACCTGTGGTAAAGGCTTGGGAATCTTCTTTTCCACAGAGCTATCCTCACCTCCGTTTTACCTCACTCTTGAGGTAGGTAGTCCCCTGTGCATTGATTTCTCTGCCTGGTTCCAGAGTTCCAGGGACCCGAGTACCTAGAATCATAAGAATCCTGTTCTTATTTCACTCACCCAGCACTTATATACTATGTGCCATGCACTGTTGAGATGCTGAGGATGCGGTATTGGACAAAACAGATAAAAATCCTTGCTCTTATGCAGCAGACATTTTAATCTAGTGGGGGAGACAGACAATAACAAATAAAATATATATAAAGAATCTTGATGATTAGTGCTCGAGAGGATAAAAATGAAGCAGGAAAGTGGGATGTGAAATGTCTGGAGTAAGTGTTAAAATTTTAGATACGGGGAGCTGGGGGAGAGTGTCTTATGATGGGAGCCTGGTGGAAATGAGGGAGGGAACCATGCCATTACCTGGGGAAGAACCTTCCAGACAGAGAAGAGCCAGTATGAAATTCCTAAGAGTAGAACATTCCTGGTAAGGGCCTTGGCTTTTACTGAGTGAGGTAAGAAGTTGATGGAGGGTTTTAAGTGGAGGGACCGTATTTGGCTTTTGCTCAATAAAATAACTCTGGCCACTATGTAGAGAACAGTCCTGACCCTTGGGGACTTGAATGCTCTTGCTCTCCTTGTGTTTCTGCAGATCTTCCTGCATTCTGCGCTTCCTTTCTCTGGATATGTAACCAGTCCCCTGTATTGCTGGCGTGGGTTGACCTAGATCCTTAGTTTAGACCTGAAAGGATGGAGGGGTATAACTCAGCATGGGTAGGGAGGCAGGGGGAGAGCCTGGGTTAGAGCCAGAACTGGGAGAATGCAAGAAACGGTAAGCAGATGGGGCAGCCGCCGAGCCTGGCTTGCCTTGCCAACCTCCTCTTTCTTCACATTTTCCAGTTTTGTGCCTCTGTCTCTTTGCTCACATGTCCCCCCAACCCCTGCACCTGACAAATCCCCACTCTTTCTAAAGTCTTCACACTCTAGAGCTGCCTCTTTTACAGCACATTTTGCCTTGTATTAGGGTTAATAAGGCCGTAAGGGTGGGGCCCTTGATCTGATAGGATTCGTATCCTTCTAAGAAGAGACACGAGAGAGGTCTCCCCAGAAACCGAATTGGCCAGTAATTTGATCATCTTGGACTTCCCAGCCTCCAGAACCGTGAGAAAATATATTTCTATTGTTTAAGCCCTCTAGTCTCTGGTATTTTGTCATGGCAGCCTGAGCAGATGAATACAGATGGCCGGGCGATTGACAGAGGCATCAGAACTCCTAAGATCCTTGAATTAGGGGCCAATTCTTTCTTGGTTTATGCATTCCCGTGGGGCCTTGCTGTCCAGCGACCTCAGTCAGGGATCTTTGTGTTCGCTTGGCCAGAAGAGAGCAACTGGGTCAGTAAGAATGGGAATTGAGGCAACAGAGAAAGTCAGGAGGCCTAAGACTGGTAGAAGGAGATGTGGAAGAATGCCACTTGAGAATCCTGGTCTGAAAAGATAAGCTTGCTCTTTTGTGTAGGGCCTGGCTCTCAGGTGGTTTGTTTGTTTGAAATGTAAGCTGACTTGGGTATCAGGCAATTGAATCCCACTTTTTCAAACAGAGATGGTGTAAAGGCCGTATGATTTCATCCCTGTTTGCCTTCTTTCACTCCTGGCTGGAATCCTTTGGCTGTTTGAATTTGGTGGCCTCCCAGCAGTTTGAAGAAAAACAAACTCACACAATTTATCTTTTCACGTAAGCTGCAGTTTGGTTGAAACAAGACCTTTCTAATACGTAGTCCAGAGCTCCTGATAACTGCAGCTACAACTAGTGTTTCTGTTTTGTGATCTGTTTTTTCGTGTTTGAAAAGCCACAACAGAAAACTCTTTCTTCTGTTGTGGTTGTCAGGAGCCAGCATTTGGGCTGTGGCAGCAAGAGAGTGTTTTTGTAGAAACTTAATCTAGAATGAAGTATTTCACTTCCTAGGCAGAGAGTGTGTACTCCTCTGTAACCCATAAAGCAAGTAAAGGACCCCAAATCTGAGTAAATGCAAAATTCTTCTGAGTCTTGAAAATGTAGGTTATGTATTTGTTGTTGTTTTGTTTTAATATCACTAAGACTAGATGAGGAAAAATAAGACTGAAAATACCTGGCCTGAGCTGAACTAAATAAAACAATTCTTGATTCTAAGAAGCCCCTTGGTTCTCAGCTGCCCTTATCCATGCAAACCAGCGTTGGGGGAAGGGTCATGGGCAGCACAGTAAGTAAGGTATTAATGAAAAGTCAGCCTGGTTTGGAAAACATGGAAATGGGCTGAGATGCACATCATCTGATGGCAGGAATGTGGTAGTAGCAGTTTTAACAACAATCATGATGAAGATAATTAACATTTCGGAGGCCCAGTCCTGAGCTCTTTGTAAGCGTGACTTCATTTCATCCTTGCTGGGAGGGTGGAGCCCCAGAGGAGTCGGCCCTTGCCCACACACAGCTAGCCTTTCAGCAGCCTTCTTGGCAGCATTTATGTAAGGTCAACAATATCTTCCTAATCTGATCATCTCTATTTCACATTTCCTGTATTTTAGGTAAGGAAGCTTTATCTTCTGTATGATCTTGGAAGGGAAAGACTTATGCATCATTTAAATAATACAACCAAGATTACAGGGGGAGAACCCCTTAAACCATCTGAAAAAGAAAATGGCTATCTTTTTTATAAAATGGAAATTGCTATATTACTGTCAGACTTCTGTTCTTGAAAGATCTGAAGAAGAAAGTAAAAATGAGCCTTAATGCTGCCACCCAGTTATAACCATCATTTAACAAGAAAGAGAATACAGCAGAGCGGTCAAGAACAACCCACCAGAATTGTTCTGCTTGGGTGCCAGGCCTGGTTCTGCCACCTCATTAGCTCTGCGATTTGGGGCAAGTTACTTACCCTATCTGAGCCTCGCTTCCTAGTCTACTAAGTGGGGTTGATGATAAAAACAGTATTTTAATATGTCCACATGTCCTTCTAGGTTTGACCAGCTATTTCTACACATTTGGTAAATATAGTACTTGTGGATCACTCTCAACATACTAACGACAGGGAGATTTTTAGCTCTTCTTTTTTTTTTTTTAAAGATTTTGTTTATTTATTTGAGAGAGAGAATGAGATAGAGAGAGAGAGCATGAGAAGGGGGAGGGTTAGAGGGAGAAGCAGACTCCCTGCTGAGCAGGGAGCCCGATGCGGGACTCGATCCCGGGACTCCAGGATTGTGACCTGAGCCGAAGGCAGTGGCTTAACCAACTGAGCCACCCAGGCGCCCTTTAGCTCTTCTTAAAAGCAGACCTTCTGGGGCGCCTGGGTGGCTCAGTTGTTAAGCGTCTGCCTTCAGCTCAGGTCACAGTCCCAGGGTCCTGGGATCGAGCCCGGCATCAGGCTCCCTGCTCAGCGGGGAGCCTGCTTCTTTCTCTCCTGCTCCCCCTGCTTGTGTTCCCTCTCTCGCTGTGTCTCTCTGTCAAATAAAGAAATAAAATCTTTAAAAAAAAAAAAAAAGCAGACCTTCTAATACGGTTGTTCAGATGGTACTGTCCCTCATCTTTTTTTTTTTAAGTCTGATTTAAACTAATAAATATATGGCTTAGATGATTTATTCATCCAAATAGGCTTTCTCAGTTTCTTCAGATTTGGGCAGTTGGGCATAGTAACCATTTTGGTCCGGTGGCAAGGTGACTGATGCAGGTATCAGAACATCTGACTTTTAGTTCTGATCTGTCGTTCACTCGTTCAGGCAATTAGTGAGACTCTTCAGTAGTCCAGAAGTCAGGGAATAGGACATGGTCCCTGCCCTTAGGAGTTAAGAAGTGAGAATGGGCAAATAGGTATAGGAGGAGGGACATGTCTGTGTACAAAAGACTATGAGAACCCAGGGGAGAGCACTAGAGTCCTTTCGTCTCTCTCAGCCTTAATGCTTCAATGCAGAATGGAGCTGATGTCTGCTTTACCTGTGCTCCATGATGGGTGATATCGAAGATCAAGAGAGACACATGGAGGGGTGCCTGGCTGGCTGAGTAGATAGAGCATGTGACTCTTGATCTCGGGGTTGTGAGTTCCAGCCCCATGTTGGCGTGGAGGCTACTTTAAAAAAAGAGAGGGAGAGAGACACATGGACATGTTTGTAAATTATAAAACTTTGCGGCTATTCTTGTCTTGAGGTGTGTTGGTCTCCTAATCTGAGAAGTAAGGCCTTCATCTGTCCTTGAATAGGTATGTGCTAGGTACTGTAGCTCATCCAGCCGTTACAACAGCCCTGTGAGTTAGACCCTCTAATAATGCCGTGAAGATTAGAGGTGACTGGCAGCCATGCTTTCCCAAGTAAGGAGCTGGATTACCACAGCTTTGGTCTTATTTCTTGCATATCTTGCCTGTTAAGAGGTTGGCAATATAATCATTACCTGTACTACAGTGGCTCCCAGACGTTTTGATTTAGTGGGCCAGTACGGTCACCCTCAGCATTTTGGGGGTGATACAGGGTTACCAAGCATTTTCTGTTCTTCCAGGCAAAGACATTAAATTTTGTAAACTATCTATTAGACAAATCACGTGAAACTAATATTACTTTGTATGTTAACTAACTGGAATTTAAATAAAAACTTAAAAAAAAAACGCATCCTATCTATTAGACAATTATTTCACAAAAGTGAGAATACTTTATCCACCCCAAAGTAGCAGAAAAGATGATTTCAGAATACGAGCTCGTCCACTATTAATTTTTTTTATCATGTGTTTGGTATGAAATGCAGGACAGTATGCATTGAAAAAGCAAGTCCCCCTCTTAGCCTTCTGCCCAGAGTACTCCCTTCCTCTGTATGTAAGTTACAGGTGTCCTTGTTCCTCACTTGACTATAATGTTTCTTCCCTATAAAATATATTCCTAATGTTTCTTCCTTAAAGAATGTATTCCTATGTTTGTTTTACAGCTGAATTTTCCCTTGTTTCTTTTGGCCTCTGGGCTTTTGATATATTTAGGAAGGGTTATTCCAATCAGGATTATTTTCGAAAGTCTGCCATCATTTTTTCCTAGTATTTTATGGTTTTATTTTTATCTAAAATTTATTTTGTGGAAGATGCAACATTATTTCAGTTGGGACAGCATTGTTGATTGCATCATGCATCATCTGTCTTCCCGCCACTGATTTGAAAACCACTTGTAGTATATACCAAATTCTTCTATTTATTGGGGTGTCTTTCTGAACCCTCTCATCTCATTGACCTAGCTAGCTAGTTACTCATCCAGTCCATGTGCCAGAACTACATTATTTTATTTACTGTAGTTTTATAGGTAGCCACTTTGAGGTTTTCTTGGCTTTTCTTGCTTTTGTTTATTTTTCCATATGAACTTTAGAACCTATTTGTTTAGTTTTAAAAATAAACCTTTTGTAATCCTATTGGGATCTTATTAGATCATACATTAACTTTTTTTTTTTAAATTTTTTTAAAAGATTTTATTTATTTATTTGACAGAGAGAACGCGAGCGAGCACGCACAAGCAGGGGGAGCGGCAGGCAGAGGGAGAGGGAGAAGCAGGCTTCCTGCTGAGTGTAGAGCACTACACGGGGCTCCATCCCAGGACCCTGGGATCATGACCTGAGCTGAAGGCAGATGCTTAACCGACTAGCCAGCCAGGCGCCCCTTACATTAACTGTTGATAGCTTTGGGTTATGTTGTCTTTTGTGTTCCTCAGTCTTATTTTAAAGTTTTCTTAATATAGTTCTTGCACATTTCTTTTTGGATGCATGTTTAAAAAGGAACTAAATAGGTGGGTGTTGATATATAGATGAAGGTTTTGATTTCTGCATACTAACTTTGTACCCAAACTCCTTACCGAACTTTTTATTGCTTGTAATAATTTCAAATTATTCAGTCTGCTTTATTGAAATATAATTTACATACAATAAAACTCACCAATTTTAAGCGTGACTCAGTGAGCTTTGACAAATGTATATAGTTACGTAACGATAATCACATCAAGATATAGAACTTCCTGGGTTTTTTTCTGGTAAATTTATAATATCTGTAAATAATTATCATTTACTCCTTTCCCCTGTATTTATTCCTCTGATTTTTTTTTCCTCTGGACTAATTATATTGACCAGTAGTACCTCCAGGACAATATTAAATAATACTGGTAATGGTGCATATTCTTACCTTGTTTCTTGTTGACTTTTAGGATGAGATAAATGTGGGGCGACCTGATTGGGTGGGGGCCAGCAGTGGCGCAGGCAGTGAAAGAATTCACCTGAGCAGAGCAAAGGGAGATAAAAGTTTATTGAATACACCGCAAGGGAGAGACTGTCTGCTATGAGGCAGTGGGGTGGGGAGGCTGTTAAAAGGGGAAAGTGAGGAAGTATGGGAACATGTGGAATTTTCCTTTTTTGGTACTTGTATCCAGGTGTAAGTAACCCGTTGGTCAGCTAGGGCTTATGGATATTTTGAGGTGGGTTGCCTAATGGGCCTGTTTGTATTTAGCCAGTGGTTTGGGGCTCCCTGGGGGCCTTCTATCTTACTCCATTTTCCATTGTTCAAGTTGGTTAACTAAAAGCGGCCTCTACGATAAATATATATATTTTTTTCATTTTGAAGGATTTACTTATCCGTCCTTTTTTACTAAGAATTTTTTGGTTTTATTGTTATCAGGAGTGGAGTTAGATTATATTAAATGCCCTTTGAGCTGTTATGAAGTTGCAGTCATTATAGTTTTTCTCCATTCAGTCTATTTAGGAATATATTAAATTAATAATTTTCTACTTTTGACCCACCCCAGCAGTCCTAGAATCATGCTTGTTGTGATAGAATGGGAAATAGATATTTGGTCTTTGTCCTCGGTTTCTGACACTTAGCTCCAAAAACCTTTGGAATTTGGGAATGATTAATGTCTTTTGTATGTTAATGAGGTGACGGGTGACTGGGGTCCCTAGATAGCTTCAAGATGGAGGCTGGTCACCAGAAAGACCTAGGAACTTGAAGCCTTATCCCCACCATCTGGGGAGGGTCAAGTAGCTGGAGACTGAGTTCACTCACTAGCAGGCCTGTGATGTAGATTTAATCAGAAATACCAATGTAATGAAGCCTCTGTAAAAACCCTTAAATGATGGGATTCAGAGAGCTTCCTGGTTAAGGTGTTGGGAGGGTGGAGCCCTCAGAGAGGCAGGGAAGCTCCATCCGTCTTCCCGAACACCTTGGCTTCTCTTCCCTTCGGCTATTCCTGAGCTGTAGGCTTTATAATAAACTGGTAATAGTAAGTAAAAGGTGTTCCTGAGTCCTCGGAGTTGTTCGGGGAAATTATCAAACCTACAGAAGGTGTTGTGGGAGCCCCCAGTTTATAAGCTGTCAGAAGTACAGGAGGGCCCGAGGCCTTGACTGGCCTCTGAAGCAGAGGCCAGGCTTGTGGGACTGAGCCCTTAACCTTTGGGGTCTGCACTGACTCCAGGTAGTTAGTGTCAGAATTGAAGTGAATTGGGCACTCAGCTGGTGTCCAGAGAATTGGTCGGTGTGAGAAAAAAACCCACACACATTTGGTGTTGGAGGTGTTGTGAGGAAAAACAGATCACTTGGTCATACATAGCATATTATTTTTAAATGTGCTGCTGAATGCTATTTGCTAATAGTTTTTGCATCAGTATTCATAAATACAGTTACTCCATGGAGATTTTTGTTTCCTTTTGAATGCTCAGAAATGTTTATTGTCTTTATATTCAGTGGCATTTTTACTGGATGTGAAATAATTGGGTTATCCTTTCTTTTGTTGATGACTCTGTAGGCACAGCGCTGCTCTTCTCTAGCGTGGACCGTGCGTTGGGGAAATACGAGGGCAGCCTGTGTTTTACCTGAACACTTTTTTTTTTTAAGTTCAGTAAGTTTATTAGGATATACCTTACTAATTGAACTAAATCACTTTTTCCTGAAACATAGTGAGCCCTTTTAATCTGTGGATTTGAGTCATCTTAACTTCTGTTCTATGTGTCCCTTGCTGGGTTTTCAGCAATGTCTTTTCCGTGTGTTTTTTATTTCCATAATGGAAAAATATTTACATTTCTGTTCTACTTCTCTGAGCTTGGCCTGTAAATGTTTTATCTACTGTTGTTGTCTCATATCTTTTTTAAGTACTTGTAGCTAACTCTGTTTTACACACTTTCACAGAGGGTATTGCATTTTTCATTTTTTTTTTTTAAATTCATGGGAATATATTTTTATTTACCGCATGGCAACATTTTGTGATATATGTTCTTTGCAGTTAGTTTTTCTTGTAACTTCCTTTTTGCTGGTGGTCTTCTTGGAGATCTTGGGCACTTTCTTTTTTTAATTGTGGTAAAATACACATAATATAAAATTTGCTGTCTTGACCATTTTTAAATGTACCGTTCAGTATGTGCTGGATCCTTTTTCGATTTTCATTCATCTTTGAATGAAGTGATTCCTCATCTAGAAATTCTCCCCGAAAATCTTCGGGGAAAAGGGCTGGCTTAGCTGGAGTTTTCCTTAAATATTCTATATGTAAACTGCGTACTTGCCTGTCTTGCCCTCAGACATCTGGAATCAGTGGTTGTGATGCCTCAGGCAGTCTCTCCATTGCCCTGCCTCGCTGATAGACTGCTTCCTGTAGGTTTGACCTGTGTGTGCGAGTCTTCATGCCAGATGGGTCTGCCTCCGTCACCCAGTCCCTGAGCCAGTTCCCACTGGTTGAAACAATGGATTGCTGGTTTTGCCCCCTTAGAATGAAGGGGTTACTTTTTCAGAAATAGGCTTGCACGCTTTGTCCGACATCTGTAACAACAGGCTTTCTCTTTCATTGCTTTCCCACACCCTCATCTGACCTTTACAGCATTTGGCGGTTCTTACTCATATATTGGGGTTTGGGGTCACACATGTCTCTAGTTTTGTCAAAGATGTGATGTTTCTGTTTCTCATTCTCCTCTTTGCTTTGTGTGATTCTCTAGTGGAGAAAGGGGTAAAGTCGTCTTTTTTCTGCCGTTTTAAAAATGATGAAATACAGTCTTCTAACTGAAATCAATTTAGCATTCTGAAAAGCTTATTTTTTATGGTCTTTATTTTTTACCTACTGATGAGAACTTCCTCGCTACCACTGGTTGGGAAATTGCTGCTTTTGTGTCATTGAAAGGTAACCTGATCTTGTTGAGGGAGTGGCTTCAAGGTTTTCTAAGAGGGATGTGTTTAGACCCTTTCCTGACTTCTTTCCATTAGCCTGGCTATTTCTGTCTTCCTCTGACTTTATTAGCATTTCATTTGGATCTTTGTCCTTGAGTACCCATTTCTTGGGTATATATCACTCTGCTGAGAAACTTGAGAAAGATGTGTCTCCTCTAATACCAGGTGGCTTGTGCTGCAGGAGTAAATGCAAACCATTCTCATCACCAAAACAGGAAGCACTTTGTGAGCTTGTAGGTAACAGACGTGCAGACCCCGGTGGCTTCCTCAGGTCTTGTAGTATGGAGAAGTTTGTAGGTTTTCTTTTCTTTCTTTTCTTTTTTTTTTTTTTAATGCCCCCTTTGTTTGTTTGTTTGTTTTAAAGATTTATTTATTTGTTTGAGAGAGAGCGCATGCAAGCATGAGCAGGGGAGGGGCAGAGAGAGAGAGAGAGGAGCAGACTCCCCACTGAATGTGGAGTCCAAGGCAGGGCTCGATCTCATGACCCTGAAATCACAACTGGAGCCAATCAAGAGTCAGACGCTCATGGGCACCTGGGTGGCTCAGTCGTTAAGCGTCTGCCTTTGGCTTAGGTCATGATCCCGGGGTCCTGGGATCGAGCCCCGCATTGGGCTCCCTGCTCCGTGGGAAGCCTGCTTCTCCCTCTCCCACTACCCCCTGCTTGTGTTTCCTTTCTCGCTGTGTCTCTCTGTCAAATAAATAAAATCTTAAAAAAAAAAAAAAAGAGTCGGACCCTCTATCAACTGAGCCACCCAGGTGCCCCTTGTTTGTTTACTTTAAACTCTACTCCCAACGTGAGGCTCAAACCCACGACCCCAAGATCAAGAGTCCCGCACTCCACTGACTTAGCCAGCCAGACACCCCCATAGGTTTTCATTCTTTAGTCTACATAAAGAGAACAAAGTTCCTTTTGAGAGAATAAATTTTCTTTTTCACCACAGTCTTAATTATTATTATCATTATTTCTGTAGCTAAAGTTTTCTTCTGCATGTGGCCACAGAATATCAGTCGTGTCAGGCCAGATTAAAATTTCAGTGGCTTCGGGGCACCTGGGTGGCTCCGTCGTTAAGCGTCTGCCTTCGGCTCGGGTCATGATCCCAGGGTTCTGGGATCGAGCCCAGCATCGGGCTCCCTGCTCCGCTGGAAGCCTGCTTCTCCCTCTCCCACTCCCCCTGCTTGTGTTCCCTCTCTCGCTGCGTCTCTCTCTGTCAAATAAATAAATAAAATCTTTAAAAAAAAAAATTTCAGTGGCTTAAAGGAGCAGACTTTTCTCTTATCCATGATATTTGTCCTGGAGGCTCTGCTCTTCATTTTCCTCACTCAGGGATCCAGATGATAGAGCAGCCACCCTCTTGAATGATGCTGGGTGCAAGAGGGAAAGACTTGTGGAGGATCTCATTCCAGCTATTAATGCTTCACTTCTACTCACCTACTTCGCTTCTACTCATAAGGCATTGGTCAGAACTGGTCATATGGCTTCACCCACCACAGGGGGGAAAGGGAGTTCAGTTCACTCTTCTCATTCCCAGGAGAGGCACTAGTGACGACCTCAGCCACCTGTCAGTTTTATCAGCAGAGTTGACAGGTGTTCCGTTTAGAATTTCTAGTGTTTGGATTTGTACGTTTTTCTTTTAGCACACCAGTAGAGTGGAATGTCTGTGCCCAGTTCCGCATAGAACTTCCTGGGTGATCTTGCAGAGTGAAAATATTCTGAGCTAATCTCTTTGCTCTTTTCTGCATGATCTTACTTAATCCCCCTATAGTCCTATGAGGTAGAAACTACTATTTTCCTATTTTAATGATGAGCTGTTATTGAGGAAAATTAAATTATTTGCCCAGAAGTGGCTTAACTAGTAAGTAGCAGATTCATTTCAAATGTTGATCTAATTCCAGAGCTCAGGCTCGTAATCTTATTTATTTGTATCTTAAGGCCTGAATGTCCCCAACTTTAAAATGAGAGGTTTATTAGACTAGCTCGTCCAGACAAGGGGCTTGCTGACTTAAAAATTTGCCCACCTTCTGATAACTAGCATAACAGCCTTGTTTGTAGATGCTTTGAAATGCTAGCCCTAACAAGGTTTTCGGCCTTTCCTGGAAGCAGGGAACCAGAACCTGCAACTGAATAATTTTAAAGTGGAAATCTTGATATGGCAGAGAAACCTGATTCATGAGTAATGCAAGTTCTCTTGTCCAGTTGTAGCGTGGACCTTGACAACCAGACGTCATGGTGGCTTGATTGTTTCTGGCCAGAATGTTGAGAGCCAGCATTCTTTGTGAGTGGAGGATATACGCACAGCAATAAATCAGGTGCTTTCTTTGGCCTTCTACATAAATTCGGCAATTAGGAGACCAGCTTTTAAAATAGGTTAAACTTAAAAAGTGGGTTTTTTGCTAGGTCTTTAGATTTTCATCTCCTTTTTATTTTTATTTTTTTTAAAGATTTTATTTATTTGAGAGAGAGAGTGAGAAAGAAGCAGCATGAGAGGGGAAAGGGTCAGAGGGAGAAGCGGGCTCCCTGCTCAGCGGGGAGCCTGCTTCTCCCTCTCCCACTCCCCCTGCTTGTATTCCCTCTCTCACTGTCTCTCTCTCTGTCAAATAAATAAAGTGGCTGTGTCATTTAAAAAAATAATAAAATAAAGCTTTTGTGATTTTTGTTGTAAAATGGGTACTCCTTATTAAAAATGATCAAAGGCACAGTGTCTAGAAATTGTGCATTAGTGTACTGTTAAATAGATATGGCCATTTAAAAAGATATTTGGCAGTAAGTGTTAACAACTTTAAACTCTTATGTCCTTGGTCCTAGCCATTGGCCCTTCTGGGAATTTGTCCTATGGAAATGTTTGCCCTTGTCCACAAAATTATGTACGAGGATGTCTGTTAACAGAGGAGAAGAGTGCATCCATCTACTGGAGTCCTAGGCAGGTGGGAAAAAGATGAGATTTCTCTGTATGTACCAATATGGAACTTATGTCCACAATTTATTGTAAAGTGAGAAAAGCGGTTGTAAAATAATGTGTGTGGTATGATCCCACTCATAAGGTAGAAGAAACCTGTATGTATGTGTTTGTGACATGATGGGAAAATGTCAGGGTGCCTGGCTGCCTCAGTCGGAGAAGCCTGTGACTCTTGATCTTGGGCTCATGAGTTCTAGCCTCGTGTTGGGTGTAGAGATGACTAAAAAAAGGAGAAAGAAAGAAAACTGAAAATAGCAAAGATTTCGGGAGTGTCTCTCCAGGTGGTGCTGGGACAGAAGGGAGAGTTTGACAGGCTTCCCCATGTGTAATTTGTGCCATTGCTGCATTGTGTGAATAGGAATTTAACAATAAATGTTACATTACTTTTTTTTTTTTTTTAAGATTTTATTTATCTTAGAGAGAGCTTGCACAAGCAGTGGGGAGGGGCGGAGGGAGAGGGAGAGAAAAAATCTCAAGCAAACTCCACGCTGAGCATGCAGCCCAACTCGGGGCCCGATCTCACCACCTTGAGATCATGACCTGAGCCGAAATCAAGAGTCAGATGCTTAACCGACCAGGGCACCAGGTGCCCCAGTGTTACATTACTTCTTAAAAAATCAAACTGTATAGAACTGTTTCAAGTAAAAAAGTAAAGTCACTTTTTCATTCCTCAAAGTTATCTGCTGTTAGGAGTTTGTATTGTTCCTTCACAGAGATTTATTTTCTCTGCTTATAATACACGTAATACATAGTATGTGGTACTTGTTTTTCCGCAAAGGGAGCAACACCAAACATACTGTTCTATGCCTTGCTTTTTTCCTCACCTAAAAATACATTGTGGACATTTTCCCATATAGGTAGGTGTAAACTTCTACTTCTTCCTCCTCCTCCCCTTCCTCCCCTTCTTCCTTTCCTCTCCTTGCTCACTGCATGGTGTGTCTTGGTTTGGACATATTATATATTTTATTTACTCGGTCTCTCATTGAAAGACATTGTTTCCAGTCTTGTATTATAAACAGTACTACAGTGGCTGTCTACAGGTGTGTGTATATACACTTACGCACACAGATGTGTGTGCAGATGTGTCCGTAGAATAAATACCTCAGAATGGACTGGCGTGTGTGTATGTTTTGTATTTTGATGAACATTGCCAAAATGCTGTCCATTATGCCACCCCCATCTGCAGCGTATAAAGGCAACACCATGGTTTTAAATGGTAACACATTAGAATGAGAAAGTGCCTTAAAGATCATCTAGTTCAGGGGCACCTGGGTGGTTCAGGTCATGATTCCAGGGTCTTGGGATTGGGTTCCCTGCTCAGTAGGGAGCCTGCTTCTCCCTCTCCCTCTGCACCTCTCCTTCCCCACCACTTGTGCTTGCTCTCTCTCTCTCTCAAATAAAATCTTAAAAAAAAAAAAAATCATCTATTTCAGCTCTCTGCAATACAGTAACTCTTGTGAATATGTTGAACAAGAGGAACAAAGGAATGCATACTGTATGATTCTATTTCTATAAAGTAGAAAACAGAAAATTAGCTGTGCTATTAGAAATCAGGGTAGTGGTTATCCTTGGTGGGCAGTAGGGACTGGAAGGGGGCTTCTGGAATGCTGGGAATGCTCTGATTCTTTACCTAGGTGCTATTTATGTGGGTGTGTTCACTGTGTGAAAATTCATCACTGTGCACTTCTCTCTATAAACTTACAAATGTAGGGGCGTCTGGCTGGCTTAGTTGGTAGAGCATGCAACTCTTTTTTTTAAGTAGGCTCCACGACCAACCTGGCGCCCAATGTGGGGCTTGAACTCACGACCCCAAGATCAAGACCTGAGCTGAGATCAGGAGCCGGACCTTTAACCATCTGAGCCACCCAGGTGCCCATAGAGCACATGACCCCTAATCTCAGGGTCATAAGTTTGAGTCCCATGTTGGGTGTAGAGATTACTAAAAAAATAAGATCTTTAAAAAAAGAAAAAACTTACATATGTTTTTTTTTTTTTTATACTTCAATAAAAGTTTTTTTTTTTTAAGATTTTATTTATTTGAGTTCTTATACTTCAATAAAAGGCTTTTTAAAGCATCTAATCCAACTCTTTCATTTTACAGATGAAACCCCAAGAGTTGAAAGGTTCCCTTTCTCTCCTACCATATGTAGCTGAGGTTTCCTGAGAGCCTTGTGCTTGAAGCCAGAGCCCTTGCCTCTCTTGCCAAGACTGGACCAGTGATGCTCTTGGCACCCAGAAGTGCTGTGAATGTGTGACCGTGTCTCTCACCTTGAGGCCCTTAAAGAATAGCGGTGTGTCTGAGAGGCAGCTGATGTGCCAAGTGGAGTTTCTGGTTTGATAGCTCACACCACTGTGTTTGGGGAAAATCCCAGCCCGGGGCCTCGCACTGCGTCAATAGACAGACATGCTCAGGAAGGTTTGCTGACTGCCGAGAAAGTTGGGTTGTGTGTGATGCCAGCCTGCCTCTCACTCGTGGTTTCTCCTGCTCACTGTATCTTCTCACTGTGTCCTAATCCATACTCTCCGCTGCTGCTTCCTGGTCGTTTTTAGGCCAGTCCCTGTTTCACATGATTGTATCCTCTTCAGGAAAATTATTTGCTCAAAGTAAAAAGGAAACCAATTTCTGTTTTATCCTTCCTGGCCTCCTTTGGGAGGATGGTAGAGTAGTGGATTCCAAGGAATTGTTTGCACGGTGTGTGGCTCCAAGATGGGAGATTTTCGGCATCCAAGATTCCTTTATTTTGCTGTGGAGATTCTATCTGGAAACCTTCTGGGAGTCAAAACATAGTTGGATGTTTGAACATTTCCCGTGGTCAAAAATTGTTGCCTTTGACTAGAGATTAAGGTCTATTCTGAGTAATGCATATACACAATGTTGACTTTGCTAGTACTGGTAGCACATCTTTATGGACGCCCTGTTTGATCATGAGTTAGAAATAATGGCTAAATTACAAAAGCCAACCCTCTTAACTTAAGACAGCCTCATGAGCATGGTGTGTTCCGTATCCTGATAATACCAAGAGATTTGTGTAAACTTCAGGTAAGTGTGTGAAGTCCAGACTGGTCTCCTCTTAAATCCTAATCCCTGACACATGGAGGAAGTGTTAAAGAAAGCTCCTGATCTATTCTAAAGGGACACTGGTAAATACAGCGCTGGGGGAGGGACATTCCAGATATAATGTTGAAGTAAGTCCTTATTTTGAACCAGACAGGGCCTTCTATAGGTGGGCTGTCTCTCACTAGAGAATTCCCATGTCAGACCTTACTGCAAGCTCCTAGCCCACCTCACCACTTTCTTCCCTTTTGTTTTCCTTTACCCTCTGCCTGCCGTCCTCCCCCCTGGCCTCAGCACATCCATCTGTTATCAGAGGCCCAACATGAATCCTGCCTTCTTGCTGACTGACCATCCTTATTATCATTAAGCGTGATTTCACTTTTCACATCTTTACCTTGTCTCCCTAAGTTACCATCTCCTGAAAAGACATGACGGTGCTGTTAATTTTTGTATCCCCGCTGTACATGGAATTCAGTAGAGTGTCACCTGGTAGTATGCTTTCAATAATGATTGATTGCTGTGATACTGTTACCCAGACGTCACCCTGTGTCATACCATATCATCAGAGATGAGATTATTTTAAATTGAAAATTCAATTTCTAACTTATTTCGTGAACCTGAGCAGGTGACATCTCTGTCTTCCTTTATACCATAGGTCAACCTCCATTGAAAAACTGACAAATAATTTTCAACTTCTAACTGACTCAGCTGGCTGGCTGGCTGCATTTAGGATTGTATTTGCATGATAGGGCAGTTTCAGTTCAGCAGAGGGCTTGATGTGGCTTGTTGGAGCTTAGAGGAAGAAGATTTTACCTTGGGTTTTAAGGTCAATATATGAATTCTTTAAGAAGAAAGAATAGGCACAAGCCAATGTGGACCCGTGGTGAGACTAAAATTCTCAAAAACGCAGAAATGAACAGTCCCGGTGAGTCTTTGGTGGCCTGTCCTAACATAAAGCATGGATTTAAAGGGATTTATTTCCTCTTCATGTTTTTACCCAGTTATCATAATACCATTTTTTGATATCCTTCCCCTATATTTCATGTCAATCACTTTACCAACTATTAAATCCTAAAAATTGAGCCTTTTTAAAGATTTTGTTTTACAGATGTAATTTTTTTTACCAAAATCATATTTCCTAAGTTGTTAGTTTATAATGTGTATAATTAGTCTTTTTCAATTCCACTTCCCATCCACCCCAATTGCTCTTTTTTTTTTAAGATTTTATTTATTTATTTGAGAGAGAGAGACACAGCAAGAAAGGGAACACAAGCAGGGGGAGTGGGAGAGGGAGAAGCAGGGAGCCCGATGCGGGGCTCGATCCCAGAACCCTGGGATCACGACCTGAGCTGAAGGCAGACGCTTAACGACTGAGCCACCCAGCGCCCCCCCAATTGCTCTTTTTACTAGTAAATTCTATTGCCTCATAATGTTTAGTTTTTACTATCCTAAGAGTAATCAAGGCCTGTTATGTGCCAGTTCCCTTAGGTGCTGGAGGTTCAGAGATGAATAGGACAGTTCAGATTGTCCTAGAAGGGCTCTCAGTCTAGCAAAGACTATAGTCAAGGCCAAGTCAGTAAAGGGAGTAGTTGGTTGGAAACCTTCCATCTTTCTCCAGCCCCAGTCCCAGCTTCACTTATATACTGAGCAGCCCCCAGGGTCCACTGGGCATCCTGCCCCTCTGTAATGTTTTCTCCTGGATCTTTCAAGGGTATTTTACTTTTTTTGCAAAATATATATGTGGATTTTTTTAAAAAAATTATTTTGTTTAGTGTATTTTAACCATTCTGTTGAGGTTTTTATTTGGTTTATGTTTAAAATGCAGTTGAACATCTTTGTAATATATGGTCTTTCAATCCAAGATCGTGCTATTTTTTTTCCTCTTCCTATTTTCATATTTAGTCATTGCAGTTGTTTGTCTTTACTTTCTTGGGTTGATGGGGTGGGGTGCACACAGTAAATTAGTTCATCAGTCTATAAATGCTTTGGGGCCAGTTGAGTACAAGGCGTTTTTAATGCTGAGGAGATCCTGAGGAAGCCAAAGGCCAGGTCCCTTTGGAGAGATAGCTACATGGAAGAGAACATTAACAGTGAATATAGTTCATAGCAGTGAGTTTGCCCAGTGTCCATGAGGCTGAGGCGTTAGATGGAAACAAGGAAAGGAAGGAAATCAATCCCTTCAGCTGGCTTGGTGCATGTCAGGGGTGGTGGCCGGGCCTGAAAGATAACCTGGGTTTGTTTTTTTTTTAAGATGTTATTTGTTTATTTGAGAGAGAGAGTACCAGCAGAGGGAGGGGCAGAGGGAGAGGGAGAAGCAGACTCCTTGTTGAGCAGGGAGCCCAATGCAGGGCTCGATCCCAGGACCTGAGCCCAAGGCAGACACTTAACCGACTAAGCCACCCAGGTGCCCTGGTAACTTGGGTTCTGTAGCAGACACTGGATGGGGAAGAATCTTCCAGGCAGGGGAAGCGGGCTGCACGAGATTTGGGTGTTGGAGGTGAGAGGTGCTGCTAACCACAAAGCTCTGTTGCCCTAGAGTCCTTTGAATGTCAGGCTCCAGCATTTGGACTTGGCCAGGCCTTTCCAGACACTCTGTCTTGGATCCCTAGGATTCCAGAGAAGTGCTTCTGTGTGGGGATGGAGAAGGCAGGCCACCAGGACCCTGGGTCGTTCCCCGTCTAAGGTTTAGTTTCAGATTTCATTTGGAAAAGGGATTTTGACTTTCCCGCGAAAGCTTGTCAACCATCGCTATCATTAGTGGGAAGGCAGGGTTTGAAGGTTTTCATCTGAGAGAATTTGCTGAACTTTATCAGCACGAAGCTCTCTGAGTCCTCTGTGTCTTCAGTCACTCTGATTAATCTGTCCTCAGGGTCCCGTATCTGGCCCCACCTCTGCATTTAGTCTGCCTTCCCAATTTATGGGCATGGCCTCTTGGTAACTGGACTTTACACTTCTCAGCTTGTGTCCTTCTTGGTCCCTTATCCAGACTGCTGCAAATGTCTGTCGATAACAAATGAGATTGCGACACCTTCCCCTGTTTAAAATTCTTCAGTGGCTCTCCGTCACCGCCACAATAAAGTTTTAATGCTATTGCCAGCAGGATCCAGCCCCTGCCCATCATCTAGCCTCACCTCTGGCTATTTCTTTTCATTCACGACGATAAAATTTAGCCACACGCATTAGAACTGTGTGCAGTTCCTTAAGCTTCTGTGATACTTGTCACCCAAAGTGCCTTCACTTGCGGTTCCATTTCAAGAGTCCCCTCCTGGAGTCCTTCTCTGACCTACCCCCTGAGTCAGGACCCCCCCACCCCATCCCATGTTCTGTAGGGCTCTGTGCAGTCCTCTGTGACCACTCAGTCACACTGAACTCGGATTGTTTTGCTTCCTCAATAGATCCTAAGTTCCTTGAGGGAAGGGACTGGGTCTTCATCATTGTATCCTGCAAACCAAGGACACAGGGCTCTAATAAATGGCTATGAATGACCGACTAGTATAGAGACATTCAAAAGACCTCCTCCCTCAAAATTTCCATTCAGTGGAAAAATGGAATTGTATGCACAGAAAAGGAGAAGAAAAAAGATGCATAGAATACAAACCTTGAGCAAAGTTGCAACATCGGAGTAGAAACCGATTTCCGTGTGTTCTTAATGTGAGGGCTAGAGGGTATACTGCGAACAGTCCAGGGAATGCGTGAAACTTCAGAGGTAGGGTATTTAAGTAGACAGGCTTGGAAGGAAGGAGGCTGCAAGTCAGATCAGGGCAAGTGAATCAGGCTGCCAGAACTAATGGGAGACGTGGTGTCCTGGGTGGAATTCAAACGCATCTTTCCTGGGTTTGGAGAAATGTCTGAAAATCATTTTAGAATTTAGGGTTTAAAATAATACGGAGAAGGCGGCATTACTCTTTATAGGCAAAGAGTGCTAACCACCCAAATGTCCAGTTGACGAATGGATAAAGAAAATGCGGGCTTTCCATACAATGGATTATTAGCCGTAAAAAGGCACAGAGTATCTGTACATACTACCAGAGGGATGACCCTTGAAAACGGCGTGCTAAGTCAAAGAAGCCGGTCACAGGGACCACATATCTGAGGATTCCGTTTATATGAAATGTTCAGAAAGTGGACTAGTGGTTACCAGGGCCTTCAAGGGTATGGAGTTTCTTTGTGGGGTTGATGGAAATGTTCTAAAATTGATTGTGATGATGGTTACACAACTCTGTAAATTTACTTAAAAATCATTGAATTATATACTTTCAATAGGAGCATTGTATGGTATGTAATTGTATCTCGATAAAGCTGTGATATAACAACAACAACAACAGTACGTAGAGGTTAGGTGGCTAGATGTTCCACTCCAGGTTTGTACTTAACATTTCTCAGCCCACAGCGGCTGGGCTGGTACTAATTCGAAGGTGGGCCTGTAGAGAAGAGGCCTGCCAAAGATTCCTCATTGCCCGATGATCTGTCTGTGTCTCTCGCACCCTGGGGCTGCTGCTCCCATGTTGGCTGTTGGGTGCTCGGCCAGCCGAGCCAGCAGGGGCTGGGCGGAGGCGGCCGTGGAGTCCCAGTGACTCTAAGTGAACATTTACCTGAGCGGCAACAGGCAGCCCGTTAGAGAACACTCTTCCGACAAGGGTGTAAAGACAGAGAGTTTGACCGTCCCGCTAAATAACTGCTGGATGAATTGTTTCTGTGGGTGTCATGCGCCTGAGAGAAGCAGTGGGTTTTCTGTCCGAGCCCTAGGTCTCTGAACTCTTGCCCTTATTCGATCTCTCTGCTGCGTGTATTCCTGGGTTGGATCCAGCTTCTGAGATTACCTCCATCTTTGTTTCTCTTTCTGTCCTCTGCATCATCAGGAATCCTTCCCTGAATACCCCCTCTCCCACCTGCTCGGGGCAAAGTGAGGTGTTACTCCCAGTAGAAGCAGTAGGTTCTCTGCCGAGGGTACAAAACCCCGTTGCGGTGCTGCCACTCGGCTTCGTCCTGCCCCTTCGCTTCCCCATGTCCTGTGAGGAACTCAAGGGTGGGAACTGTCTCTTTGCCATCACCTAGCATGGCACCCGACGTGGCCTAGGCACTCAGGTATTTATCGAAGGAGTAAGTGATGTCTCCCTCCTATGCACTAAGTTGGTTAAATTAGGTCAGCTAAGGAAATCAAGTCACTAGATGCAAGATGAGTTCTTGAGGCTTGATCACTTGGAGATCTCTTATTGACTACAGTCTGTCTACATTTTTGCTTTTCTTTTTCCTTGCCCAGGCTCTTGTAGTGCATAAGTTTTGTTTCACCTTTGAAGGCTGTAGGATGCTCCTGCCACAAGGGCTGTCTTTGGAGTTTGCTGAAATATTTGTTGTGGGAGGGACTTAGTGCTGTTAGAGCAGATAACTTGGGGAAAAGCAGATTCTCAGACCCCTGGAGTCTATAACTTGAAGGACTGTGCAGGCAGGTGTATTTTTTACTTAGAGGTGCTTAACCTAGGGTCTTTGGCTGGGCTTCAGAAGATCTGTGAACCCCTGAAAATCAGTGCAGAGCTTGTGTGTGCCTGCGCATGCACACTGGGGATAGACCGGAATCTACAGCCTTCTTCATTAGGTTCGCGAAGTGAAGGGCGTCTCCTCCCAAGAGGTTAAAGACAGCTATGCAGCCAAGTGTTTGTGGAATACCTACCATATGACCCAGAGTAAGCAAGGATGACGGCACACCCTTGTCCTCAAGGAGTTTATGGTCCAATAAAAGTAAAAAGATTTGGCCCTAAACCACTCAGAGCTGACAAAAGAGAGCTCTGTGAGGGCTGGGGAGGTAGAGTTGTGGGACTTAAAGGGTAAGTAGGAGTGAAGTGGTTGAGCCTAGACCAAATAGTTTTCTCTTCACCGGGCTCCAGGATTCATAACTTCCCAGTGGTTCCATGCGCCCCGGTGGCCACAGTGGGTATAGTCCAGCTCCAGCTTTACTGTGCACCTGTCCCTTCCCATTGGATCCTTTCCAAGTGGAGAGTCACTCACTGATCACACATGCACATGACAAAGAGCAGTAATGGCAGCTAATAAAAGTGTTTTTATGTGGTACAGTTAGCTCCTGGCTTTATTTCCGGTGTCTCACCTCCGTGTTGTAGATTGGTTTTATCCCTCCCCACAGAGAGACGGCCTAGCATGCGTCTGTCTCTCTTGTGTCTTCACAGTGATCGTGAGACAGTCTCCCAGTTTTAGGGAGCACTTTGATACGTGCTTCCCAGTTCTTGAGAACATACCAACCCTGTCTTTCCTGGAACTGCCCTCCAAAAAACCCCACCAAACTTACACGTGGAAAATGGCTGCTAAGTGTTTGGAATAAGTAATATGCATATAATTTTCAGCTTTATAACTGAGAGCAAATTATAACGTTGCCCTGATGGGAGACAGCAGGACAAAAGGCCAAAGTATTACCTGAGCTGATTTCCTACAGCTGTTGGTGAACTCCAGGTTGCTTAATCTAATTGGGAAATACTCTTCATGCAGCCCTCCCAAGCAGCACGGAGCCTTTCACAGGGAGGAGCCATCTGTGGGCAGTGTGGCAGGTAGGACCCTGTGCGAGTTCCTTAACTTGTAAGGCTTGATTTCCTTGACTATAAAATGAAGATGGAAGCCACTTCCTTGCAGATAATGCGTACTGAGGGCTGGTTCAGAGCTCACATCACCAGGCCCAGTGCTAAGTGCTTCCATGAGTCTTGTTTCATTCCCATGGCGGTCCTCTGAGATGGACGTGATTTCCAATTCTCTGATAAGGGAAATGAGATTCAGAAAGATGAAGATAGGGGCTGGGATTCTAACCCAGAGCCGTTACCCTCTTGGCCCCATTGCCTCCCTTTACTGGGATAATTTGAAGCCCAAAGAAGACTGTGCCCTAGCAACTCCTGGAGCCGTGGAGTCAGGCCAGCTAATATTGGACTCTGCTGCCCACATCAACTGTCCTCCTTCCTGTCTGACTGCACGAGAGCTGTTGTATTCCTCCTGACACCAGATCTGTGAGGACTTCCCCAGCTCTCTGACACTGACTACCCAGAGTTGGTCACTGTCAGACTCCACAGGTTTAAAGACTCACTCTCCCAAGACTGTCCTCACTTCAGACACCAGTTCCAAGTATTGGATCCCCAAGTTACCCACACTTCTCTCTGATTTGGCCACAGAGGCAGGGGTCCCCTCAACCTCCCCCCAGATTCAATAGTTTGGTAGAACGACTCGCAGAACTCTGGACAATGCTATACTTACTGTTATAGCTGGTTATATGGGATACAACTCCAGAACAGCCAAATGGAAGAGATGCTAAGACAGGGTACAGGGGACGGGGCATGTGCCCTCTCTGAGCCTGCCACCTTCCCCACTCCTGGATGTGTTCCCCAACCTAGAAGCTCTCCAAATCCTGTTGTTGGGGTGTTATGCAGGTTCCATTAGTTAGGCAGAGTTGATTAAATCATTGATTGTTGGTGACTGGGCTCGATCTCCAGCCCCTCTCTTAGGGAGGGGGAGCTGAAAGTTCTAACCCTTTAATCAAGACTTGGTCTTTTTGGTGACCAGTCCCCACCCTGAAGCTGTCTACCCCCCCCCCCAAGAGTCACCTCATTATTATAAACTCAGGTATGGTTGGAAGGGGCTTATTATGAATAACAAAAGACATTCTTATCTTTAATTTAAGGAAATTCCAAGGGTTTTAGGAGCTCTGTGCCAGGAACTGGGGACAAAGACCAACTATATTTGCTATTATACCGCACTGCCCCTGCCCTTCCCATAGGGTTCCTAAGTTTAAGATCTTGCCAGTAGGCTTCCTCTGCCCCTCTGAGGGCACCTAGGTCTGAGGAGGCAGCTGTCCTCCAAGGCTGGGAAGGAGCAACAGGAAGAGCCCAGCCCTGGGCCAGTGTGCCTCTCATCAGCGTGGGGAGAACCCTGTGCTCATGCTTTTTCTTCCCAGATCACCTTATATACTGTATCTGGTGTTAATCTCAAAGTACCACTAATCTGTCTTTATAAGAGAGGAAACAGTCCCAGAGTCCTCTAGGCAGAGGCCACTCACAGCCCGTCGGAATGGAAAGGACCCACATTACAGCTTTTTTCTTCGTTGTTGTTGTTGTTTGTTTTTTAAATATTTTATTTATTCATTTATTCATTTATTTATTTGAGGGGCGCCTGGGTGGCTCAGTCAGTTAAGCGTCTGCCTTCGTCTCCTGTCATGATCCCAGGGTCCTGGGATTGAGCCCCGCATCAGGCTGCCTGCTTAGTGGGAGGCCTGCTTCTCCCTCTCACACTCCCCCTGCTTGTGTTTCCTCTCTCGCTGTATCTCTCTCTGTCAATAAATTAAAAAATAAAATAAAATATCTATTTGAGAGAGAGCGAGCATTAGTGGGGAGGGGCAGAGGGAGAAGCAGACTCCCTGCTGAGCAGGGAGCCCAACGCGGGACTCGATCCCAGGACCCTGAGATAATGACCTGAGCTGAAGGCAGATGCTTAACCGACTGAGCCACCCAGGCGCCCCCCAGCTCTTTCTTCTTTGTTTCAGGCTGCTGAAACTGGGAGCTTTGTAACAGACTGAACAGACTCAGAATTTTACCAAGTTCTTTTAACACTTGGGAGGGAGCTACCCTCAAAAAGCCTCCATAGTTCCATCTGTATTCAACATGGCCACTTTCTACAGCTATTGTGGAGGAGATTTGGTGGGACTGGAGCTGTTAAATCCAGTCAACTATTTCTCTGTGACTCAGCTTTTCAGAGAAGGCAGCTAATTTCAGTATAGATACTTCCATCTATCACTGTAACAGTTTAATATGTGCAGTTACGGCTGGACTACACCAGCAGGCTTTATGTGAGTAATTGCCATATTTATACTGCTTTGAATTGATGCTAAAGTGCTGAAATAGGAGGTGTGCGGTTTCATCTGCTGTGATTTTTATGGGGGTTCTGTGTTACTTAATCTCTCCCTCCCCCTATAATTCTAGGTTTGTTAGCGAGTTGCTTTCCTATAATCTAAATAGTTGTAAAACAAAGGTTTCTCCACTTCTTTTGACTGCTTCCCTTGTGCCCATTTCTCACCACCCTCTGATTTTCTGTTCACTTGTAAGTCAAACACAAGCCGATTGCATCCTAAAAATGCCCCCTTGCCATAAAAGCAGGCAGTCAGCTCCACTTTGGCCTCTTGCAGATAAGCAGAGTTTGTGTAGCTTGTGACTCGGCGTCGCTAGCGGATTTCCTCAGGACCCAGTGCCCTGATCAGAACAGCACGCCCTGGCAAGCTGCCTGGAGCGCCCAGCAGCCAAAGAGAAGGAAAGCTTGTTTCACAGAGTAATCCCGCCCTTCCATCCAAGACAGAAATAGTCTGGGTGGAAGCCCAAATCCCCGAGACCATTCCAACAGGCCTGCCTGGCCGGGCTGTTCCGGTGGCGCTGTCCCTCTCCGCAGTGGCGAGCTTAGTTAGCCAGCCTGCCCCGCCCTCAGCGAGCTGAGCCCGGAGGGGCCGTGCTTGCTCCTGCAGTCGGTGCCGCCGGCTGTCGGGGAGAGCGGCCCGGGCACGCGCTACCCACTCTGCGCCTCCACAAAGCCCACTCGCCTATGCCGTTGAGTGGTGATTCGAGGGGAGCTCCTTTGGCCCTCGCTCCTACCCTCTCCTTCATGCGCATGTGTGTGCACGTGGCTTTCTGTCCCGCTTCCGGGAAGGGGTTGCGGCCCACTTGCGGGGGATCCCAGCCAAAGCCAAACTATGGCCGTGCCCTGTAAGAGTGAACAACCCAGATACCGAAGCCCACGTGACTGACCCCCGTGAGACAATGAATTTATCACTAAGTCCCCAGGACTTCCACAGGGACTAGTGGAGGCAGGGAGCGCAGACCCTCACCCAGTACATAAAGGAAGGTAGGAGTTGGGCACACTTGTTTATGAACCCCCTTCTCTATGCTGGCCAAGCCTAAGGCTTTCGGTTTCCCACATTCCAGGGGCTGGGAAGGCCTGCCAGAATGCCTGGAGGCATGAGGCTAGTTGAGAACACACCATTTCAGTCCGCTTCCTTCCCTCCTTTCCGGGCGTAGTTGCTGAATGCCTTCTTCAGGTACGAGCTACTGTGCCAGATCCAGATACCTAGAAGGGGCATCGGAAAACCCTGCCTGCTCCCATGGCCTCCTCGGGGGCCAGCACGCAGCAGATGGCCTCAGAGCTGTACGGGGACTTGCCAGTTTGCCAGTGCCATGTGAGAAAGTGCAGGGCGGGTGGGGTGTGGGGATTTAAGCACAGCCTCTGGGGCCGGACCGCCTGAGTTCGAGAGCAGCCCTGCCGGTTGTTTGCTGTGTGGCTCGGTCTCTCCCGCTGGAAAATGGGAATCCTAATAGTGGTAGTATACAACTTACAGGTGGTTGTGAGGCCTTGCCCAGATGGTGCACATCAAGTGCTTATCCCTGAGCCTGGCCCGTGGTAGAAGCACTGCATAAATGGAAGCCGTTACCATAACACACTTCATTTAGATCTGGGGGTCAGGGAAGCCCTTTCTGAGGGAGTGAGGTTTAGCCAGCCAAAAAAATGGAGGTAAAAGTAGAAGGAACAACCTGTAGGAAGGCCCTGAGGCAAGAAGGGGCCAATGCTTCCAAGCCAGCCTGATGGGGGGGTCGAGGAACAGGCTCGGGCTGTGATGCAGGCCACCCCAGGCCACGTGTGGTAGAATTTGTATTTGATCCTAGATGCAGAGCAGAAGGATTGCCAACCAGTGGGGACCACAACCCCCTTTTCTGCCTGAAGATTTGAGGCCTCTAACCTATGAAAAGTACTCTAATTCTTAGTGAGGAAAGGGAAGCCAGGAAAGGAAGGAGACTGGGCTGTGATTGGTGACATCTTTGTTCCTTTCATGGTTCATTGGGAATCAGGAACCTGAAAAAAGTTAACCTCTGCTCTCATTAATGCTTGGGAGGAATCTGCCTTGATCTCAAGGGGCCTTTCTACTTGGGGGCCTGTTGGAAAGGAAGTTGGCGTTATACGTGCACATGGGGCTGGTGGTGACACGTGGTACCTGTGTGCTAGCTGGGGCTGTTTCTTTGTTGGTAGCTCTTTGTTTAGCCAGTGAGACCCCTCACTGTGGTGGCACCAGCTCGCCTCAGAGTCACACGGCTATCACCACTGTGCCACTGGGCTTGTGTGAGTGCCGACGAAGTCACACCCAGAGCCCCCAAGGATGCTCGAATTCTTGGCAGAAGGGTCTCCCAGCTGCTCCCAGCTTGGAGCATTGATTGCTGCTTTGCTGGGTAGAGTCTGCTCACCTCGATTATGAGTCACACTTTCCTCTCCCCTCCATCCCGGGCTGCCCGGAACAGGCAGCATCACCTCTAGGCTGACCTGGAGTTCACTTTGTCAGTGTTTCTTATGAACACATCTATTGGGGTATGCATTTTCTTGAAAATCAGGAAAAATGCAGAGCCCCTTGTTTGGCTCAGAGCAGAGTCCAGAAGGCCTCTTTCACAGTTAATGGCAGTAAATACATGGGTAGCTTATAAAGGATCAGCCAGATGCTAGAGCCACATGATGCCCCAGACCTGGTGTGATATTTTCATCTCTTCCCTCCAGATCTCTTCTCTCCCTTCCTCCTCAGCCTCGAGATTTATGACATGACTGTGTGTATGTACAATAGCATTGGAAATTTATAAAGTCACAGTGCCTACTTGTGGGGCTAACACCCGGTCAAGCAGTCATAATAGAGTGTTAGTGGCATTCTGTCATGGGGAGAAAGGAGGTCTGGCATTGCCAGAAACAGATCTTGATTGACGAGGGAATTACCAAGGGAAGACAGCTAACAAAGGGGCACTGGCGGGGCCAAAGTGACCCTAGTGTTTGAGTAATAGAAGAGCCAGAAAATCATTCCAGGCACATCCAAAACAGGAAGGCAACAGGGAGATCTGATGGGGACTCTTTCAGGTTGTCAGTAGTAGAACTGCATCGCAGGAATAAAGCAAGGACACTTGCCATTGGCTGGCTTTTTCTCTGGCGAGGAGGCGGCCTTTTTTCTGAAGCTCTTCCTCCTCACCCTCCAATTGACAGAGAACGCTGAGTGGGGTGTGAATGAAGAGATGAATGCATAGGACTGCACCAGGGGAACGTTCTCAGAGCCCAGAATGGATCTGGCATTTACAGGACAGAAGCTGCACACCATACGCAAGGAGAAGGGACAGGGAGTTAATGTCCCAGGCGGGAGAGCCCCTTGTGTCATCATCTGAGACGGAGCCTGAGTGAGCCAGCTCAGGGCCTGCCCCCACCGCTCGCCCAGCCCTGTGGCCTTGGGCAAGTGGCTTAGCCTCGCTGAGCCTCCATTCGCTATCTGTAAAATGGGAATATAAACAGTATTTACTTCAAAGAGTTATTGGGCGGATTCACCGTGACAGTCCTAGTGAAGAACTGAGGAAGAGCGCCTGGCCCAGAGTCAGCCAACAGGCAGAATTAACCTCCCATCATTATTTTGTCATTATCACTATTCTCTCGGTGTGCCAGTCGCTGGTGTTGCAGACTTTTATACATGCAGCCTCACTCTCTGCCACATCATTAGTACACAACCCCTTTTGTGATGAGGAACCCAGGGCTCGGAGAGGTGGAGTGATTTGTCCTCAGTCACCCAGCCAGCTGTGAGACAGAGCCAGGATAAGAATTGAGGTCACTTTAGTGTCAAAGCCCATGCATGTTTTAAAATATTTTTCTGCCGACTGGCTTGCCTTGGCTGAGCCCTCAGAACAGGCCATGCCTCTAGGCAGGCGCTGCTGTTGAGGCTTGTTAAGAGTATGGAGCAAAGAGGGAAAAAAATGGCAGGCATTAAGCTGTGGGCTTTATTTTACATAGGTTTCTCAGCTTTCCCTCACAGCAGCCTAAGAAGGTAGGTGTTCATCCCATCCGTTCGGCGGTCAAGTGCGCCGAAGTCGGGTAGGATTCGAACCCATGTCTCCCGGGCAGCAAAACTCAGGTGCTCCTCCACTTGCCAACTTGCTTTCCACTCCGATCATGCAGGTAATAGCTACTCCCTTAGCTCTGTGCTCAGGTCTCCTGAGAGGTGCACCACTAGGCCACCAACTGGGAACTGTTCTCTTGTTGTACATGGAGGGAAACCCAGCTATGCAGGATCTTCCAGCTAGCAAGTGGCTTCTGCTTTTGACCTCAGGGCCCCACTGTCCCCCAGCCCTTCGTCCTGCATTGAGGTGGGAGTAGGAGGAGAAGGAGAGCCTATATCTACTGCTGGCCTTTGACCCTAAAGGAGGGCATCTTACTCCTCCCCAGAGGTCAGCCCTCTTCCAGACAGTTTAGATTTTATGGTCGAGGGAGTTTCCTTCTCTCCCTGAGTTCTCGGCACCCTTCTGGCCTTGAAATTTAGCCCGCCTGAGACTTCTTAGATGCATGAAAGAGAAGAATGCTCTATTAGATTTCAGCCCCCAGAAAAGTCAACAAAAGTTGTTTCGTAGTTAAGACCTGTCTGGTGTGGGCCATTTTAGAGCAGCGGCAGCACCAATTAAGGTTTTTTTTACAGGACTAAAGTGCTGAGTTTTTATATCTAAATATAGAATGTAAAAACTAAAAAAGTCAGTTTGTCTTGGAAGAGGTATCGATTTGTTGCTAGAAAGGAAACTGAGGAGGAATGAGTCCTGGTGTGAATGAGCAGAGGCCAAGCCTGACCCAGGCTGACTGCGGAAAGGCTCCTGGCCGCGAACACTGGTGCTGAGAAATGGTGCTTGGGATCCAGGAATAAAAACCTGTTTGGACATTTCAGAAAATCAGACACATGCCCCGGCAGGAGGTGATTCTCCCTCTTGCTTTCCAAGCTCCCAGTGCCCCTTGTGTGCCAAGTGCTGGGGAGGAGCCGGGCTCAGGGCTCAAATGTGCCAGTTCTTGGCCCATGGGGAACGCCTCAGGGCCAGGGATGCTGGGCCATCTAGCCTTCTTAGGTCATCAAAAGAGGTTTGAGGAAGACCACACCTGAAGGGCTCTGGAAAGGCACTTACCTGCCTTGCAGGGGCTCAGTGAACATTCTGTAAAAGAAAGAATAAGGCCCCTTTGCCTTCCTCTTTACTATTTTTTTTTTTAAGATTTTTATTTATTTGACAGAGAGAGCACAAGCAGGGGGAGCAGCAGAGGGAGAAGGAGAAGCAGGCTCTCCGCTGAGTGTGGAGCCCAGTATGGGGGACCCTGGGGTCATGACCTGAGCCGAAGGCAGACACTTACCCGACTGAGCCACCCAGGCACCCCTCTCTTTACTATTTTTTAACATTTAATAAAAGTCATACATGGCCATGGATAAAGTTTAAATAATGCAGTAAGGGCTTGCTTATATTACAAAAAATCAGCAATTACAATACTTTTTGAAAATGCTTTGTTTCGGGGCGCCTGGGTGGCTCAGTTGGTTAAGCGACTGCCTTCGGCTCAGGTCATGATCCTGGAGTCCCTGGATCGAGTCCCGCATCGGGCTCCCTGCTCAGCAGGGAGCCTGCTTCTCCCTCTGACCCTCCCCCCTCTCATGTGCTCTCTCTCTCATTCTCTCTGTCTCAAATAAATAAATAAATAAAATCTTTAAAAAAAAAAAAAAAAAAAAAAAAAATGCTTTGTTTCTAAAGTAGCCTGTATCTGTTTCTCCTAGTATGTATTCCCCCACCCCCTTCCAATTTTATTGAACATAGAATTTAGGAGTCAGAGGTCTTAGAAGTCTGGGCCATCTTCTAGAATAGCAGTTATCAGAAAGTAGGGTTGGTTCCCTGGCCAGCGGTGTGTGGCGATGTGCTGGAAATACTCATTCTCGTGCCCCACTCCAAACACAGACCCGGAATCTCTGCAGGTGGAGCCCTGGCACCTGTATTACAGTAGCAGACCTTCCTGGTGATTCCAAAGCATGGCCGATTCTGAGAACTGACGATTCCGAACATAGTAAAAGAACACAGACTCTAAAGTCAGATCGGGTTCAAGTGGCAATTCCGCAGCTCTCTGACCTTGTGCATCTTATTTTGCCTCTTAGTCTCTGCATTCCCATCTGTAAAATGGGGTTAATAATAACCTCTCTGAAGAGGCTGTTGTGAGAACTAATGTAAAAATGCGTCGTAAGCACTTGTCATTATGTGTCTCTTGTGTGGTAAACGTTCCGTAAGTATTTACGATGGTGGTTGTTAGTGATCTTCCTAAACCAGGTATTATATTTTTAAACAGCAACCCTTGACAAATGGCTGTCCGGTGAAGGGGGAGTTGAGAAGATCTGGCCGATGCCAACGAGTGACAGTGGTAGCTACTGATCATTCACATAGTGAGAGAACACTTCCCTTCCTGCAGTTTCCTTTCTTAGTCTCGGCTCTGTTCTCTAGAGCCACTGGGACGAGACTGTTCTACATGGCAGTTGTTCAGGTATTTGAAGAGAGTGACCTTGGCCTTGCTGAACTTTTCTCTTGTTCTATTCCCAAAGATTAATTTTAACCCAGAAGATTTTGAAGGGCTTTTTCAGATAGGGCTTTTCAAAAAAGGAAAGGAAAAAAAAAAGGCCTAGAGCCGAGGCTCTGCTTTGGTAGTGGGTCTTTGGAGATTGCTGGTGTGTGGAGATGCCTCAGGGTTGAGGCTGAAGCTTCTCAGGTGGACTCGTGGGCCTGGGATGGCCGTGCAGTCGGGGGGCAGGGGCGCTACTGGTGACGCCTTCGCTCTATGCTGGGAGGCGGGAGCCGGAGTCGGCGCCGGAGGGTGCGTCTGTGTGGGTCCCGGGGTGCACAGCCCCTGGAGGCCAGGCTGGCTCTGTCCGGCACCCGCGCTCTCAGCCGTGTTGTTGCCCTTGCCCTGCTGCGGTAGCAGCCTTTGTGGTGTTTGCAGTGGGCTGTAAGGTTTTGTTTTTATTTAATTGATGTCTGATTAGTAGCTGTGAGAAATGGTACTGGCCTAGCAAATGATACCTTTCCTGAATTAGGCCGTGGCGTTGTGTAGGGCAGCAGCAGAATGGCTATTTTAAAATGGGATTTCGTAAAATAAACATGTGTCCGGATTACAGGAAATACTAAGTTGATGATTAATTGATGCCGTGGAGCTGGCCTTGCGCTTTTAAATGCTTCTACTCTCGTGATCATCCATCTAGTGAGGTTTCAGCGGGCCCACACCTCGTATCATTTCCAGAGAGCTGATTTGCAGCTTGTTTTCTGCCCTCTGGTGCTGCTGGGGCAGGTGGCCACGAGGAGACCATGCAGAGGACTCCTCTCCAAGCTGCAGGTCAGAGTTGCCAAAGGATGGCGAATGTTCATGAAAGGAGGTTGTCAGGGTCTTTCTTCTGCTGTTCACACAGGGTCTCTCCACACTGGGGCTCCGGCACTGCGACCATTGCTACATTCTTGAGGACTTCTTAAGCTCCTGCCATTTGTGCCTTTGTTGTCTTAGTGCCGGAGGGGACTGATACTCAGATAAGGAAGGCTATGTAGAAAATAGATGTATTTCCAGCCTAGGGGGTGAAGCCTTGTGCCCGCTGACACATACCCAGGACTTGTCGAAATGGGGATGATTTTGTGTGTTAAGTGTATGATACATGTTACCTGGGATGTGAAATAGGTAGGAAATTTAAGTATGTCTGAGACAGTTTGGGAAAGTCACTGAGAAGAGAGACCATCGTAAAACTACTAGGTCCATCCCTGACCTCTGACCTTTGGGCATTGAGAGCAGCAGCAGATGTGCCATCTCAAAAGCACCCCAGGATGCTGAGGGCCCGTGGGCTTCACTCAAGCCTGGCATTTCTTCTGGGGGAAGCCTGTGGCCCGGACCCCAACCTGTTGGCTAGATGTCAAACATGTTCCAGAACAGCACTGAGGCGCAAGAGTGGCAGAGGCCCTGGACTTAGACTTTAACATCCTTGCAGTTTGGGGCAAGGGTTTCACCTCTCGGATCCTCGCTTTTCTCACCCATGTCCTCTCCTGTAGTTCCTCCCAAATGGGGCTGAGGCTTCAATAAGTGAGTGAGTGGTAGGTGGGTGTGGGAAAGCGCCTAGCTCAGTGCACAGCATAGACACACTCAGGAAATGTGGACTCCGAAGGGGGGCGGGGCGCGGGGTGCATCCGGGGCCTCAGGTCGGGCAAGGGTATGCACTTCTCCCTCCCTCCAAATGCAGTGAGGGCAGCTCCTTTGTAGCTAAGCATTGCACAGTAAGATGTCCTTCCTTGGGGCTGGCCTCTTAACCCCCTTTTCTCGGGGGTGAAAGGCCCATGTGCAATTAACAGCTTTTAAGCCAGAGAATTGATGACTTTGGCTTCAGTGTTCTTTAAAGGTTCACCTGCCACTATTCTGGGGCCCCAGAAATAGGCCTACTGCTTTGATCTTGCCTGATGGGTGCCTTTCCAGAGGCGCTAATCACAGTGATAACTGACGTTGAGACACTTGGCTCTCTGAAGCTTACTGATCGCCTTTCGGCCCAGTCCTCTCTCTGCTGCCCACACTGCTGTTTGGTGTTGGCTCCAGGGCATGCCCACAGTGCCCTTTCAGCTAAGCAGAGTTGCTTGAAACCACAGTCTTCAGAAGGGGCCAGGGTTGGTTTAGCCATGAGATCCCACTCCGGTCTTCACTGTGACTTCATCATCCTTTAGAACTGTGATCTTAGGGGTGCAACAGTGGGCTTTCCTTCCCTGAGACAGGGAGAAGAGGAGGGTCAGTAGCCAGTGACTGGAATCCACTCCAGGCTGAGCAGTGCGTCCTGGGGTGAGGGGTGAAGGGGGGGTGTCAGTCTCTCACCTGATACTTTATATTCTTCTGTATTACTTAACTAAATTTTAGTATTGTTTTTAAGTATTGTTTTTTTCCTTAGCTGACACTGTATACTAAATCAGTTACAGAAGGATCACAGAGCTGGAGGGGGGGAAGGGTAATAAAAGAACAAGAAAGAAGAAATAGGATCAGCTCTAAGAATAGGAAAATCTCTTCAAAGATAAAAACAAAGGGAGACATCTAAAGAAACTGGTCTTAAAAACCTAAAATTTTTAAATTATGTACTTCAAAAAATTCAATATACAAAATTAGAGGACAGATAACAAAAAGGAACAAAATGTAAACGTATGTAATGTTAACATAGTTCCTTACTATTCAGAGGCCTCTTTCAAGAACACAATGAGAGGGACCACTCATAGGGAAATGAACAAGAATGACAAGAACGTGAATAGGAAATTCACAAAGTAAGAAACACACTGCCAAGAATCTGTTAAACTTACTAGCTATCCAGAAAACATAAGAAACATAATTGTGGGGTATTTTAAAAGGGAAAACCTAAATGATTAACAATAAGACTATTTTAAAAATTATTGTATACTTTGATGTCTTTAAAAAGAATATTTAATGATTAGAATAAGCTCACAACATAACATTGTAAATGAAAAGCGTGGGTTAAAACACGGTATTATCTCCATTTTTCTAAAAAACATTAAAATTCAAGGGGTGCCTGGCTGGCTCAGTGGTAGAACATGTGACTCTTGATCTTGGGTTCGTGAGTTCAAGCCCCACGTTGGAGCTACTTAAAAAAAATAAAATTCAAAAGAGTACATCAAAATATGGACAAAAATTAGCTGAGGCACTTACACATTATTTTAATATTTACAAAAAAGTATTTTTAAATATTGAAGTGAAGAAGAAAATGGGCGGTGAGTGGGTTGAAGCACATAGGAAAGTCCAGAGTGCTTCACCCTTTTCCTCTGGTGGGTTCCTTGTTGCTCAAGTCCAGTCCTCCTCGTTCTCTGCTCTGCACTCCCTGCTCCTAAGAAACTGCTTGTTTCTCCTCAGGATTGAGCACTGAAGGCATCTACCGGGTCAGCGGGAATAAGTCTGAGATGGAGAGTCTGCAGCGACAGTTTGACCAAGGTAAGGCCACACAGCCTGGCCAAGCATCAGAGGCTGGAGCCGGTCAAGGCAAACGGGACAGCCAGGCTTGGTGACTGAGAAAGAGAAAGTATTTGGCCCTACTTAGCCTTGCTTCCGTGTGCACACTGCCATGTGGAGGAGGGGGGAACAGGCCCTATCAGCAAACAGAAGCATCATCCCTGTCAAACCCGCGTCAGCCATCTGCCCCCCATGTCACCATCCACTGATGCTGTTCCAGGTCACCCCGGCATGCACCTCGGTCACCTCTGGGGGCCTTACTTCCTTGCAGTGGGCCCGACAAGGGTGGTTGCAGGCACATAATACGAAGTGGGGTTGTGGTCATGGTCCTATTTTGCCAGGGCCCAGGAATACACATGACTCCCCTCCTCGCCAAATCCCTGCACAAGAGAGACAATGTGAGGGAACATTTATGATCAGCTGAGCTTGGGACCCAGGCTTCCAAAGCTGAAATCTCGTGAGTTAGACTGGCTCTTGGCAGGGACTCCTGTCTCCTAAGCTAGGTCGTCAGAGGCCTAGGGCCAGAGAGCCAAACTCTCAGCCCTAAAACTGAGCACACTATGGGATGAGAAGTCACACCACTGGTGCCAGAAGCAAATGAGCCAAAGCAATAAAAGTTCTCAGATGTTACCAGCCAGAGAGGAAAGTAAGCTGAGGATCAGAGTAGGGTCCAACTCAGCATGTGGCTGGGCCTGAGGGGACCAAGCCAGACTCTCAAGTCAGGCAGCCCGTGGGGCCTACAGGACAGAGCAGCCAGGAGCAGGCACCTACCCGCAGGCTCCGGGGAGCCATAGCACTGTGCAACGCCACGGCCAATCTCTGCTAGCTGGCAGTGGGGGGAGAGCATACACTAGGGAAGGGAAACACCTGTTTATCTTGCAGGATAGGAAGCATGAGGTCAAAGTGAGGGTGTAGCCGCACACTTGGGTATGTACTTGTGTATATTCAAGAATCTGTTAACAGTTTATACCCCCCCAAATGGAAACAGCTTATGTCTAACAGTAGATGATTTCTTGTAAATCAGGAGTGCAGTATTCAAAGAAAAGTGAAGACACAGAGGTCAGTGGTGTCAGAGGCTGGGAGGGGCCAGAGGGAGAAAGATGAGTCTACTCCCCCTGCCGCTTTAAGGAACAAGGATGGAGGCAGCAGTCAGGATTGCTGGTAATGTTCTGTAACCCACCATGAAAAGTGAGCCAACCTTTTAGGAAAGTCCTTTGTTTTTTTTCCAGAGGGGAGGGTATAAGGAAAAGGTAGCACCACATCCCAGCCAGACAAGGGGAGTTGGGTGGCACAGAATGACAGGGTGCAGTTGCTCTGTTCAAAGGATGACCATGGAAGGAGGCATGGGGTGTCAGCCTCTGCCTGCAGATCTCACAATTTTTTTTTTTTTTTTAGCAGTGCCCAGGGATGCCACCTCCTGTTCTGTCTATGAAAATCCCAAGTCCCTGCCCTGGCTCCAGGCCAGCCCTGGGCAGCATCCCAGGGTCTTCGAGGTTTCTCTGACTTCTCCCAAGCACTGAGTTTTCCTTTTGCTTGTCTCCAGCTTATATTGCCCTCATTCTCCCAACTTCCTTTCAGACCACAACCTGGACTTGGCAGAGAAAGACTTTACAGTGAATACCGTGGCTGGTGCCATGAAGAGCTTTTTCTCAGAGCTGCCAGACCCCCTGGTCCCGTACAACATGCAGATTGATCTGGTGGAGGCTCACAGTGAGTACTGGCAGCCCGGCCCGGCTCCCGGGTGCAGGCAGCAGCCCGGGCTGACTGTGGTGGGTGAACTGAGGGGGAGGGGCTGCAGCACCATGAGAATGGCTCCTGTGCTGAGGGAGCAGCCACTCTGGCTCTTAGAGCTGGGGCTGGAACGACAGAGGGGCTTGCAGATCAGGCCCCTGCCTTTGTAGACCAGAGGGGCTTTTCTAAGGGTTCTGTCAAGAAAGTTGCAGGTTCCCCCAAAACCCTATGAGTTAAGAGCCTGGATTTGTATCAGACTTGAGTCACATCCCTGCTCCTTTGCTTGTCCACAGTGGAAGCGTGGCCCGCACAGCCTTCCCTGACCCTTGGTTTCCTACAACACTGTCCCTCCTCCTATTTATGAAAGATTAGGAGAGCTCTAGAGGCAGGGCTGTAACAGGCCTTTCTTCTCCCCTCCGCTCACCCGTCTCTCTTACAAGGAAGTCAGCGTATGGTCTGGGCCTCTGGAGGAAAAGGGACAGCTCGCATTGCCCTGACCAGAGGCTCACTGGGGGCTGTAGCAAGGTAGCACCTCTGGTTTTACTGGCGACCTTTTTGTGCCATCCTGCCGGCCCCAACAGCTGTTTCCGCCCCGACCTGCCCCTCTCGGGAGGCGCTTGTCCGCACTATTGGGAGCCTTCCCAGCAGGCAGCCTTTCCCGGACTTGGTGCCGTGCTGCAGCTTCCCACCTTGTGGCACTTTTTCCCTTTTTTAGTCCAAGGCGGCCTTCCTGCTTTGCAAGCCTGGTGGGCCTAGACCCCCAGAAGGAGCCATTGCTGTGCAGCTGCAGAAGGGGGAGGGTCTTGGCCAGTGACCAAGGTGGGGGGGGGAGGGAGCTGTGTTCGTTAGACTATAGGACCTTAGTCTCATCTCATCATTGCCCAACTCAAAAGAGGGAGTTTTGAGCCGGCATGATTTACTCACAAGGCTGATGGTGTGGGCAGCAGTTTGGGGGAAAATCACAAATCAGGGTTTTAAGTCTTGGATCACAGGCTCTTAGGGACTTCGGGAAACGGGGGTACCGACAGCAGCCCAGCCGGAACTGTGGAGGTGCCCCTGTCAGAGCCTGGCTGCTGCTGGGATTGCGGGGCCCCCGGAGTCACCTTTCCCTGGTCTGCATTTCCCATGATGCTTGTTTCTGCAGGCTGGGTGCCACCTTTGCCATACTTTCTCCCCGAGGTCTTGGCAGAGCGAAATCTCTCACGGCCCCTGAACTGCTCCTGAGCTTATCCGAGCCCATCAGGGATGGAGCAGAAGCGCAGAGCTCTGGCTCAGTCATCGGTTGCCTGGCCTTCTTTCCCAGCAGGAGTCCGGGTTTCTCCAGACGCTGGGTGGGGACGAGTGCAAGCTTCTGTGCCGCACCTGCTGTCCAAAGATAGAGCCCTCCCAGCGGTCCCTCGTCCAGCAGGCTCCAGGCTGGCCCAGATGTGAAACGCATAGGAGCTCTCCATCTGGAGCCAGCTTGCTTTCCACCTAAGCTCGCCTCTGGGCGGAAGTTAGGAAGAAAAGGTGTGGGCTGGTGCTCCACGCTCCAGGCGGGAGGATTCCTGTCAGCGGTTGTCTTGACTTGGCGCCATCTAGAGGCTCGTAGAGTCCTGGCTCCCGACAGAATCCCATTGTTTCTGCAGGAACTGCTGACATAGCATCTTTTTGTTTTTTTGGAGGGGCATGGGGGGGGGAGGGGAGGGAGGTGTTACTGATAGGGAATCAGCTGCCCTTCCTACAGCAGCGTCCCTGGCTTCCACTGCTGAGGAAGGGAGCTTCTTGCTGCTCCTGCAGCCTGGAAAAGGGTGGAGATTTCTGCTTCCCCTTCCCATTGTGTGTTTCCTGTGCCCCCAGCTAGTCAGCTGGAGCTCCTCAGCTGGGGCTCCGTTGTCTTGAACCTGGGGGCGGGCGGAAGGTGGGGGGCGGGGGGGAGGATCTCGCTGACTGGGCACCTTCCCAGGCCACTGGGGCTGTGCATGTCCTGGGGTGGGTTTCACTGAGCCAGGGACACCAACCAGGCAGGACCAGAGTTAGTGTTAAGGGACATTATGAAACGAAGATTCTCAAGCCCAAAAGTAGGTATTGTCGGCCTGGCTGGGTTTCCATGGCAACATCAACTTGACCAGCTCTTCCCAGTTAATACCTAAGAGCTGTTGTGTCTGCGTGTGTTCAGGGCTTGGAAATGGTTTCAGATCCCATCACAACAAATATCAAGGTCACTATCAAATTGTTTTTTAGCTCCAGAATGTCACAATATTGAACATTGCTGAAAATATGCCCACAAATAGAGATTCTTGTGATTATTCACCAGTTATCTTCCCACCATACTCAGGGTGATGTGTGGGTGATTCAGAGGTGAGTAATAGCAGCAGCCGCCACCCATACCGCTTAGGGAGTGGCATGCTGGGGCTTGACCTTCTGTGCACAGACACTGTCCCTGCCCTCCCAGGGTGCGTACTCCAGTTACCTGCCAGACAGAACGAAGCCAGCTGAGCTAGAAGTGCGGAAAATGCAGTGAGAGGGACTAGGGTCGAGGGCTTCATGGAAGAGGTGGCGCCTGGGCTGTGGCCTCAAGGAGGACCAGGATTTCAGGAGGCAGAGAAAAGGGCTTTGAGTTGTTCCCTGTTCCGTCTCACCCACACACCTCACCCTGGCCTTGACCACCTATGATCATTTATTCTTGCCCCACGTCTTCTCCTTCTCCTCTCACGACACCCCCAACCCCACCACCACCGATGTGGAATCCCACCGGTCCAGGTAGTCCCCCACAGGCCCCATCCTATGTCTTTTGTGCCAGAAGGGTTCCTAGAGCTAGCTCTGTCTTAGCACAGAGGTCCTAAGCCTAAGGACCTTTGGCTCCAGGCCCTCATTAGTCCCATAACTGCTTATGAAGCTCCATATGCACGGTTTAGTCTGCAGAGACCAGTAGCTTTCATCAGCGTGTCAAAGGGATACATGCCCCAAGTGGTTCAGGATACTGGCTCACCATCTTACCATTCCCCTCGAGAGCTAGGACGCCTTACAGCTAGAGATGATAAACTAATTCTGGGATCCTGCTTCCTCTCGTCTGTCGAGATAACTGCGTCGGGTCCCAGGGGTGTTCCTCACTCACATCCTGGCACGTGCCAGGCCCTGTGTGGGACGGGGCAGATGGCATGGACAGATGAGTGTGTAGTCCCTGCTTCATCTGATGGGTTGGGAGGCACAGGACAGGTGACTGCAAGGTCATGCCTCCTGCAGAAAGACACCCAGAATCTTCCAGTCCAGGCCCAACAGAGTGAAATCTCAGCCTCGGACTCGTTTGGCACCTGAGGGAGAGGTGGGGGGGGCATGCCATGCATGCCTGCATGCATCACTGAGAGGGTGAGAGGGCCTTGAGCCAGGCTTTTCCTTTTCTGCTGCTGCAGGTGTGCGAGATGGTCAAAGGCCATCAGAGATTTTCCTCCAGGCGCTGAGTTTGGTGGCAGCAAATCCCAGCCTAGAGTCTGATGGCCTGGGCTAAAGGTGGCAGCAGAGTGCCCCAGCCAGGGCAAGAACAGTGTTTGGGATCAAGAACCCTGACAGCAACTTGTGTGACCTTGGACCAGTACTCTTACTTCTTGGAGCTAGGGTTGGTCTGTGTGCTGTGAGGAGTGTGGTGGGCTAACCTCTAAGCCGTGGCCTCCACTTCCTCCTGAGTTCTTGGGGCATTTGTTAGTTCTGAATGAGTTCTCAGTCGCCTGGTCTGTGTCCGGATTTTGTCTTGGTTCAGCTGGCCTGAAAATGCCTCTCAGGAACCTGAGACCGAATTTCACAAGTACGGGGTGTGAGCTGGGGAGGCCCTGGCCCTGCAGAGGTGCCCTCGCCATCCCATCTTTTCCTTCAGAGAGGATCACTGGGGGAGCCCCGCAGCGTGGCAGGAGGCCGGGGACCCAGAGCAGGCATGCTGGACTGGAGACGGCCTGTGCCCACCCCCCCTCCCCCTCACCAGTCTTCTGTCCGTGGCACTGCCTCTTGGTTTTCTCAACCAGCATGTAGGGGGAGCCCCGTGTGGTGAGGGCTGCACAAAGAGCGACTCTGAAGTTGTCCCATTAGCACTCTGGCACTGTCCAGAGATAAGAAATCACTGGTGTCCTGAGTACCCGAGAGAAGGTTCCTTTGCTTGAGGGAGGAGGCGAGTGAGGTCAAGTCAGCAAGATGGGCCGTGTTTTTCATGAGACAGAGGGAGGGCTGGGCTCTGCACTGAGAGGCTTCTATTGCTCTCCTTGATGTCCTTCCTCCCTTCTCCTCCTCCTCCCGCCAAACTCAGTGCTCCTCAGCACTCGTGAGCACTTGCGCCTCGAAGCCGGCTGGAGAAAGGGAGCGGGGAAGCACAAGGAGAGGGGCCATCTAGGTCCTTGCTGGGCACCTTGCTGCCACGCTACGTGGGGAGGGAGGCTGGCATTCCCAAGGACGGCGCGCGAGTCCCGGTACTCCCACCTCTGCGCGCTCCTCTTCCCAAAGAAAACAGAGGCAGCAGGCATACTTGTGGCTCAGTGGAGGACAGGCCCCCGTCATTGCCAGCCCCGCTTCCTGCCTCCAGCCAGGAGCACGGGTGAGGCCTGCTCTTGGGTGCAGGTGCCCAGTGAAACACACAGCCGCGCTGGTGGTGCGCCGCGGGCGCCCAGGAGAGGCCCGTGCCAAACTCGCGTCTGGGAGCAGGTGTGACGATTCTGGGGGGCGTTCTGAGCCCCGCACATGCTTCTCAGGTGTCAAGACAGGCACTCCTCCTGATGAGAGCAGTGTACTTGTTTTAAGTAAACTTCGTACTGAAGCTTAACAGGAAAGAGTTTTGAAACTCAAAGCCAGAGAGAAAGTGTGCTCTTGAGGTTGAACCCTTAAAGCTTGGGTGCAGAGCACTGAGGGTGATAATGGCCCCACACAGTTAGTTCCTGTGGCTTTTCAGTCATTTTCTACCAGACAGCTGTTACTGAAACACGATTTTTATCAAGTCGCACAGTTGAGTCAAAAGATTCACCGGGTTCCATGCCCGTGAGCCTGCCGGCAAAAGCCCTGGCTCACTCCAGCCCTGCCCGTCTTTGCGGCCTCCCTTTCCACTGCTTCCTGCCCCTCAGATGCTTCCAGGCGCTGCCTGCGTGTCTGCATGTCACCGTGCGGCGTCAGCGGCGTCAGCCCCTCGCACAGACGAGGGCTGCACGCTCACAGGTGTCACTCACCCACGCTCCCACGGCTGTCCGGTGTCAGAGACAGGATTTGAACCCAGGACCACGGGGGTTGGGTTTGGGCTCTGACCTGCTGCACGCACGGCCTTTCCCCCCTGCACTTTGCCGTCCCTTCCCGGCAGTGCACACTCCGCCTGCCCTTCCCAGTCTAGCTTGAGCCAGCCTCCTCCTGCGCCTCCCTGGACCATGACCCTGGGGGCACGTCACCTGCTGCAGAGGTTCTTAACCTGGAGGCCAGAGGCTTCCGAAGGAACATGATGAGTTTTGGGGAACCCGTGAACCTCGAGAAATTGTAGACAGAGTTGTACATGGCATGTTTGAGGAGAAGCTCCAGAGCTTACATCCATTGCAAAGGAGTCTGTGCCCCCAAAACAGTCAGGAACCATCATATTTTTTTAGCCATTCACCCACCCCCACAACCCTAAGTGTGGGATAGCTCTTATCTCTTCCTGGATCCGACTGTGGTTTTTCTGGGTCCTAGGTGTCACCTTCAGCTCTTAGAAGTAGTCATAGGGAGGTCTTTCATGCTCAGAGAAATCTGGGCCGGCTCTCCCAGCCAAGGCAAGCCAAGTGTATTCAAGAAAGAGCAGCTGGGACCCCAGGGAGCAAGCACGATGGGCCCCACTCAGGTTCTGCAGCCAGTCAGTGGGGTCTGGTTCCCAAGCTCTGCAGCCTCTCTGGGCCTCACCTTCCTTATCCCTCAGTGGGCTGACAAGCCCCTGCCTCATAGGACGCCGACGACTAACTGAACCAGGACTGGTGCGGATGAGCACTTGTTCGAGTTAGCTTGTATTCACACTCCCACTGCATTAGGATTCCATGATGGGCAAAGTGTGGGCGGTAATGGGGGAAGGGGGTGTGTAGTCCCTTTGATGAACTGCATGAGAATTCCCCCACTGTTTCCATCAGCTCCTCCAATAGGGAGATGTGTAGAGGGTCCTTGTGTCTCTAGGAAAAGGACAGAGCCCTGGTCTTGTGACAAACTCCCTCCCTAGACAGTCTGTTGGCGTGGGTGGGTGGCAGCGCTCACCCGTCTGGTCAGGAAGCATGCAGGCTTTCTGCATTGGGTTGCCTGTCTCCAGGGGCAACCGGTTGAGCAAAGAATGGTGTTCTTTATGGCGGTGTCTCTGTGGATCCTTGAGTCTCGGATAGTGGGGGCCAGGAAGCCCCAGGCACACAGTGCTCCCCTTCAGCAAGGGCCTGGGACCCAGAGGTAGGCCTGGCTTTTGGGTCGGTGCCACCGCCAGGTGTGCCTGCCTTGGGCAGAGGCTTGTGGGGGAAAGACTGGGGTTGACGTTGTCTGAAAGCCCTGGGCTGTGTGTGCCCTGAGGTGGCCCTCAGCCCGCTAGTCTCACCACCTGCCCAGGACCAGTATCTGTCTTGAGCCCGTAACACCCACCAGCCATGGCCACGAAAGTCTTTGGTTTTCTCTTTCCTCAGAAATCAATGACCGGGAGCAGAAGTTGCATGCCCTTAAGGAGGTACTCAAGAAATTTCCAAAGGAAAACCATGAAGTCTTCAAATATGTCATCTCTCACCTGAACAAGTATGTTGCAGGGCTTGCTATTTGGTCTTCCCTCCTCCTGAAATTGCCAGTCAGGGCCAGCTAGCAGCAGAATGATGGACCAGGCCGTGTTCTCAGCCTGGCGGCCGGGCCCGGCCTGGCCTGCCAGGGGCTGCTGGTGCACCTCCTCAGTGGGGGCACATCTGGCTCACCAAGGAGTATCCTGGCCTCCTGGTTCCTCACATTTCCGTCCTGGTTCTATCCGAGAGGCCCAGGCGGCCCCGAGCATGCCCAGAGTCCTCTCCGTGTGTGACAAAACACTGGGCAAGATGGGGGTGCTGTGAAGAAACTTGAACCTGTCGAGTAAGTGCAGAAGCTGCAGGTAGGAAGTCTGTCAGCGGACTGTTTCCCAGATTTCTTCACGGACAGAATAGGTTGGTTTTCCAGGCAAACCTGTTCCTCTCTTGGCAGAGTGGTGTTTTATGGAGTTCTAGCCCAGGATGTACACACTCCCTCTCTATTCAGCCAGAGCAGCATCACACACTTTGGTGTCTGGACGAGAGTCCCTGAGGCAGACCATCTACCCGCGGGGTTTGTGGAGGGCATCCCATGAGCCAAGACCCCAGAGCCACTCCTCAGGGGCTGACCCAGTGGCGACACGGGAGCAGAGGACTGGCCACAGAGGGTCTCAGGCTTCGACTTCCAGGCTAGGCCACAGAGAGCTGCGGTTGGGCCTTTTCTGTTTTCAGGTTGTGGATGAGCAGGCAGGGAGAGCAGTCGGGGTGACGGTGACCATGAGCACACAGGGGATAGGACAGGGGCCCTGCTGGCGGAGAGCCTCATCCAAGACGCTCTGACCGTGAGTTTGGTGTCCCCCACAGAGTCAGCCACAACAACAAGGTGAATCTCATGACCAGTGAGAACCTTTCCATCTGCTTCTGGCCCACCTTGATGAGACCTGACTTCAGCACCATGGACGCCCTCACGGCCACGCGGACCTACCAGACAATCATTGAGCTCTTCATCCAGCAGTGCCCCTTCTTCTTCCACAATCGGCCCATCAGTGAGCCTCCTGGTGCCACGCCCAGCTCCCCCTCTGCCGTGGCTTCCACCGTCCCCTTCCTCACCTCCACACCTGTCACGAGTCAGCCATCACCCCCCCAGTCCCCTCCGCCCACCCCCCAGTCCCCCATGCAGGCCTTGCTCCCCTCCCAGCTTCAAGCAGAACACACGCTATGAGCCACCAAGGCCTGGGGCAAAAGGAGACCTTCTCTCTTCCACGGGGTGGCGTTTGGCCTTGAACAAAACCAGGTCCACTGGGATAGGGGTGGGGAGAGTGTCCCCTCTCCCCTGTTACCTTCTCAAGACCTCAGCGCCAGCACCAGCCCCAGTCTACCGTGGGCTGGGCCGTCAGGCCCCCTGAGCCCGGCGCTGCATACCTGGAGCTGTTCGCAGCCGCCAGGGGGCGCCCTGCCCTTTGACTTGGACCCTTTTGAGGACTGCACTGGCCAGGCAGTGGCCCCCGTGGCCCTCCGCACGCTCACTGCTCCCCAGACCACCTCCCCCACCTGCCCCCGCATACCAGCCTCGGGGCATCCACCCGCTGCTTGGACAGAGCCCCGGCCTCTGCCAACGGGAGGAGGCTCTGAGATTTGGGCCGCCCCGGGGTGGGGCCGGCAGCCCCGCAGAGAACAATTCCCGTCCGTTTCATCTGTCTCTTCCCACATTCCATATCTGCACCCCCACCCCTGTTACGTGAGCCCCTGTCCAGTAGCCTCCCCGGAAACACACAGGCCACAGCTCTGTCAACCCAAGGTACAGTGCTGGGGGTGCTGGCCCGGCAGCTCAGAGCAGGGAGGGTGGCTGTGTGCTGGGACCATGAGTGTGTCGCTTCCCCTCTGCTTCCCACGTGCCCCCCTCCCACTTCACAGGCTTTGGGGATACAGTCCCTTTAAAACAAAGAACACTGGAAGAAACATGGAAAAAAATCCCCAGTAACTTACAAAAGAAAGAGGAAGACACTACAGACCTCAGGACTGACCCCTCCTCCCACCTCTCGGAGAAGCAAGCAGGTGGTCACAGCGAAACCAGGATGCCCAAGGGTGGTGGCCAGAGAAGCTGTGGGGGTCCTGCTTACAGCCTGTCACCAGACCCCCTTTCCCCAAGAAGACAGTTTAAGCCCTTGGTGGGAAGAGCTTGGGAGACCAGCCTGGATCCTGGTCTGCTTTGGAAGACACTACAGTGCTGTGGGAACACTACTCTTGTGTGCGTCTGGGTGTGTGTGGGTGTACGCGTGCGTGTGTGAGTGCTTGTGCACGTGGGGGTATGACTTTTCGAGAGGGCACAGCTGGGGGGACGCTGGGTGTACCTGGCGTTTGGTTTAGTGTGTTTGCTGTTGGAGTGGAGTCATTTTCATCCTGGGCCGCAGACCACCGCCGGCCCAGGGGTGTTCATGGGAAGTGGGCGATGTGTGGAGAAGTGTGGTCGGCCCGTTCCTGCACGGGGACAACCTTTGTGCTCCCAGGACTAGGAGGGCCTGGAGGGACAAAAGTCACAATCTGTCAGAGTCACGAGGGTGCCGTGCCTGCCTGTCACACACAGCCTGTGGCCCTCCCTAGCCCTTCCTGGGAAATGGCCTTCGCCTCGGCTTCCTGGCCTTCCCACTGACCCCTGGAGAACCCTTCGCATGCCCCACCTTCTGTCCCCCAAACGCAGCGATCCTGCTAAGGCTGCTGCAGATACTGGCTGCCCTCCCACTCCTCGTGGCCGGGCCGTGGCCTCTGCGACCGGGAAGCCTGACACGGAGGCGCTGTGGGCTTCGGGGCCCTGCAGGCCACGCAGCCTCCAGGTCTCTTTGCACTTTAAGAAGCAACGCCTGTGGTAGGTTCGACGATGCCCTGGGTCCCCTCAGCCGGGTGGCCTGACAGCTGCCTCGCTCGGGACAGCCTCGAGCCCCAGAACCTGGCTGTCGGCTGTTGGAGGGTCGGGTAGGCCCTGCGCTCGCTGACTTCTTCCTCTGGATAAGCTGGATACCTTACTGTTAATAGTTCTTGTTCGGCAAGATAAGGTGCTTGGAAAACTATCCCTGCAAGTTTTACCACCTCTTTTTAAGAACACTAGTCAAAAAACAAACCTAAGGTACATGAATGTTGATGTAAATGTTGGGTGAGGGATCTCTTCTCTGGTGGCTCTGTGCCCGATGCTCAAGGTCAGGGTTGGCAGGAAGGTGACGGGTGGGGTTGTGACTGGTTGGCAGACCCGCGGCCCTGGCTCCCCAGCCCCCTCTGCTCGGAGTCCCGGGCAGGTGAGGAAATCACTCCATTGAACGAATCTCCCTTTTTCTAGATCATGCTCACCTACCCACTCCGAGGCAGCCCCTCAGGTATTGGGTGGGGGCGGTCTGGGACCACCATCCCTTGTGTGAACTGAAAAGTAGCCCGGTCCCCCTCCCACCACCCCACCCACCCACCCCCGTGAGCAGTTTCCTTTGCCACCCCCCACCACCACCTGCATGCCTGGGCTGTGCCCCAGGAACTGGCCAAGCCCCTCAGCTCCCCCCATCCTGAGACTGTGCAGACGTACAGATAGATGGGGACTTTTCTGGGAGTGTGGGCAGGGGCGGCTTACCAACAAGGGACAGCGGCTTTGTCTCCTTGCGCTGGTGGAAGTGGCGGGAGCCAGGCATCTCCGGGGTAGCCTCTGGGCCAGCAGCATCCCCTGCCAGCCAGCTCGGGGAGCCGCAGGAGCCCCTTCACCTGGCTGTGCCCGGTGTCCTGCTGGGGCTTAAAGCATGCACAGGAGGGACCTGGGGGCTCATGCCCCCAAAGAGCCACCGGGGGCAGGAAGCGCCGGGGGTTCCTCTTGTTTCCATTTCTTCTGTCAGGTCTAGCTTCTAGTTTTCTGCTTCTCCAGACTGACTAGGACTGGGGGTTGTTTCTCTGTCATTCTGGGTTGGCGTTGCCCTGCGTGGTAGTTGGGGGCCCTGGGCCTGGGGTTCGCACCCAGACCGAATGGGCACTTGGACGGGAGCCACAGAGGCAAGCCGGGGCATGTGTTGGGACGTGCTGCCATAAATGAAATGCTACCCGCCCCTCGAGTCCATCCAGCCTGTGAAGCTCCGAAGAGTGCTTTCGCGATGATTCTCCCGAGAGCAGCCCCGCGGCTCTGGAATCGAGGGAAGGGCAGGCATTAGTCAGCCTTGGCCAGAATGGGGGAGCAGGTCAGCAGAGGTGACGGGACTAAATAGCGGTTTGCCCGGGAGCTCTCTCCCTGGCCCATGTTCGACATCCACAAGAGAATAGTTGCCATGTTCGGTGGAAATGAACAGCCCTTGGTTGTGAGCGGAAGGCTGATTCTGGCTCTGACACGGACGCTTCCGTGGAGGAGGGGGTCCAAGGTTGAGCGGCCTGCCTTGTGAATGTGCCCTGAATTCTTGGCTGTGTTGCGTATTGGGGATCACACACGGCACATTTATTCCTGCGCTCCGTCACGTCGTTCTTCCCATCACTTGACGTTCTGGAGTGCTGAGGAACAGTACTGTTCCCTGTGTTCTACACCCTCCTGCCACCTTGGTCTTCCTGCCGCGAGGCAGGAAGCGTGCTGCCGGGTGTGATTCTTCTAGCAGAATCGGTTGGGCTCTGCCAGGTGGACAGAGGGCAACATCATAGGAGCAGCGTGCTGGGCAGGAGGGGCCTGGAGCGCGCGCCTGCCCCTGACCTTGCGCTAGGGCCCTGGTCCCCTGGTCTTGGGGGGAGGCCTGGAGGGCGGTCCATCCTCAGCCCTGAAACTTGAAAAGCATGCTGCGTTGGTGAAAACCCTGTCCCTCTGGGCCCCCTTCCCCTTCCTGCAAGGACAGCCACGCTGCTTTGGCGTTTCCGAGAAAGGAGCGGACACCGTCTCGCTGCCACTGAGAGCACTGCCCAGCCGCCATGTCGCCAAGAGAAGGAAGCCCCAGGGGCTTGGGCTACTTTCTGGGGGCCGCCCCGCGGACGGGGACAGCCGGCACTGCACTCGCTCCCGGGCCTCGCCGACTCCGCAGATGGTGGACGAGGAGTCGCCCTCCTGTTGCTTGGCAGGTTCAAGCCACTCGTCTGCACTTAGGTGAAAGGACAAGGACGGACCGAGTCACGCCTGGGACCTGCTGGCGAGGGGGGGCAGAGTGAGGGGAAAGGCCATTCTCTCAAGGTGGCGGGGCTGCGGCCGGGGAGGGTCCTTCCCTCCTGGGGAGCCGGCCCCGCGCCCACGGCAGTCAGGTTACACTTTCATGTAGTCGAGACAGGGCCTAAGTTATTGTTTGCATTAAAAAGAATCCTGTTCCCTGTGTACATAAAAAAGAAAAAAAGGAAATGTCTGAATTGTATGGGAATAAAACTTGTTTGAAAATTTGGAATAGTGCTGCTGCCAGCTTATTTTTCTGGTACTTGTATTTTCACATGTTAAATGATCTTTATATATGTTGAATTAACAAATATTTTGAGTTTCCTGAGAAAAAAAGCATATTAATGGTATTGAAATGTGTTAGTAGTCTGGCCGTGTGCCTAAATTTCTGTTTTGCAGCAAAAGTGGAGAACTGTATGTAAAGAAAGTATAACAATTATTTCTTTGTATTTTAGGGGCTTTAACCAGGACATCCTCTAGTTGGTGTTAGGAATGTTTGCTTAATTTCCAGACCTTTTTTTTTTTTTAAACACGTTGTGGGTTTTTTGAGGCTCCAACCTGATTAGTGCATGGTCAGCCATCAACTGAGGCTGAGGCATCTCTGACTGAGGTGGTTTTGTTTGGTTTTGTTTTTTAAAATCATGTATTTGCTACAAAGTATTGTACTCGTCTCAATGGGAATGGTGTAAAAAACTGAAAAGGCCTTATGTGATATGTATCATAGTTAATAAATCAATCTTGTAAAAAACCAAACCTGAGAGAGATGAAGGTGGCCCCTCCTGCCAGGGCCCTGAGTGCCCTTCCCACAGCGGACGTGGCCTCAGGCCCTGTGGGGACCCCAGCTCCTCCTCAGAAGCCACGGCCAAGGCCCAGCACGCGGGAGGAGGCCATCCTCTGGCCACAGGGCACGGGGATCCCAGAGCACCCCCAGGAGAAGGTGTTTGTGGGGGGGACAGCTCAGGTTCTTTAGCCAAAGCCCAACACTCAGACCCCCGTGGCCACAGGCCCCCAGCAGGGGACACCGAAGTCAGCAGCCCCTGCCCTGCCCTTTCACCCCCTCCCAACCCCGGGGGTCTGGGGCCACGCCAGCCGTGCAGGGGGCTTGCTGCCTGGGTGGCCCCGGAGTGTTAGCGTCTGCTGAGCGCCTCCAGGGATGGCTGGCTCCCTCGGTGCGCGTGCACCGTGCCCCTGCCGTCCCTGGTGCCTCCGTTCTGGCACAGGCCCTCATTCCAGCTCACTGCACAGACGGGCAACCCCACACCCTGAACGGCCCCCCTGCCCTCAGCCTTGCCCCTTGCCATCCATCTTCTTCAGACCCCAAAGTTACTCCAGAAGGAAGACCTAGCTCTGCATTACCTATGGCAGAAGCGAGAAGTCGTCAACGTACAAGACACCCCCCCCCTTCCTGTGTCGGTGGCAGACGTGGCTTGTGGACCAGGACACCCGCGGAGCTCGGGCCCCACAGCCCTCGCGCCAGGCAGCCGCCGCCCATCGGCAGAGCTCCGGAGCTGGCTGGGTGCTCCATCAGCCAGGTGCCCACGGGCAGGTGGGCGCTCTGACAGCCACGCTGGGAGCCCTCCCTCTGGATCCCACCCGCCCCTCCCCCACCCCCACCCCCGCCGATCCCCGGCGTCAGTCAAAATCATTCCCGTTCTCTGCGTGCATCCAGGTCTTTGCTTGTGCCGGTCCCTCTGCCTAGGATTCCTTCTGTCCGCACGCCCCCAAACGTCAGCTCTATCCATCAGACCCTCATCCGCCCCTCAAAGCTGGCCTTCCTCTAGAAATCCTTCTAGACGCCCACAATGATTTGCCCAACATCTATTCTTTGCTTGCCCTGGGGATTCATGTGACTCCCCATAAATGCTTCAGCACTCGTCCTATTTAAAAAAAAATACAGTGTACAGTTGGTACTCAATATGTGTGCTGGTGTAAACCTGTCTTTTTCTCTAACTCTCGATGTTCAGGTTGCGTGTAGACGTATCCTTGCACCTCTCAGCCACCATCCCCCAAGTGGAGAGCTGCTGGGGGCAGGGCCTGTGAGCCCCCACCCCCACCCCCGTATGTCCTCCCAAGCTGCCTTGAACATGGTAGATCCTTGGTTTGTCGATCACAGCGGTCTCAACCTCGCCCTTGATTTGATTCTCCGTCTGTAAGCCGACCTCTCCTGTGTGCCTCTCCCGCCCAGACCTCTGCTCCAAACCCCACATTCCTCCACCTGCCCGTGGCACACCCACGGCCGAAGTCCTGACTGTTTCTCCACGGCTGTCCCCTACGAGCCAGAAACCCTGGAGCCCTCCGCCTAACACTCTCCCTTTCCCATCAATCCGGACCAACTCCAAGGTCCGTTTTACCTTCCACATAGCTCTCGTCGGGCCACTCTCCTCCACGTTCCCTGCTACCATCCTGTTTGAACCTCACGGAGATGTCTGTCCCAGCCACCTCCCTGGCCTTCAGCCTCCCATCCACCCCTGTCCATCTCAGGCAGCCAGGGGGAGCTTTTCAAACCAGATCTGGCCCTGCCACCCCTCCCTTCACACCTTCCAGGTCTCCCCAAATCCCTTAAAGGAAAGCCCCAACATTTCAGTCGGCCCACCCTCCTGGGGAGCCCTCCCCTCCCCCTGCGCTCCCAGCCTTCCTGCTCCCCAGGGGCCCGCCCGCCTCAGGCCTTCTGCAGGGCTGTCCCTTCCTGGAAAACTGTCCTCCCCACTGTCCACCCCTTCCTCCTCACCCTTTCGATTTCAGCCCACCTCCTTCCTCAGCCACAGCCCTCCCCGACCAAGATGGACCCATTTGCTTTCAAGGAAAAACACATTCTCTTCTTTAAGAGCATCATTCTCAGTTTGTTACTCATTCAAATTGTATTTGCCACTTAACACGTATTTCCCGAGCATTTACTCTGTGCCAGGCCTCAGGGACACACAACTAGGAACTGACATCTAGCGAAAACACAGTAAACAGGCAAAGAAAGGAATGTGTGCCAGAATGTCAATCGAGCACGGATAAGGAGTTAAGGATGTGGGTTGGGGGGAGCAGGGATGCTATTTAGAGTGGTCAGGAAGACCTCTCTGAGGAGGTGATATTGCGGCTTAGCAGGGACCAAGGTGAGGTGAGTGAGACATGGGCCTCAGGTGCGATATTTAAGGGGATACCAAAAAAAAAACAAAACTCCGTGATCAAGATAAAAATGTCTCAAGGCAAACAAACCAACCAACCAACCCTCGGGGCCCACAGTTTTAGATAAAAACAGAATCAGTAAGAGCGCTGAGCCATACTGAAGCCTGAGGCAAAAGGAGAAATCAGTTAAGATCCCACCTGTAGTCAGGATCCGGGAGCGAGGTGATGCTGGATGGACAGGAGCAGGGACAGTGGAAGTGGAGAGAGGAGGTCGGACGACTCCAGGGCTGACACACCCGTGCATCTGATCACCCTGTCCCACCCCCACTCTCCTGCGAAACCCAGAGGTCGGAGCCAGCCCCCCCCCCCCGCCCAAGCTACGGCCAGCACCCAGTACAGACTAGGCGCTCACGGGTCCCGGAGCGAAGAAGGCGGCATTGCTGCGCGCGGCCACCAGGGGTCAGCAGAGCGCCGCCTGCCCAGCCCTGGCCGAGCGCGGCCGCGTGGGCAGCCCGGTTGGTGGCGGCTAAAGGGAGAGGGGTCGGGAAAGCACGGTTAGAGGGACCCGCGGGGACTGGGGCGGAGGCGGGTTCTAGAAATGGGGTTGGAAGTGGCCCAAGAGCGGCCTGAGAAGCAGGGGGACGAGCTGCTGCCCCTGTTATTCCATCCACCCACCCGTCCATTTCTTTAGTCATTCAGCAGCGGCGGTGGGGGCCAGGCGGGCAGGATAGTGGGCTCCAAGTGTGTCCCCGGGGCGCTGGGGAGCCATGGACGCGGTTTGAGCAGGGAGAGACTGGGTTGGAGTTGCAGGAGCTCAGGCGATTGGAGAGATACAGGCACTCAGGGCGCGCAGTTGATATGTCAGCAAGGCAAATAATATTAAGAAAAGCTAATGACGTGCGGACACTTACAAAGCAGCAGGCCTTGTTTTAATCCTTTTTTTATCATTTCAACTCAATTTTCACACAAACTCTAGAACGCAGGCATTATCATTAGCCCCATTTCCCAGATGAGGAAACTGAGGCACAGAAGGGCCAAGTGAGGGCGCCTGGGTGGCTCAGTCGTTAAGCGTCTGCCTTCGGCTCGGGTCAGGATCCCGGGATCCTGGGATCGAGCCCCGCATCGGGCTCCCTGCTCCGCGGGAAGCCTGCTTCTCCCTCTCCCACTCCCCCTGCTTGTGTTCCCTCTCTCGTTGTGTCTCTCTCTGTCAAATAAATAAATAAAATCTTTTAAAAATAAAAATAAAAATAAAAGAAGGGCCAAGTGACTTGTCTGACGTCACAAGCAAGTGAGGGGGAGTCAAGATTTGAAGCCCAGCTATCTGACCGGGAAGGCCTGGGCTCTTCCCATGGCTGCCCTTGCAAATGACCAGCAACAGAAATGGGTTCTCTCACGATTCTGCAGCCGGGAGCCCCAAATCAAGCTGTGGGCAGGGCCATGCACGCTCCCTCCGAAGGCCCCAGACGAGAATGGTCTAGATCACTCGCGGCTGCAGGCTCGCAGTGGCTGGAGGCTGCATCTCTCCAGCCTGGGCCTCTGCCTTCTCGTTCGTGTCTCCTCTTCCGTCTCTTGTGAGGACACTTGTCGCTGGGGTTAGGGCCCACCCGGATGATCCAGGATGATCTCACCTCGAGATGCTTCATTTAATTACATCTGCAGAGACTCTTTGGCCAATAAGGTCGCTTTCATAAGTTGCAGGGTTAGGATGTGGATAGATCTTTGGGGCGGGGGGCCACTCCTCATCCCCTATGCTCTTCTCCACGACGATACCTTCTCCCTCACCCTGCTGCCTCCCCAGCTAGTGCTCAGGCTCTTGTCCCCTCTCCAGGGGGAATCTGCAGGGTCAAGGAGAGAAAGTCCCTCCCTCTCTGGAAGGAATGCCCCTGGGCTGGGAGAGGCAGTCGGCCAAGCACCCTGAGCATCCCCACGTGTGCCTGACCATCCCGGACCCTGAGCCGGTCCCCTAGGCAAGTGGGTCAGGGTGACCACCATGGGCTGCTCGCTCCCGAGGGCAGTACCCTGGCGCGTTTGCTGTTTGCTACCAGAATTACTGTGGGCCCGTGGCCCTGCCCAGTGTCCCTTGGGGGCAGAGGACCAACCCAGAGATGCATCTCGCTCTGTTCCATCGAGGCTCGTTGTCTTCTTCTGCACCTGTGGATAGGTGACAGGTGACAGGTTAGCCCTTGCCGTCCTCTTTAAGATGAGAGTTCTTCTCTGACACTTCGGGTGACCTGAAGGGGACAACATGGGGCCAGGAGATGGGAGGCCAACTGGCCAGCAAGGGGGCTGAGGCAGAAGCAGGCCCTTGGGGGACATCCACATATCGAGCCCGGTGACACTTAGATGTGGGGCCACTTATGGAGTTGGTGGGTGGGGTTTTTCTTTCATCCCCAACTTAATTCTTCCTAGTAATTGTCACTACTTGACCAGCTGACCTAAAATTGTGTGTGCACGTGTGTGTGTGCACGCACACACATACACACACCACACACCAGCTTTGTTTTCTCTAGCACTTAGCTCCATCTGACTTTTTTTTTCTTGTTTTCTCTATTGTCCAACACCCCCACAACGACGGGCACTCAAGTGACAGGAATCCCTGCCTATCTCTTCCCTGCTGGATCCCTAGAGCATCTGGTACGCACAAGGTGCTCAATAAATGTCTGTGGATAGAAGGATCAAAAACAAAAGCAGGACAAACTCTGGGGCCAAACTGGGCTGCCCAGGTCTCAGACGACCCCTCATCATCTGTTTAACGTGCTTTAAACTAAAACGTTCTCACTCTCAGAACTGAATATGACCTTGTTCTCTCGAGGAGCACATTCCTGGGGTACGGCACCCCATTAGCACCCCAGAGCCAAGGGAGACATCTCCTTCAGGGCATCTACATCTTCCAGCTGCCCCAGCCCAAGCCACTGCGTCCGCTTGGCTCCTCCTCTCTTACATCCGGTCCTCCAGCTATCCCATCAGCTCTGCCTTTTGGATGTTTCCAGAACTTGACCAGTTCTCCCCACTCCCCTGCCCCACTATCACCCGCTGTCTGGACTTTTCCATCCAGTTGCCTCCTCAGCTGGGCCCCCTTTTGTTTGCCTCCCCCAATCCCATAAAGACCTGGTCTGTCTGGTTCAATGATGTCTCCCCAGCCCCCGGCACATAGTAGGTGTCCATACCCATTTTAGGATGGAGGAATTGGACCATGTTTACTTATATACTCTCATTAAATGCATCCATTGTCCAACAATTAAAAGAATTCTGAAAGCTGTATAATGCAAAATAAATCTCCTCTTGCCAACTGAGTTGCCTTAAAAAAAAAAAAAAGAACCCATTTCCTGAAATCTCACTAAATCTTGAGATTATCCATGTTTTGTTTTTTTTTTAAGCCCACCCACAGGCAAAGAAGGATGACTTGTTAGCTTTTTAATTTCAGTTTCTTGGATTACTGTTATAGTTCAGCAACTTCTCGTGTGTTTGTCGCTGACACTTCTTTTATGATTTGCTTTTGTGTGTATTGACCATTTTTCCCATTGAGTTATCAGTATTGGGTCATCTGCCTTTTGTTACTGATTGGTAGGAGCTCTTTATTTATGATAAATCTCAATCTATTGTCTCTTAAATAATTTGCATCTTTTTTCCCCATACTGGCACTAATGTTTTAACATTGTTTACAGTCCGTTTGGTAGTCCAAGGTTGTTTATTTTGCCTTTCATTGTACATGTTAATTCATGCACATTTGTTGAATGAATAAGTGAACGAGCACCTTTGGAGAAATGAGGCTGAGGAACACCACGATTTTCAGAAGCCCTTTTCTGACATCTCAGGAGAGAAGTGTGGGCCAGCGCCACTCAATGATAAATGCTAAACTTTGTTAGTCACTTGCCATGTGCTAAGCACATGTCACATGCACACAGGTTGGCCCCAGGAGGTCTGGGATTTCTGTCCGGATCACAGAGCTCAGCATATAGTGCTGATAGATGCTCACAAAATATTTGTTGGGTTAATTCATTGAATGTTGACAGCACCTTAAAAGGAATGCCTTGTCGTTTTTTTCCTGTTTATCTTTTCATAGGAGTGTAATTGAGATATTTCACATATCATACATTTTACCCTTTTACTTACTTTTTTTAAATTTTTATTTTTTAGTCATCTCTACACCGAGGGTGGGGCTCGAACTCATGACCCCGAGATCAAGAGTCACGTGCTCTTCCATCTGAGCCAGCCAGGCGCCCCCATTTTACCCTTTGAAAAATGGTTTTTAGCATGTTTGCAGACTTGTGGGACCATCACTACAATCGATTTTAGAATATTGTCATCCCCCCCAAATCCTATACCATTTGTAGGTGTTCCCCATTCCCCCTATGTTACTTTGCTAGGGCCGCTATAACAAAGCACCACACACTGAGCGGCTTAAACAACAGAGCTTGTCACCTGGTTCTGAAGGCTAGAAATCCAAGATCAAGGTGTCGGTAGGGATGGTTCCTTCTGAGCCTGTGAGCGAGAATCTTCCAGGCTCTCCCCTAGCTTCTGGTGGCCTGCTGGCAATCTTCGCTGTCCCTCCCTTTTGCACATGTCACCCTGATCTCTGCCTCTGTTCACATGGTGATCTCCCTATGGGCACGTCTGTGTCCACCTCTCCCTGCTTCCTAAGGACACCAGTCCCACTGGTTTAAGACCCGCCCCATGACCTTATTTTAACTTGATTACCTCTATGAAGACTCCACCTCCAAATCAGGTCACATTCGGAGGTACTGGGGATTAGACTCCAAACGTATCTTTTTGGGGGGGAATGCAATCCAACACATAACACTTCCCTTCCCCACTTCCTAATTTTTATTGTAAACTAGATCGTACAAAGAAAAGATTGCACAAAACACAGCTGCCTAGTTATAGTAATAATACTAAGTGGTCATCCGGGTACCCACCATCAGCGTGGAGACTTACCCTACTGCCCTCGCCCCCCCACCCTCCCTGGCCAACCGCATCCTCTTCCTCCGGAGTCTTTGGAGAGACTCAGCTACCTCCCTAAACCTCGTGTTCATCATTCTCTTGATGTATTATTTATTATTCTCTTAGGACCCAAGATCACATCCCTAAGTAATAGGCTGTGTCTTGTGTGTGGACCTTCTAAAAATGGGCTCATTCTGTATTCATTCTTCCAGTACTTATTTCTTTCACCAATATTCTGGTTTTGAGATTCACATCAATGTGGCGAGGGTTCATGTGGTTCATTTATTTGGGAAGGACTGTTAGATTATTCCCATTTTACAGATGAGGATAGTGAGACCCAGAGAGAGGAAGGAAGCTGCCCAAGCTCACACAAGTAGAGCCAGAATTAGAACTTAAGCCCACTGAGTCACCTCCTTTAAACTATGCTCTTGGGGCACCCGGGTGGCTCGGTCGGTTAAGCGTCTGCCTTCAGCTCAGGTCAGGATCCCTCAATCCTGGGATCGAGTCCTGCATCGGGCTCCGTGCTCAGCAGGGGAGTCTGCTTCTCCCTCTCCCTCTGCCCCTTCCCTGGTTTGTGCTCTCTCTCACTCTCTCTCTTTCAAATAAATAAATAAATAAAATCTTTTTTAAAAAAAAGATTAAAACTATGCTCTCCACCTCCCAGTTGGGAAGAATAAGAATGTTTAAGTAGAAGTCATTGGAACACACACACACTACACTCTCAGTGCCCACCAAAATCCTTGTTCCTCTCCTTGATTTCCCCTGGTGACCAGGACCTCACCATCTCCCGAGGAGGTGTACTATCCTTTCCATCTCTCCCACCCTGCTGCTTTGGGAGTAGTGGACCTTCAGTGCTTTGGGAAACATCTTCAAAGTGGAGGTGGAGGAAGGCCATGGAGAGCCAGCAGGCTGCAGCTGAGTGGTGTGGAGGCCAGGCTAGCAGAGGTGTTGGGTAGGAGACCATGAAGGTCTCAGCCACCCCAGTCTTAGGATCCCCTACCATCTCTCTCCCCTCCCTCTTCAGGCCCCAGGTGCTAACTGCTCACTGCTTTGCCTACCCTAGGTGCTGCATCAGCCCTCTTGGGTTTCCCAAACCTTTGTCAAGAGCCCTTCATGAAATGCTCATTCCCAGTTGGAGGGCCCCTGCCTGATACACACACCGTGGCCCAGAAGCTATCCTGTTTCTTCAGAGCTGCCGAAGAGTGCAGATACCCCAGGGCCACGCACCCATTTCACAGATGGGAAACTGAGGCCCTTAGTGGTGTGCATATGAGTTTATCAGTGACTCTGAGTGGTGTACAGGTAAAAGGATTTTTGGTCTCAGGACTTCTCGACATTCTTAGGGAAGACCAAAGAGCTTTTATTTTTGACTGATAAGCCATATCAGACATTAAGACGGAGAATTTTTTTAAGGATGACATTTATTTTTAAACAGCAATAATAAACCTATTACCAGTTAACATTAATAACATTTTATGAAAAATATATTTTCAAAAAAATATATATTTTTCAATACAAAACATTTTAGTGAGAGGAGGGTCATTATTTTGCACTTTTGCTAATGTCCGTAAGGTCTGGCATTATAGAAGACAGCCGGATCCTCAAGGCTGCTCCTGCATTGAGTCTGTTGCAATATCCCATGCTGTGCAGCTTCTGGAAAATTCCACCGGACGCTAGTGCGAGAATGAAGTGAAAAAAGACATAAAACGTCTCAGAATGAAAATCTGACCTCGCGGACCCCCTGAGAGGGTCTCAGGAACCAGTCCCCAGGTCACACTTAAAGAACTTCTGGATAAACTTATTTAATGCTTACAACCATGCTATGAGGTGTGTACTAGGTAGAAATATACCTCATTTTACAAAGAGAAATACTGAGGCCCAGAGAGGTGAAGTTCCTTGCCCAGAGTCACACAGGAGCTCGTGGCAGACCTGGGGTTTGAACCTCAGCAATCAGTCTCTTAACCTTGACAAACTCTGTGTGTATGTAATCATAAATCAATTGGGTAGCGTGAGTGCACCTCTCAAGGCCTGGGATAGCACCTGCCCAGGCCACACAGCCAGGAAGGGGTGTCAGGAGATAGAAGCCACTGATCTGATCTTGAATTCCTACCTGACACCCTCTCAAGTCTCTCTGGGGATAAATAGGAAAATATTACTGGCTGAGAGACCAACATAACCAGGCTATATAGTCTCTCCATGCCTCCATTTCCCTAGCTGTAAAATGGGCTTAGTAATAGAGCCCAGCTCAGAACCTTGCTATGGAGGAAAGAATGAGGGGAACATAAGTGATCCCTAAGCTGTTAACTGTGGTTATCATGCGCAGGTTGAAGAATGTTCCTATCAGGGGCACCTGGGTGGCTCAGTCAGTAGAGCACACAACTTTTTTTTTTTTCTTAAGATTTTATTTATTTGTTTGTCAGACAGAGAGAGAGAGCACAAGCAGGGGGAGTGGCAGGCAAAGGGAGAAGCAGGCTCCCCGCTGAGCAAGGAGTCCAAAGCGAGACTCAATCCCAGGACCCTGGGATCATGACCCAAGCCAAAGGCAGACATGGTTAACAGACTGAGCCACCCAGGCGTCCCGAGCATACAAATCTTGACCCTGTAGTCCCCACGCCGAGCGTAGAGCTTACTTAAAAAAAAAAAAAAAAAGTGTTCCTATCGGCCAGTGCACAGGACTGTTCAGAGGTGTGTGCCTCAGTTTCTCCATCTGTCCAACCAGAGACAGATCCATGCCTGGTTGCCCAGGCCTCTCTGCCTGCCTGGCTCTCCCAAGACTCCATCTTCCTGCACTGCACTGGGGTCTTCTGGGAGGAGCTCAGATATTGGTGTTCCGTTCCCTCCCCCCCTCTGGGAGGGGAGGAGATAATGTAAGGAGTTAGTTGCGCAGTTAGGTAGTTAGGGCCAGGGTCCCCAACAAGAAAATACGGAATTCGGGGCAGCTAAAACAGCACTGACATCCTGTTTTGCAGCTTAGACAGGACCACGCTAGCATTGTGTTTTGCAGCCTTGGCAGAAATGACTTCTGCAAAACGTCCTAAAATAAAACAATTAACCACAAAGCATTTGTCACTATCACGAGCAAGGGGCGGTTAAGACATAAGCCCCCAGACGTCAGCCCTAAAGACCATCCCCAGGTAAGCATCAACCTAATACGTAGACAGAGAGCAATCAAAGCCCTGATTGGCACCACTCGGCACACCCCGGTTGCTTAAGATAGTTCCGCAAAAGAGCTCATAAAAACCCCTAAACTTAGAAACTCCAAGGGCAACCCTCTCGGGTCCCCTCCCTCGCCGGGAGCTTTGTACCATATTGCTCAATAAACTTTGCATCGCTGCCCATCACTCTTCGTCTAGTCTACCTCTTCATTTTTGGAAGCCGCGTGACCAATGACCTCCGGCACTGAAGGAATAGAAATCCTGTAGCAATAAGACCCCAGGATCCTGCTCTCTGAAGGTATTCCGACACCTGGGTCCCAGTATCCTGAGAAAGGATAGGTCCGGACGCCAAAACCTGGCCTTATAAGGGGGGAGGTCTTGGGTGCGGGGGCCCCCTTCTTGTGGAGGGCATGCTCACACCCTGAAATTCTCTCCTGGGAAAGGAGGGTCTCGAACGCCTGGATTCGCATCCCTGGCGCGGGTACTGAAGGCTAAGTCTCCACCCCTACACGGGGTTTGGGTGTATGGATGCCCGCCTTGCCCGAGGGGCTGCTGGAGCTCGGGGTTCTCTTGGGGGACTAAGGTGCTAGCTAGCTCCTCCGTTTGGAGTATGGAGACTCCGGACGAGATGGGGAAGCCCCGGCTCCGAGGTTCTCATTCTGGTGGGAGGGGGCCGGACCCCCGAAGCTGCCGTGGGCGGAGCGGACTCGGGTCCCGGGGCCGCTCCAGAGTCCCTCGCTGGGAAGCCCCTACCACAGCAAAAGGCCGAAGAGGCTGTGGCGGGGGCCGGACCGAGGGGGCGGAGACTAGGTGGGCGGGGCTCCGCAGACACCGCCCCCGCCTGCCGGCGCGGTCCGCGCGGCTCCCAAGTCTGCGAGGCCGCGGTGGGCGCGGAGAACGGAGCGCCACAGCCCGCGCGCCCCGCCGAGCCCGGCCTGCCCCGGGGTCTATGGGGCCACCCCTCTGCGCCGCCCGGCCGGCCCCACGCCGCGCCCGGAGCCTGCCCCGCGGCCAGGTAAGGGCGCTGTGGGTCCTGCGGGTAGGGGACGCCGGGAGGCAGGCAGGAGGGGCCAGGGAACTCCTGGGTCCTGAAGAAGCAGGGGGCCGGAACTCCAGTGTGCAGGGGGCTAGGGTATCAGGACGCCTGTATCCTGAGGTTGGGGGGAAGGAGTACACGGATGTTTGGGTCCCGGAGGGATAGGGGGCTGGATACCTGGACACCAAGGTCTAGGGCATCTGGACACCTGGCTGGAGAGGCTCGGGGGCGGCCTGGCTATTGGGGGCAGGGTGGGGGAGGGAATCCTTAATGCCTAGTCCCGGAGGAATGAAGACCTAATTGAACACGTTCCTGGTTCTGGAGGATCTGAGTACCAGGACACCTGGGCCCCGAGTGTCGGGTCCATCCTGCGGGCGTCCTCTGGCTGATGCTCTGGCCACTGCGTCGGGGGCTGTGGCTCGCACGCCCGGGTTTTCGGGAAGGAAGTTGTGGTTGAGGAGATTTGGCGGCCCGGACACATGGCCACACCCCAAGGGCCTGGGGGGGGGTCCCTGGGCAGGGCATTGGGTGGGGTCCCTGCCCTCTGCCCCCCTTACCTCCTTAGGCCAGCCAGGGAAATGGGCGCACCGCGGATGAGGGCAAACGGACTCCTGGGATGGGCTAAGAGAGCGGATCCCCGGGACAGAGGGCTCTCGGGGCAGGAGCCGGGCGCGCCTGGGCCCCGGCGAGGCGCCTGCCCCCCGCCCGCCCGGCTTGGGCATGCTTGGCACGCAGCGCGCGGGCCGGTCGGATCCGTATGCGCGCCGCGTGCGCCTATTGGTATGCGGGAGCCGGCCCGGCGCGGGCGTGAGGCGGCCGCGCTGGCGGGCGGCGCGGGGGAGGCGGCGGCGGCGGCGGCGGGGCACGTCCTCGCCCCGAGCTTCGCCTGGGGCCGGGCAGGGTGAGAACAGCGGGCTCCGTCCCGGGGCCCCCGGGGAGGGGAAACTGAGGCACCATCCAGCCCCAGCTCCTTGCTGGGACCCCGAGCGCCGCACGGACCTCAGTTTCCCTAGCGGGTCTCCCGGGGGGGCCCCCTCGGGCACCGAGCGCTGCCTCCGGCTCCCTTCCGCGGCAGGAGACGCGGGTCTCGGGTCCCGCAGGCTGCTCTGAGCCCGTCTGAGGCCGCCCCCGCGGAGATGGCGGCCCCCTACCCCAGCAGTGGCGGCGGAGGCGAGGTCAAGTGCGGGGGAGGTCGTGGCCGCAGCGTCCCGTGGGACTTTCTGCCTGGGCTGGTGGTCAAGGCCCCGCCCGGACCCTGGTGAGCAAAGCCCCGCCCCTCGGGCCGTGGCCCCGCCCCCAAGGGCGTCCTGGGAGAATTCACACTCAGCTTGCTGCCCCGCCCTCCGGAGCGAGAATTTCTTACCCAGAGTAGCTCAACCTTTGTTCTACAAACAACCCCCACCGTGTTCCGTTCCTACCCCCCTTCCTCAGAGTCTACCCAACATTTAATTTCTCCCCTCTTCCACCTCCTTCCCCCCAGAATTTATTTACACCCCAGGTTCTGTCCCCACGGCCGGGTGCAGAATTCACACGCAGGTTCTGCCCCCACCCCCAGTGTTGAATCCACTTCCCACGTCCCGCCCGGTTCCGAGGCCCCGAGGGCGGGGCTCCCCCAGGCCGCGGACCCCGGAGCCTTGCGGCCCCGCTGACGCCCCCTCCGCGCCGCCCGCCCAGCCTGCAGGCGCAGCGCAAGGAGAAGTCCCGGAATGCGGCGCGCTCGCGGCGCGGAAAGGAGAACCTGGAGTTCTTCGAGCTGGCCAAGCTGCTCCCGCTGCCCGGAGCCATCTCGAGCCAGCTGGACAAGGCGTCCATCGTGCGCCTCAGCGTCACCTACCTCCGCCTGCGCCGCTTCGCCGCCCTCGGGGCGCCGCCCTGGGGACTGCGGGCCGCGGGGCCACCGGCCGGCCTTGGTGAGTGCGCATGCGCGGGGACGGGGGGGTTCCCAATGCCCTCCCTCGGACCGGAGGGCCCTTGCCCAGTTCCTTGGCCGACAGCGAGCACGGGGTTGGAAGTCAGCCAGACCTTTTGTGTGCCCCAACCGGGTGACTTCTAGTCTCCAAGCCTCAGTCTATTCATCTGTAAAACGGGCACACGAGGTAGGGATGATTTCATGAATTCTGGCCCGACTAAGGGGCCCCCCCGCCCCGCAACACCAGGGATCCGACCACTAGCCAATGCTGTTACTTTTATTAGGGGAGATGAATCGTTATTATCACAAAAAAGGCCCGCAGCTCCATGGGCGGGACAGAGGGGGGCCCAGCCTGGGCCTCCCCATCCACTCATGGGCAAGAAACCCCCTCACTCAGACTTGAGGGGCCCCAGGGGGGGAGCACAAGGACTCTGGAGTCTGAATTCCCAGTTTGGGAAAGCGGGAGGGAGACAGTAGAAGCTGGCAGGTAAGATGGAGAGCTTCAGAAAGACTCTCCTGGGTCCTGTCCCCACTCGGCCACCCCCAGCGTTGTGACCCTCGGGCAGGCCACCTGACCTCTCTGTGCCTCACACATGAAATGGGAATCCTGATGAAAGTCCACAAGCACACCCAGAGGGCCGAGGTGAAAATCAACCAGGTGACGCGTGTAAAGACCCACGTGCAATCAATACCTAGTGACTCTTAGTGGTGACCCTGCAGAGTTGTTGGGGCCTGTGGTTTATTAAGCAGCTACTGTTTTGAGCCCTCAGGATCCAGCCGTACACAGGCTTGATAAAAGCCCCCCACCCAAGACTGACATCCTAGTAGCCAAGACCCAATTATGAAGTAGAGAAGAGAAATGCAATTTACATTATGTAAAAAGATAGAGGAGGTAAAACACAGATACGGATAGCCAGCTAGCTCCTTTTATTAGAATTCAACTTTATTACTGATGGATACCTAGGAGTGTTATGTTACTGTTACCTTGACGTATTACTGCTGCTCGTTGTCAGCGACAAGCAGACAGTGAATCGTGTTAATCCGAGGTCGCAGGTGACCGGGCCGGGGCGCCCCAGGCTACACTCCCCACCAGAGGAACGGGTGTCCTTAGGGTGAGGTTGGAGGGGCTCCAATTCCCCTCCTGCCCTGGTCCCAGGGGAGGAGGGGGGGGAGAGAAAATAGCATTGATTAAGCTCGCAATAAATCACCATTTAAATTTAAATAATCCGGCTTCCCAGGCGGTAATTAGGCGAATTGACTGGCGCCGAGAGAATGCCGCATTAGCGCCGCTGATTACTGTCATTACCGCGAACAACATGTGCGCCGGCGGGGGATAAACATCTTGTCTATTGTCCCGAACGCGGGGAGAGAAAGGGAGGGAGGGGGTGCCGAGAGCTCCTCCGGCGGCCAGCTCCCCCCCCCACGCCCCCACCCCCGTCTGGCTGGGCACTTGAAGGGGATGCGCGCCCGCTGAGGACACAGCCCTGAGGGGGCAGACCGTGGACTTGGTCGACGCCCCCAGCCTCTACTCCCCGGAGGCCCCCCCGCCACCACCCCCCCCCCCCCCCGTCCAGGACAGTATGTGTTGGAGGTACTGCGTGGACTCCCTCCTGTAGCCCCAAGAGTAGGAATTTGGAGGTGTCTTCTGCTTCACAGGGTCCCCAGCAAGAGGTCAAGGGCCTGCTTCCATAATCCCCACCCCACCCCCCCGGGGAAACTGAGGACAGCGTCTTAGCTAGTCAGAGAGCAAAGCAGGGTGCCTCCCACTCTCCCAAGGGGAGGGTGCTCCCGTGTCCTCCTCAATTATAATAGCAAACATGTCCAATGCATGTCAGACTGTCTTGAGCACTATATACAAATAACACGCAAAACAACAACAACAACAAAAAACCCACAAAACTTGCTTAATCCTCTCAAAAAACATCAGGAGGAAAGCGATGTTTCCATTTTATAGAAGTGGAAAACTGAGCCCCAGAGAGGTGAAGCTGTTTGCCCAAGGCATCGTCAGCCAAGCCTGGGCCCAGCTGAGATTCCAACTGGCTTCAGGGGGCCCCTTCTCAGCCTCCCAACTTGGCCTGGTCATAGGTCTCTGGGGACCTTGGAGGTCCCAGTCTCCCTCTGGGCCTTGGTAGGCTGGCTGTAAAACAGCACAATGGATGTTGAAGGCTAGCCCGGGACCTCTGAGTCCAGGGAGGAGATAGCCTGGATCTTGCATCAGTGGTCAGCATTCATTCAACACCCACTGAACACCTTCCCTGTGCCAGGCCCTGTTCTAGGGACACCCCAGGGAACAGGACAAAGTCCCTGACCTCAAGGATGGGCCTACAGATCCTTCATGGGAGGCCCACTGCCCCCCACCTCTCTGATCTCATTTTTCTACCCCTCTCACCTCTTCAACTCCCTCCCACCCCCTGCCGCACACAGACACACACACACACACACTCTGGCTACTTTGTTGTTCTTCAGAGAAACACGTTCCCACCTCAGGGCCTTTGCACTTGCTGTGCCCTCCCGCAGTAACTTCTTTCCCTCCAAATGTCAGCTCTTCAGGAAGGCCTTCCCTGACTATGAACACTGACAACAGCCCTGCCCCCAGGACTCCCTGACTCCCTTTCCTGTCTTATTTCTTTCCAAAGGACCTATTGTCATCCGACCCTATTTCTTCTTTCTCTTGTTCATTGTGTCTCTCCCCCATGACACCTTGTTCCCTGAGCCTAGAACAGTGCCTGGGGCACAGTAAGGGCTTGCGAAATATTTGTTGGGTGACTGTGGAACAGAGTGAGGGGAGGAGGGTTGACATTTTCATTCACAGATCAGGCACAGCATCTCTGAGGAAGGGACCTTTGAGCTCAAAAGGAGGCGAGGAAGGAGGTGAGGACACAAGCCTGAGAAAAGCTGGAAGAAAAGCAGTCTAGGCCGAGGGAGTAAGTGCAAAGGCCCTGAGGCAGGCAGGAATCAGGTCGCTGGGTGCAGGCCACAATGAGGCCAAGGCGTCCAGAGAGGAGTAGGTGAGGCAGGGAGTAGACAGCAAGGACCAGGTCCTGCAGGGCCTCGTGGGCCTTGGTGGGGACTTTAGCTGTTAGCCCAAGTGGGATGGGAGCCGGAGGTGGCGGGTGTGAGGGTAGAAGCAGGGAGACCCGTGAGGAGGTGAGTGCAGAGGCCCTTAGGCCTGCCCCCAGGGAGCCAGGCTTCCCTCTCCCCAGACAGTGACTCTGTCTCAGGCCAATTGAGAATAGGAGGTGACCAGACCTCTAAGACCTGGGAGCGGCCTTCTCCCCACCTCCCCTCAGTCCCCACTCTGTGATGACAACTGGGACAATTTTTTTTTCTCCAGCAGTCAGGCTCCAATGAGAAACGCAGCAAATGTTTGTTGAATGACTGGGTGATGGTTGGGGATTTGGGTGTGAGGAAGGGGCAGATCTGGGAGCAGTAAAGAGCCACGTGCGTAATTTGGGGGACAGCGGAGTTGAGGCATTTGCCTGGAGAGGCGGGAACCCAGGGGGAGGAGGCTGGGGAGTTGGGTTTGGGGAGGGGGAAGCAGGGGGTGATAAGACGCATCAGTCAGTGATGGGGACCTACCCCAAAGCTCCCGTCCCAATGGGGGAACAGCGAGCCCTCCCCCTGCACACCCCCAGTCCGACGTGCCCATTAAGGCTGTTAATTGCAGACGTTCAGTCTGACCTGGGCTGATCCTGTGAGCGGGAAAATGAAGGAATTAGCAAAAATGACAGGGGAAAATTGCGACAATTAGCAGGCGGCATTGTTCCTGCCTGTCACCCGGCTGGTTCGCGCTGCATCTCGGGGGAGGGGTCCCCATCAACCCCCCACCCCATTTATTGTTCCTGGAGCTCCAGCCAAGGGTGGGAAAAGGGTGCGAACAGCGGGAGGTGCTCCTGGGAGAAGGAGGCGTGGCCAAGACGTTAGGGGGCTGGGGGCGGGGCTGGGGGCCCCACCCGAGTCCCGAGGGGGGCGTGCGGGCGGGGTTTGGCTGCCTGGTGTTTTGATGGTCTGGAAATAACAATAGTAATCACACTATTAATGCTAATCCCTGCTCTGCCTCTGGGAGCACCTGTCGTATGCCAGGCGGGTGCTGGGCCCTCTCTGTTCCTTAAGCTGACCGAATGCTCAACCAGCCAGTGCGGTCAGCCCTCTTTGCAAAGCCACTTGACAGAGGAGGAAACTGAGGCACAGAGAGGCGAACGGACTGGGCCCAGGGCACACAGCCAGGGAGGGCCAGCCCTGGGCCTTGGCACCAGACCTGGCGACCTTCAAGGTCACTGAATCCCCTGGCTCCCCAATCCAGACATAGGACCCTTGGGAGGTGGTTCTCTACGGGGTCAGGGAGAGGGTCCCCGTGGAAACAGGCTCCAACCCCCCACCACACACACACTCTCCCACCTTTGCTCCTGCCTGTTGGGGGCTGGGTCAGGGGGCTGGGTCTCTCTTTGCCCTTGGTCTCATTTGCCACGTCCTTCTGTCAGTCACCCTCTTTCTCTGTATGTCTCTCTGAGCATCTCCTTTCTGTTCTCTCCATCTCTTTACGTCTCTCTGTCTTCGTCTGTCTCTGAATTTCTCTGTCTACATATGTCTGTCCCTATCTCTTTTAAAATATTTTTTAAATATTTATTTATTTGAGAGAGAGAGGGAAAGAGAATCTCAGATTCCTCTCTGAGCGCAGAGCCCCACTCGGGACTCGATCTCATGAACCTGAGATCATGACCTGAGCCAAAATCAAGAGGCAGATGCATAAGCAAGTGAGCCACCCAGGTGCCCCTTAAAACTTTTTTTTTTAATTGAAGTAAAATTTATAGAACATGGAATTCACCTTTTTTTTTTACGATTTTATTTATTCATCTGAGACACAGAGATAGAGAGAGAGCATGAGCAGGGAGAGAGGCAGAAGGAGAGGGAGAAGCAGGCTCCCCGCTGAGCCAGGAGCCCGATGTGGGGCTCCATCCCAGGACCCTGGGATCATGACCTGAGCCGAAGGCAGACGCTCAACCATCTGAGCCACCCAGGCACCCCGAAATTCACCATTTTAAAATGCACAGTGGGGACGCCTGGGTGGCTCAGTCGGCTAAGCGTCTGCCAGGGTCCTGGGATTGAGCCCCACGTTGGGCTCCCTGCTGAGCAGGGAGCCTGCTTCTTCCTCTCCCACTCGCCCTGCTTGTGCTCTCTCTCTCTCAAATAAATAAATAAAATCTTTTTTAAAAAAAAGGTACAGGGGGCACCTGGGTGGCTCAGTCAATTATGCATCTGACTCTTGATCTCAGCTCAGGTCTTAATCTCAGGGTTGTGAGTTCAAGCCCTGCAGTGGGCTTTATTAAATTAAAAAATAAAATAAAGTGTACAATTCAGTGACAGTACAGTCACAGGGTTGTGCAACCACCATTCTATCTGGTTCCAGAACATTTTCATCACCCTCCAAAAAGACCATCCACATTAGCAGACACTCCCCATCCCCCCCTCCAACCACCAACGCTTCCTGTCTATGGATTTGCCTGCTCTGGACAATTCATAGAAATGGAATCACAGTGTGTGACCTCTTGTGTCTTGCATAATGTTTTCACATTATTTTTAATTAGGCTCCATGCCCAATGTGGGGCTCAAACTCATGGCCCTGAGATCAAGAGTCGCATGCTCCACCGACTGAGCCAGCCGGGCGCCCCCATCATAATGTTTTCAGAGTCCATCCGCATTAGAGCATGTGTCCCCACTTCATTCATTTTCCTGGCTGAATAATATTCCACTGTTTGAATATAGCACGTTTCATTTATCTGTCCATCAGGTAATGGACCTTTGAGGTGTTTTCACCTTTTGACTGTTAGGAATCGTGCTGCTGTGAACATCTGTGTAGGATATTTGTTAGAACACCTGCTCCCAGTTCTTTGGGGGGTATATACCTAGGAGCGGAATTGCTGGGTTGTGTGGCAGGTGATTCTATGTGTGACTTTTTTTTTTAAAGATTTTATTTGTTTGAGAGAGAGAGAGCACTAGAGAAAGAAAGAATGAGTGAGGGTCAGAGGGAGAGGGAGAAACAGGCTCCCCGCTGAGCAGTACCCAATCCCAGGACCCTGAGATCAGGACCTGAGCCGAAGGCAGACATTTCACGGACTGAGCCACCTAGGCGCCCCCATATGTGACCTATTGAGGAACCTCCATACTGCTTTTCAGAGCGGCTGCATCATTTTCCACTCTCACCAGCAATGCACAGGGATTCCGATTTCTCCACATCCCCGCCAACATTTCTCTTTGAACTCTAGCCATCCTAGTGGGTGTGAGGTGACACCTCATTGGGGTTTTGGTTTTCTTTTTTAAGATTTTATTTTTAAGTAATCTCTACACCCTATGCAGGGCTCGAACTCACGACCCCGAGATCAAGAGAGAGCCACCCGCTCCATGGACTAAGCCAGCCGGGCACCCCTGTTTGTCCTTTTTCTGTCGAGTTGCAACGTCCTTCTCTCTTTCTCTATTCCTTGTATCCCTCTGTATGTCTCTCTGTCCAACTGCTTGTCTGTCTGGTGTCTTTGTCTTTCAATATCTGTTTCTTTGTCTCTCTTTCTCTCTCTGGCTCTCTGTACAAATGTCTCTCTGTCTGTCTCTCTCTCCTCTTCAGTCTGTCCCATTGCCATCCTTCGGGTCTGAACTCAAATGCCCCCTCCCACGACAGGCCTCACTTCACACCACCTTTTCAATCCTTCATGGCCCTGGCACGTATGATAATTCTATATTTGCTAGTTGCTTGCGTGTGGTGTGTCTGCCCCTGGCCCCGGGTGCCTCCGTGAGGGGAAGAGCAGGCCGTCCGGGCCGCCTCTGTGTCCCCAGCACAGGGCCTGCTGCCCAGCCGGGGCTCAGGGAGACTTTCTGAATGGATGCGTGGATGGACGGCTCCCTGCGTCCTCTGGCGTCTGTCTGTGCGTCTCAGGCCGCTTCCGCCCCTCCCACCCCTCCCCACGAGCCCAGGTTTCTCCCCGACGGGCCCGGGGCCCCCAGCGCCCCAAGACGGCTCCAGGACTGGGGAGAAGAGAGGGAGATCTGTAGGCTGGCTCGAATGGGGGCCTACCAACAGGCTCCGGCTTCACCCCTCCCTCTGTCCCCAGCCCCAGGCCACAGGGGCCCCGTGGCTCTGGTGTCTGAAGTCTTCGAGCAGCACCTGGGAGGACACATCTTGCAGGTGAGGCCCCTGCCCGGCCTGCTGCTCCTTGCTGCCACCTGGTGGCCACCTCCGGAGAGCGGCACCGTTTGCTCCAGCATCCATGCCATGAGAGCATCAGGCCGGGGCTCCCCGCTCCTGCCCGCCCTTTCCCACGGCCACGAAAGCCCCTCCCCCGCCCCAGATTAATCCATCCTAGGTGGCGAGCCAGATTTCAGAATGTCTTACCACTTACCTGCTGGACAGACAGATGCCCAGCCCTCCTCTCCCCTCTCCCTATTTCTCCCGACCCTAGTCCCTGGATGGCTTCGTGTTTGCCTTGAACCAGGAAGGGAAGTTCCTCTACATCTCCGAGACCGTCTCCATCTATCTGGGTCTGTCACAGGTAAGGGGCCCGCGGCAGGCTGCCTGGACTGGCATCTCCCTTGCTGGCCCGTGATGCATGCCCTTTCTCTCTCCTGGCCTCACCATCCCAGCCTAAAAAGTGAACTGGATCCATGGTTCTCAAAGTGCACCCCTGGGAGCCCCAGGAGGCTCCACATGACAGGCGGGGGAGGGGGTTTGTTATTAAAGTAACAGGTCAGTTTGAAGAAAGCAGATCAGCAGAAAGATCAGTTTGTCGATGAGCCTTAGCCAGATGCACCATATTTACCAAAACTTGCTTTTTCTTACCCATTGTAAAGAATTGCAACCATTTGTATTGGGAGGGCTTGGGTTTTGCCAACTTTGGAAGATTTTCTGTGGCGTTTCAGTGGACTGGCTTGCATTTTGTCTTTACTTCCACCAGCTGTTTCTGCCCCAGCTCCTGCAGGTGGCACTGGGAGTTAAAAGCAGAAACTGAAAACCCCCATCCCTGGGGAGCCTGGCTCCTGGGGGGCATCTTAGGCCTCCCCAATCCATTCAGCACAAATTGCTATCCTCTCATCACTTTGACAAAGGTTTTACCAAATGGTAAATTTAGAAAAGCCGGTGCTCGGTGTTTGGCCTTTGTGAGCACCGTTTCAGTGAGTTGTTGGAGATGCCTGGAGGAGGAAGACCCTGGAGATAGGGGAATATGGACAAGGGGAAGGGGGGAGGAAGAGTGGATGAAAGGCTTGCAGCTGGTGCAGGGAAGGGTTTGATGAGGAGGAGTTCAGAGGGAAGCATGTGATCGCAAACCCAGGGGCAGTGGGAGCTCTGGGAGGCTTCTGAGGTGTGTGTGGGGGGGGGAGGGGCATGGTCAGAGGAGTAACTTAGTAGGGGTATTAAAGTGGAGACTGAAAGCCAGAAGAGCAGGGGGGACGCTGGGGCAGGAACACAGCCGGGGGGGGGGGGAAGGGGGGGAGATAGGGACCTGGACTGGGGGAGGTGTGGAGCAAAGGGGGATTGCTTTGAGAGATTTGGATTGCTTTGAGAGATTTGGGAGTGAACTGAATGGTAGTCTATCTGATTGAGAAGTTCCAGCTCTTTAAGGAGTTCGAAAACCACCCCACTGCTTGTATCCTGATCTCCATCGCTGCTGGGATATCCTGTGATTCATTTCCGGGCACAGTTGTTTGCTGCGTGCGGGTGGGAGTTGGGCAAATGGAAGCTATGAGAAGCAGGCACGCGGCTTCTTAATAAGCAGGTGCAGAAAATCCTTAATGATCACCGGGTTTGAAGTGAGAAAGGCATTAGAGCCTAAGTTTGTATCTCCTTTTAAAAAAAGGTCAAAAAGAAAAAAGGTTAAAAGGTTAAATAGAAATTCTAATAAAAACACAAAACTGGCTTGAAGCGCGCCTGCAACGGAGGCGAGTGAGCCCGAGGCTGAACCCCGGGCGAGTGACTGCGCGCGCATCTTACCCGCCCTCTGCGGTCCCCTCTTCCGCCGGCAGGTGGAGCTGACGGGTAGCAGCGTCTTCGACTACATCCATCCCGGGGACCACTCCGAGGTGCTGGAGCAACTGGGGCTCCGGGCCCCGACCCCCGGGCCCCCCACCCCGCCCTCCGTTCCCTCCTCTTCCTCCTCCTCGTCTTCCTCCTCGCTCGCGGATACCCCTGAGATCGGTAATTCCAAGGGCCCCCAAAGAAGGCGGCTGAGGGTAGGTCAAGGGACACTCGGTACACTGTATCCAGCCATGTCTTCTTTAAACAAAAACCACTCTCCTTCGAGCTGTGCAAAGCAAATTTTTGTAAAATGATCAGAGGCTAAACCGAGGCAACAAGACTTGGCTCCCTAAAATTGCCTAAGCTGCCTGGCTCCCCAAGATTTGAATTTTAGAAAGACCCCTCTGGCCACCAAGTGGAGATGGGTGCCTGTGGGTGACAGCTGGAACCCGGCTTTGGTAATAATAAAACAGTGCACACTCATTGGCTTTTACAGGTGCTGTGCCTTTAAGTGCGTAATTTCACTGAATCCTAATCACAACCCTGCAAGCAGGAACTATCACTGTCTTCATTTTGCACAGGTGGAAACTGAGGCACAGCACAGAGAGGTTAAGTTAATTGCCCCAGGTCACACAGCTGTGAGTGGTTGAGCTGGACTCCAGCCCAGGTTTGTCTGGCTGTAGCATCTGTGCTTCCAGGCCTTCTCTCCAGTGGAAAATTCCACTCCATGTTGGAGAGGGTGGGTGTTGGGAGATTACCCGGAAAGTTCCTTTTAGCTCTGAGATGTTGGGGGACTGGAGGCTAACTTTCCTGTAAGTAGGATCTTCTTATATCGGGTTTGCTTAACACCAAAAGCATCTGAGCTGTCAGCAGCGCTTGCAAGCTTGGGAGATGTCTGTGACACACACGAGGGTCCCACTGAGGCACAGGTCCGTCTGGGTGTGAGCAGCTATTAAGACCACCACAGGATTTAGAGACTAATCTGTATTTGTGGGTCTTACTGCTCTGTGCTGGGGAGGGCTGGGGACACAGATGACAGCAGCCCCAGCCCTACCCTCTGGGCTCACAGTCCAGGTGGGGAAGACTGACCAGTCCCTTGAGAATGATGATCCAGAGTGGTCAGGGCTGGGGTCCCACCCCAGAGGGATGCCTGACCCAGCCTGGGGGTTAGGGAGGGCTTCCTGGAGGAGGAGCTGTCCCACCTGAGACCTGGAGTTTGTAGCTAAGTTGGTGTCAGCGGGAGGCGGTTCTTGCCAAAGTTTGAGGCCAAGGTGAGGAGCTGGGCTTTATCCCAAGGGTCCTAGGGAGCCAGGGCGGTTTCAGGGCAGGAAGGGACAGGGTTATATTTGAGACCGGGCTGGCTGCTGCTCAGAGGGGAGGTTGGTATATGACTTCAGTGAGGTTGTGTAACCATTAGGCCGTGGCCATGACCCTTGGCTAGCTGTACTGGGGGCAAGGGGGGCCCGTGTGTGTTTTTTCCTCAGGACCCCGTAACCTTCCTTCACTCCCCACCCCAGAGGCCAGCGCCGCCGAGGTGCCTCCCTTCTCCCGGGTCCAGGAGCGCTCCTTCTTCATCCGCATGAAATCTACCCTCACCAAGAGGGGGCTGCACGTCAAGGCCTCGGGGTACAAGGTGAGTGTGAGCTCTCGGCCCCAGCTTCTGTCGCCCACCTGGGGAGAGCCCCCGCATTTCCGCCAGCTATGTCCTTGTGCCCCGGCACCTGTGGGTGACAGCCGCAGCCTGGCCCGGTGGCCGGGTTGTGGTCCTCCTGCCCGTGCCTCCCCCCCCCCCACCCTGCCCCCGCCCCCCCGGCCTCGCCAGGCTTCTCCTCCAACCCCGCCTGCCGCCTGCAGGTCATCCACGTAACGGGGCGCCTTCGGGCCCGCTCCCTGGGCCTTGTGGCTCTGGGCCACACGCTGCCCCCGGCCCCCCTGGCTGAGCTGCCGCTACACGGACATATGATCGTCTTCCGTCTCAGCCTGGGTCTCACCATCCTTGCTTGTGAGAGCAGGTACCGGGGTTGGGGGCCGAGGCGGGCGGATGGGGCCACGCGGGAGATCTGGGGCTGCGGGCAGTCAGAGCTGCGCTGGGGAGCCCCGGGGGCTGGGGAGCCCCGGGGACGGAAGAGCAGCGAGGGCGGAGGTACCGGAAGGAGGAGGCCGGGGCGGGGCCCGGTGGGGAGGGTGGGCGGGGCTTGCCCGAGGCCCCTTCTGCAGAGCCCCGCCCCTCCCCGCCCCGCTTTGTCTCCTGCCCCGCACAGTGGGGAAAATTAAAATGGGAAATCGTCCCCACGCTCTGAGAGCCTTCCGAGTGCCCGGGGCCACCCCGCACCCAGCAGTGCCACCTGCCTGAATGCTCACGGCCACCCTAGGAGGGACACTAGTGTTAGGCCCATTTGACCCAGGGTTAGACTGAGGCCCAGAGCACTCCTGGTGATTCCAGAGCCAACACTGCCTATTGTCCTCTACCCCCTGGTCTCAGACCCCTTCTCAACTCCTCTGTCACCTGCTGTCCTCAGAGTCAGCGACCACATGGACCTGGGGCCCTCAGAGCTCGTGGGTCGCAGCTGCTACCAGTTTGTCCACGGACAGGACGCAGCCAGGATCCGCCAGAGCCACCTGGACCGTGAGAACCCCTGTCTCCTAGCACCCCTGGCCTGAGTGCCCCCAATCCCTGCACCCTGAGCCACAGCTCAGACGTGGGGTGGGAGGACAGGGGCCGTGGTGTCTCTCTGACCCCGCCCCCCTTAAAAATCCAGAAGGCCCCCGTGCCAGGTTAGTGCTCAGTCCTTCTGACTCGGTCTCTCCCCATCTCCCGCTCTGTACTTTTGCCCTTGTCTCCTCCCTACCGTCACCCTCTCTGTCCCCGTCTTCCTCTCTCGCCCCATCTTCCTGTCCACCTGCCTGTCTCTGTCTCGGCCGGCCCCTGGGCTGGCCCCAGTGCTGGACAAGGGGCAGGTGATGACTGGTTACTACCGCTGGCTGCAGCGGGCTGGGGGCTTTGTGTGGCTGCAGTCCGTGGCCACCGTGGCCGTGAGCGGGAAGAGCCCCGGGGAGCGCCACGTGCTCTGGGTCAGCTACGTGCTCAGGTGAGGGCTGTAGCCCGTGCGCCCCGTAGGGCGGCTCAGAATCCCTCCGCAAGACTTTGCCGTCTCTCCCCAGCTTGGGGTTGGGGGGGGCTCCTCTTCGGGGGGGGCGCTTTTCAAAGAGGACAAGCCCAGAAGGGTTTGAAAACAGGAGGGGGACGGGGACAGTGAGAGGAAAGGCCCGGAGGTGGGGTGACCTTGCTTGCAGGGGACAGAGGATTGAGGAGGCAGCTTTGAAGTGGCCTCAGTCCCACGCAGAGGGTCTGGACTTGATTCTGGGGTACTGGGGAGCCATGGCAGAGTTTAAAGCTGGAGAGGGTCACAGTCATGTCTGCTTTGTGGAAAGACCCCTCTGGCTGCTGCAAGGGACTTCGAGGGACACGACAGGGGCTGGGAGCCCAGGGAAGAGGTTGGGGCAGGTCCTGGGGCAGGTCCGGGAAATGCCAGACAGTGCACGTGGAGGAGGGCAGGTGGCATCCGCTCACACCCACGTCTCTGGCTTTGATGGGCTGGCTTGGGGCTCCTGAGAGGAGCAGCAGTTTGAGAGGAAGATGCTGAGGGGAGATGAGCATGAGGTACCCAGGGGACACCCAGGTGGTGACATTCGCGGGGGGGCGGGGGGCACAAGCTGCCCAGGTCTGGCCTCGGGACACGGGGCTAAGCTGGGCTAGACCCCAGCTTGGAGTGGGGGGGGTTCCAGTGATGAGCCCTAAGTACCATGGGGTGGGGGCTCTACACCCCCTGTCTTGTCCCCAGCCAAGCCGAGGGTGGCCAAACCCCTCTGGATGCCTTCCAGCTTCCGGCCAGTGTGGCCTGTGAGGACGCATCCAGCCCAGAGCCGGAGCCCACAGGTGAGCCTCACCTCCCACCTCACCCCGGGAAGCTCCAAGGGAAGGGGTCTCTGGGCCCTGAGCTTTCCAGTCTGGAAGCCACTAGCCACATGTGGTGACTTACGTTTAATCAAAAATGAAAGACTGAGTTTCTCGGACACCCTTGCCACATTTCAAGGGCTCAGTGGCCTCACGTGGCCAGTGGCTAATGCGTTGGAGCACACAGATATGGAACGTCATCGAGGAAAGTTCTGTCGGACAACACGGGTCTAGACCAGGGTTTGTCAGTCTCCCCTCTACTGATATCTGGGGCCAGATCATTCTCAGCTTTGGGGGCTGTCCTGTGCATTGTAGGGTGTTTAGCAGAATCCCCAACCTTTACCCATAGATGCCAGGAGCACCGTCCACCCTAGCTGTGGCAACCAGAAATGTCTGCAGACTGCCACATGTCCCGCTAGGGGACAAAATGGCCCCAGCTGAGACCCACAGGTCTAGACCACCGAGCTCAGCTTCATTCCACAGACGGGAAGACTGAAGGCTGGGGACGCACACACCCAGCGCCCTTCATGTCTCCCTCTTCTAGAGCCAGAGCCTCCAGTGGAAGGGAAGCAGGCTGCCCCCCTAGACAAGGACGAGGCCCCCCGGAGCCGGGGCAAACGCATCAAAGTGGAGCCTCGCCCAGGGGAGGCTAAAGACCCGGAGGACAGTGGGGACGAGGAGCCGTCTGGCCACCCGGCCCTGCCTCGGCCTGAGTTTACTTCTGTCATCCGGGCAGGGGCCCTGAAGCAGGACCTGGTGCGGCCCTGGGGCCTGGGGCCTCCTGGGGACCCCCCACCTTCCCTCCTCCACGCGGGCTTCCTGCCCCCCGTCGTGCGGGGCCTGTGCACACCCAGCACCATCCGCTATGGCCCCGCGGAGCTGGGCCTCATGTACCCGCACCTGCAGAGGCTGGGCCCAGGCCCCACCCTCCCCGAGGCCTTCTACCCCACCCTGGGCCTGTCGTACCCGGGGCCCACGGGCACCAGGATGCAGCGGAAGGGGGACTGAGGACTGGAGATCTGCCTACAGAGCCGGACCCTGAGGGACAGGTGGGGCCCCGAGGGCACTGCCCTAGGGCTGAGCTCAGCCCTGTCGGCCCGCCCGGAAAATTAAACACCTTCTCCTCTGTGGCTCGGTCTCCGGGGGCCTCGG